>NC_137894.1:70942627-71372227 GCF_963455335.1 Martes martes
ACAGGGCTAATCCCACCAGATGTTTGGGATATTAGGTATTCTCGGAATTCCAGAGAGTGTGAAGACATCTCAGAGAAAAGGTGCCTGGTACACACCTACAGATACTGTGTGCCCAGCAAAAACTAGAAAGGGGACTGTGCTTCTAATATTTGAGGTTCAAACCAATAATCTTTTAGATTTTTTGTTGTTGTTGTTCCCTTCTTCCTCCGAGCCCTAGCTTCTTAGGACTCAAACATGAGACCATGGATTCAGGACCAAAGGTCAAGGTTATATGGTGCCTTTGGGTATTATTTAAAAAAAAAAACAGTCCTCCCCGCTTGCCCACGCTAGGTCGTTCACCCGTCGGACCAAAGAAGTAAACACTGTGTGAAGGGGGAACACGTTTTCAGAGGGAAATGGGAACATACACAATAATATAAGAGTAAGATTGTCTTTACAAGTAATTTATTGGATCACATCATTAGAAGTTCAAGTAGCTCCATCTTCGGCTGGATCTAGCATGTGAATCTAAGGAAAGAAAATTTTTAGGCTTTAGAGACACAACTGTCTTTGAGCTCTGCTGTCTTCAGCATTGACTTCATTCTCCCTTCATTGAGTGGCTGCAGCATATCCAGAAAACTTCAGCTGCTCCTGTGCAGAGAAGGAGATTCTTAAAATCAGCCATACTTGGGGTTTGTCAGATTCCTGACATTCAAAGCAACTGACTGTTAACACACTGCTGCTACATCAAATCAGCAATGAATTGGAATGCAAAACCAGAGAATGTCACCTTACCACCACAGTATCCTCAAAAGCAGTCATGTTTTTTGGAGCAGGCTTTAATAAATACACTTAACACACACACACAAAATAAATAAATAAAAATAAAAAATAAAAAAAAAACTTTTCTTAAGAAACTATATTTCTGTTGATTACAGCACTCTCCTAATAACCTGTTGTTGGAGGAATGAGAGAGACCCTTACTGACACACAGCATGAGATTATTATAATACTTATACAAATTTATGGTTTCCCTACTCTGTCTGGTGGCCTGTGTTTAGTTTACATGCATGCAAAATGGATCTAGTATGTTGAAAACAAAACACAATCTGTGTTCTTCTTTTTTTTTTTTTTTTAAGAGAGAGATCACAAGTAGGCAGAGAGGCAGGCAGAGAGAGAGGGGGAAGCAGGCTCCCTGCTGAGCAGAGAGCCCGATGTGGGGCTCAATCCCAGGAACTTGAGATCTTGACCAGAATTGAAGACAGAGGCTTAACCCACTGAGCCACCCATGTGCCCCTCTGTGTTCTGGACCTGGCTTTGTCACCCACTGAGCAGCATTGGATAAATCATTTAATTTCTTGGGTCTTCAACGTGCTCATCTGTAAAACATCAGTAACAGTATCCACCCTACCTTTTGAAGTTTTATGTGGATCAAATGAGATGAAGGATGATTAAGAATGTGGGACACATGAAGGGAGCACCAAATGACAACAAAAGCAACCATGAATGCTGGGCATGGATGCAGTGTGTGATCTTGAATGGAAATTATCCTTGTGAGGAAAAGGTTTTGTAAGGCTTAAGGATATACTGGAAAGGGAACTTTCTGTATCTACCCTAGCACAACCTTTCAAAATTTCCCTCCTACTCTAAGAAGGGGGAATATTGGAATATATGAATACTCTGAATGACCAGAAATCCATGCGAGATGTTAAAACTGCGGGGAGCAGATGGCAGTTTGCTCTCTCTCTAGGCCAGAACTCAGGGTATTTGATTCAAACTTCGCAGAATATGGATAACATTAAGCTTTTCCTTTCCAAATAATGTGTGACTTGTTTTCACCAATGATTTCCTAACTCTGTGTGTCTTTGTTTTGGCTTGATTTTTTTTATACTCTGCTTCCTCCTTTTAAAATTCCCTCTGGGATATATATTGTTCTTTCTTTGAATTAAGACAAACTAACAATTCTTGTTTTCTAAAAAAACATTTTGAGATGATTCCTTGAGATAACTGAAGGTGCCTCAGGAGTGACACAACCTCAGGCCTGGAAATGACTGTAGTAAAGCATTGTCAATGACAATCAGCAAATGCCAGGTCACACTTCAAATGAAGAGAGACAAAGTGTGGATCATGAGGAACATAGCCACAATGGTTGTTTTTCAACCCAGTCCAGATCAGCTCGATCACTGTCTTCCACGGGCTGGGACTGCTGACCCACTATACCTAGAGGAACAAATAAATGGGTCCAGCATCACACAACTAGGACATTATCCTGCAGTAAAAATTTTTCAATGGCTTCTGGGTCTTGGGTGTTGGAACAGGATGTCACTGAAGCCATAGTACTCTTCACTGGTAGGAAAGGCACTACTTACAGGACGGTGGTTTAATGTGTTATTGTTCAAATCCATTGTTGTTGTTTCAGTAGCTGCTGAAGTAACCCTGAAACTTGGACACATCTCTTTGTGAAGCACCACACTAGGCAGTCTGAGATTCAAGTCCTGGCTGAGACTCCTGAGTGACTTCACACAAGTCCCCAAATTACTATGAGTTTCATTTTCTCATCCATAAGAAATGGTTCATGCAACCACCTTCCTGTCGTGAATTTTAAATGAGATAATCTATGCAGAGTGTCTTGTATAGTGCTTGGCTCTGAATAGCCAGTTGAAGAATGAGAAGATTATTAGAGGAAGAGTAAGTATCTAAGAGACAGGAAGTGTGGGATCTATGTCTGGTTCGACCGCTAATGAGTTTTTTGAGTTTAGACCAGTCATTTAGCTTCTCTGTGCTTCAATTTGCCCATCTGTCAAATTGTTAACTGGCATTTGACGGTTTACGTATCATGGCTGAGGATGCAATTGCCTTGGAAATATTAGGAAACATAGAAAATATTTTGAAAACTTAAAATGACTATACCAATTTATATTAGGCACGTTAAAAAATAATTAACATGCCTACATCCTCAAAAATTTCCAAATTCTAAGTTGTCTTTATATGGAAAGTGGTGAGTCCATCTTGATTATGGTAGCATATTTAAAATGATGGGTATCTTGCACAAGAGCCACACAGAAATTTCACAGAGTTCGTGGACTGCCCCTAGTAGATTCCACTAAGGACACGAAGATGAATGCCAAGGAGGATTTTTTTTTTTTTTTAATCTTTCCTTCTTCCCTTTCCTCCACTCCGAAACAATCATCAATTACCCTTATCCACCGGCACCATCTCATCTAAGTTCATTTTCAAGATGAAGTTTCCTCGTTGGATGGTGGCTGTCCAATCCTCCTTCTGTCCATCACTGACTGCCTCAGAGCTGTCCCTGGATTGACAGTTTGAGAGCGAATCAATAATAATTATCTGGCTGCAGCCATGGTGAGCTGTGTAATTCTGCCCTGGGACAGCATTGTGCAAACAGAGCTGCATCTCCGGCTGCAGGTTTAAATATGCAGGCTGGGCTGTCCATTTAGGTGTGCTGATCATGTGATTACCGGGAGGTAGTGCTTCTTCCCCCGCTGCATTAAAACCCTTTCAAATGATACACTCACCTTCTGGGACTTGCTGCTGGCTAGCCCTGCACTATGTAAAACACTGCCTTCAGGTCCTGGAACATAAATCAGTGATTTAAAGGCACAGCCTTAGGAGAGGAGACACACTTTGCTTGGGGAATGTGTAAGCACAAATAAAAGAATGAGATCTCAGATAGGTTTGGGTCTATATTTATTTTACCTTGTCCTAGCCAAAGAAGATAATTGCTTTCTGAAATTATTGGTATCTCAGTTTAAAGATTAGAGTTAGTTCTACATTAAAATTTTGTTGATTTGAGAGGTACAAATTCATCATTTTCCATTTGAACAAGAAAATGTTGGCTTTATTGAGTTGAATACAACTTGTTTTCTTTAAAACAACTTTAGCATGCCTAGGTAGAAGAGGTTGCCAGTTGCTAGTGTAGTTACTCTGATGAACAGGAAATCACATTTTATTGTTCTTATTTAGGGTATTTGAATATTGAGAGGTGTGGGATTTCCTTGGTGTTATTTTCTGGGAATCTCTTTCTGTCAAGAAATTAGAAAGGAGGGATTTGTCTGGGTGGATCAGTCGGTTCTGCCTTCATCTCAGGTCATGATCTCAGGGTGCTGAAATGGAGCCCTGCATCTGGCTCCCTTCTCAGTGGGGAACCTGCTTCTCCTTCTCCCTCTGCTGCTCCTCCTGCTTGTTTTCTCTTGCTCGCTCTCTCTCACACATAAATAAAATCTTCAAAAAAAAAAAAAAAGAAATTAGAAGATGGGAAGATCTTGGGGGGCATAATCAATTTTCTAGCAGAACTCAATGAGAGATGAGCATACAACTACAATGGAGTAATCATAAATTTCTGGAGGTAAGGATTTTACATTTAGAACAGATAGGTTCAGAAAATAATTTATATGTCATTAGCAAATGATGAGAAACAAGTGGAAATTGTGTGTTCCACAGCTATATTAACTATGCTGTTTTAATTTTATATATTTATATGCATACAGATACATATTTATAATTTTTGAAGTAAAATGACAAAATTTTAGCCTTTGTTTTACATACTTCTATTTGGTGGGACCCTTCCATTATTCTCTATTTTTATTTTAACATAAAACCTTTTTAAAAATGTAGAAAATGTAGAAAAATGGTAAGTAGTAAGTTTCTCATGGTTGAATGTAATCAAACTGAGGGAGAGTTACTAAGGAGACTTTATATAGGTTATTTAAAAATCAAGACATTGCTAGGAAACATGTAAGATTTTTTATGACTCTAAGACTGTAGCATGATTCTCCAGGTTTATTGTTGGTAGGGACATCTGGTGGAAGAGACATAGGAGGCTCGGGTCACTGGAGAGGAAATCACCACAAAGTCTTACATCTTAATTGTGCTGTATTTTGTCTATAGTTATGGAGTTAGGCACCATTAACAGTTCTTTAACTCACCATAGCTTTATCTCCTTCAGCTATTTTTGCTGGTTCCATAGTTCCTTAGTAATAAAAGACTTTCTTGAAAAATAGCAGGCATAAAGTTGATTAAAGGGAGCTTAGCTCTTCCTTAGAACTGATAACAGGATCAAAGATGAGTGGGGAATGGAGACACAGATAAAACAGAAAACTTTTTATCCTCCTAGTCTTCCTCCCCTGCTTTTTCCCTCCCTTCCTTTCTTCCTTTTTTCATTCAATCAGCTGACCAAACCATCTACGTTATTAATTACCCTCTACTTCCAGGTACATTTATGAAGCAGATCCGAATCTTGTCATTTGAGAATGTGTAGACTACTAAAGGAAATAAGACCTGGAGATATATATTATAGCCCTATAACATGGGGTGGGGTACTAATTGTCAAACAAAAATACGGAGAAAGTGGCAAAGGGTTTCGGAAACTGGATAGAGGATTTCTAGCTAGGGGATCATATTCTGGCTAAACCATCCTGGGATCAAAGTGTCTACCTGCTATTTTGCAATGTATTAACTGTTAAGAAACCAGGGAGCCAATTAAAAGACTTAGCAAAATAAAGTAGTGGTGGGTTAAAAATTTATAAAAGCATAAATATTGGGCATAATGAGAACAATTTTTGATGATTAGGAATAATTTTAAATAATTAGGAAAAAGGCTAGAGAAATAGAAATCACATAATAAAATCTTGGAAGTCAATAAGGAAAATTATGTATTTCCATATAAAAAATATTCTTTGAAATTTTCAGACTCTCTGCCATTGAGTTGAATAGCAGAACTATTATTCTATTTTAATTTGTAAAACTAGTACTTTTAATCCTCACCTCCTCTATGAAGACCTCCAGAGTTCTTATCCTTATAGTACAGGCTTCCTCTCAACTCTTGAAACCTCTACTATTTGCACATTCATTTGACCTGTAGCACTCACTGCCTTGTATGATACAGAGGGTCCTTTCAGGTGAGCAAGGTGCATTGCTTTCATCTGGAGAAGCATGCCCACCAGAGCCATACTCATCAGGAAGATTAATATATTCTTTGAATCTGGTATGGTAATAAACTTCCAAATAAAATTGAGAAGGTCTTTAACTGAGGGGGGGGCTGCTTTGTGGGGACCCATTGTAGTTTGGCTAATTAGCAAGAAATTTCATGCAAAGTAACTTTCATTATGGTAAGAAACTACCAACGTCAGTGTGGCTATAAGAGTAGTATTAGCAAGATTTAACTTGTCTGTTGCTCTTTCTTATGGCTTCCCTTCAGTCCCACCCTCACTTCTCCTGGGTAAGAAGAGAGGGGCAAGTGGCCAGCAGGTGGGATGAGGCCTATCGCTGGAGTTTGATTACTCTGAGCCTGTGAAACAGCCAGCCAAAGCAGCCTATTCAATTTATTGTGAAGAGAAGAAAGGAATATAGAAAATAGCTCATTGGAGAAGTTGGGACAGAGGTTCACTAGGAGACAGGAGGAGCAGGTGTGGCCTTGTAGGAAATGCTGGGTAGGCAGCTAGCCCAAGAAGAGGAATTGGCCTGGGGGTGGTCAAGTATTTGACATAGAAGCAGAACCAACATTGGTACTGAGCACAAAAAGTACATGATACCTATGGTTTCACTTATTTGTGGAGCATAACAAATAACATGGAGGACTAGGGGAGATGGAGAGGAGAAGGGAGTTGAGGGAAATTGGAAGGGGAGGAGAACCATGAGAGACTATGGACACTGAAAAACAACCTGAGGGCTTTGAAGGGGCAGGGGGTGGGAGGTTGGGGGAACCAGGTGGTGGGTATTGGGGAGGGCACATATTGCATGGAGCACTGGGTGTGGTGCAAAAATAATGAATACTGTTACACTGAAAAGAAATAAAAAAAAAATTAAAAAAAAAAGTACATGATACCAGGGCCGGCCTTACGTGCATGTAACCCACAGGACCTGTACTTAGAAGGGCTCCTTGCTTGATTTAATGAGATGTGGTCTTAATGTTCATCATTTTTGAACACAGGATCCCACAGTTTCATTGTGTGCTGGACCCTGAAATTATGTATCCAGTCCAACCTGATACAGTGTGCATTTGTTAATGCACAAAAGTTTCTTAGGTAGACAGTAACAAAAGGTATTCATAATATTTGGGGAGAAAAAAACTGGCTATCTAGACCAGTACAGACCATGTCTTCTGGGTTTGATCTTTCCCACAGAATTCAATACCTTTAAGAGTAGGGACTTCTGGGGTGCCTGGGTGGCTCAGTGGGTTAAAGCCTCTGCCTTCGGCTCGGGTCATGGTCTCGGGGTCCTGGGACTGAGCCCCGCGTCGGGCTCTCTGCTTGGCGGGGAGCCTGCTTCCCCCTCTCTCTGCCTGCCTCTCTGCCTACTTGTGATCTCTGTCTGTCAGATAAATAAAATCGTTAAAAAAAAAAAAAGAGTAGGGACTTCTCCTAAATCATATTCATAATTTCCACTGTATATATTTTAATGTGATGCAAGGCCCAATGAATATGTCGTTTAATTGATCAAAAAAAACATATTCTCTTAGCATTTTTAGATGACAGTAGTCTCTACACATACGCATAGAATGAGTTAATCTTTACATCTTGATGTTTATATAGGGAGGATTACTCTGAGCTTTTAAAGTAGGATTTTGTCATCCTATGTCCCTGAGAGGAGGAGGGAATGGACTCTTGGGGCCAGTGGACAAGACTTTGTGGCATATTTAATGGCTAAAAGAGTTCACCTTGGTGACTGATAACCTGGCTTTGAAGCTTGGCTTTCCTGCTAACTCACTGTATAAATGTGAGTATGTTATTAACCTCTTTCTGCCTTAGCTTCCTCATGTATGGATTGGGAATAATCACTGTAATTATCTCACAGAGGTGTTGTAAAGATTAAGGAGATGATGCACGTTTTTACACTAGTAGAGGGCCCAAGACACAAGTATTGGGTAAATATTCATTATAATGATAATTCTCAGGAAGGAAATAAGGGGAACAAAAGGTTTCTTAGCTAGTGAAGCATTCCCCAGGGGGACAGGCAATTCATGTGAGGAGAGAATAGAGATACTTTGATTTAACCTCAAGGCACTGCTCAGAGTCTGGGGGTATCTCCCTCAAGGGTTCTCTAGGACTTGCCCCATGTTTCTTGAAGTTACCATAAAACCAAGAAGAGCAATTTTGCCTTTTAAAGGCCAGAGGATGGACAATGATTTTGACAGCCTTGCAGTGGGAGAGATGGTGGCGTTGCAGGAGCCACAGTGATGGGGGCAAAATTAGTTGTGGCAGCAGGGAGTTGGTGGGGACTAGCTGCAACAGCAAAGGCATGTACAATGGGATTGGCCCTGAACCTTGGGAGACTTAATCCAGTTTCTTTGTGCATAACTTTCTTCACTGGTGAAACAGAAATATTAAAATGCCAACCAATGCAAGTGTTGCAAGGATTCACTGAATTGAGATGATTAAATGCGATAGTGTATGTCAAGCAGTGAGCACAGTGCCTTGTTCTCAGCAAACAGCAGCTGTTCTTGACCTTAGCATTTCTGTAGAGAGTAGCATGGAGAGCAGGGGAGAAGAACAATGACAACATTAATCCCAATACCAAGACTAAGTTCTGGCCCAGAGCAAAAGTCAGAATTGAGAGCAAATCGGATCAGTCACTGTGTGACTGCAAGCAACTTACTAAACCTCTCCGAACATGTCTTTGTTTTTGTTTTCAATATGATAAATGAAGTTCAATGGCACCTACAATACAGGGTTGTCATAAAGATCAATGGAGAGAATGTAAACCAAAGGCCCTTTCTGGGCTATAAGAAATATAAACATTTTCCTACATGTCATGCTAATTATCATTTTGGAGACAATTGGACAGGTATCGCTTCCTCCACTTTCTAAATGAGGAACTGAGTCTGGAGGCATTAGATAATTTGCTCGGAATCAATGACAGGTAAAGGACATAGCTAGGACTTGGAATCCTTTTTCCTGAGACCAAACCTCTATCCTCTTTTCCATTTTAAAACCCTGAAGCCCCTTTTCTATATTAAATTGTCACCCAAACCCAACATATAAAGCATATGAAGAAGAAGCTATTTCCCTGTCTCTTCCTAATCCTGTCATCATGCACTGCCACCCCCACCCCCACACCACCCCAGGACTCTTAGGAACACAGTTTGCAAACCTTTGCCTTCTGCAGGGAGACTTCCACTCTGTCACCCTCACTCATCCCAGCCCTTGAGGTCAGATATCAATCATATCTGGCAGGAGGCTGAACCAGGAGACCCTGAGGGCCTCTGATTCTGGTCCTCATCACTTCATAGTTCAAGATAATACACACAGGTCATGCTGGGGGTTGTGGAAATGCATGGCTGAGATGCCAGCCACTTTGGGTGATGCTGTCTATGACTCTGGAAAGCCTTGGATGCTGCTTTGCATTGGCACCACTTGTGCCTCTTGACTTTCTAGTGAGCTGTGATTTGTTCTGTTTCTAGGGCAAATGGAGAACCAGAAGAATTATTGCCTGGTAAGCAATCAGAAAAGAAACCAGGGTTCAGAAATAGCTTAGTGCTTCCAAGGTTTGTGGGAAAAAAAAAATCCTAGCCAGGCAAATAGCTCAAGGTCAGGATGTGGGCGTCTAGCATTTCTCACTGCAGGGCTGGAGGCCTGTAGAGTCAGGAAGGTTTTGTGTGCTCAGTCGTGGCTTTAGTGACAGCAGTGCTGTGAAAGCTTAGACCTTGACCATAGGTTTATAAAAAGCAGGTTTCTGGCTTCTGAAACTATATCCACTTCTGGAGCCTTATTAAGCATAGGCAAAAGCATTCCCTGAGATCAGCAACCTTCTGCTAGAATACAACGGGGAGAAAGATTTTGGGAGAACCTGATATATGCCCCGTGAAGTTTGCTGGTTTTTACCTAGAACCTAGTGCAGACTGTTGGGAAGATGCAAGGCCTGCTTGATGAATCCACATTGGCAGGTCACAAAAGGGGGCTTATTAAGAAGAGGGGGGTAACCCTTGCCTCATCTTAGTTCTCTGTTACTCTTGATGAGGACATAAGAGAATCCAGTAGTTTCTGAGGCTGTACGTGCAGGAAGTGGAGTTGGAAGCAAGATTCACAGGGTTGTCCAGGTGAGCTCCAGTCCAAGAGAAGGGGCACCCAACCAGGGCATATATTGAAGAAAGGGGGACCAGGGGAAGTGCTGCTCCTCTAGAGGTCCTCAATAAAGAGAGGGCCCCAGGAAAGCCAGCCCCTGCCTGGAGGCAATCATGTGTACCCCCTAAATGGAGACCAGCATAGAGCAGAGTCCCCCAGTGTCAGATGGAAGTAGCCTGAGCAGGGGATGCAAGGGACATTCCCAGGGAAGAGGTTTAAGGAGGTCCTCCCTCTAGGGTTGAGCAGGTACAGGCTTAGCGCCTACCTTGTCTTACCCTTGTCCTGACCCTGTGGGCTGGGTACACCAGAGATTTCTGTCTCTCCTAGTGCCTTTCCTGCTCCTACACAGGCTGGAGCCTCGGGGGGAGAATGGAACTTGAGAAAAAAATGTCTCTCCCTCCTGCCTCCTCGAGCCACACTTCTAGTCTGTATAGACTGGAGCTTCAAACTAAATTTGAGGGAGAAGAGTTAAGCTGTCTTGCAGTATATTTAACTAACTGAAAGGGTCTGAATAATTGTGGTTGGGCTAAGACGTCATCAAACAAAGAATGGGGGCATTGATATCATACAATTGAAACATTGATATTAAACAAAGGCAAGTTTATATAACAACTTATTGAGACTCTTCAAAAAAGTGGTTGCATAAACCAGTGTTTCTGAAGAGGGAGGAAAGGGAATGTGGAATGGAAAAGGGGCTAAGACTCCAAATTACCTGCTCCACAAAACTAGTGGTTCTGTGGAGGGATCAGGTGAGCAGCAAGCCTAGGTTTGACACCATCTATAGCTGTGGAATGCAGGCAGAGTACTCAGGTCTTCATTTTGTGACTCAAAAATAGGAATAAGGATACTGACTCCTACTCTGTAGTGCTGTCAGGAGAATAAAATGACAGTACCTGGAATTAGGCGTAGCACCTGAAAGAGTCAATAAATATTAGCTGTGTCCCTTTGTCTTGCCTCTGTTTTACTGGAGGAATGGAGCTTCCACAGTATACACATATGAGCGTTTGTGTGTGTCAGGGGTGTGTGTGCTGGAGAGCAAACTGACTGAGAGGTAATTTTGGAAAATACAGGACTGGGGGAGGAGGAACTCTAAAGATAAAAACAACATGCTGCCAGTGTGTACAGAAATGTAAGATTACAAAGTCAAGGAGCGTTTGAACAGAGTGCTTAAGTTTAAGTGTCACTGAAACTGTGGCAACCCTGTGGAACCTTACAGAAGTTATGTTGGGCACATAAAACAGTGTGTTTCTCTCTCCAGTCATGGTAAACCCGTGAACCTAAAGATGGTATATAGATTTAAAAAACAGCACTTTTTAAGATGATTGGACATAACTATGAAGGTCAGAAATGGAGCTAGTTCTTACGGAAATTTCTGATACGTCCAGTAAAAATCCTGTTTTTGAAGTTAATATTATGAAGAAGGGCCTTATTTCCCTATGAGGCCACCATCAAAGAAACTGTTAGGGGTAAATTTTTGGGTCAGGAATGGTCCCATATGGTATTTTTGGGGAAATATTTTAACAAAATCCTAGGTTTTCTTTGTTCTTTTCCAGATTTCTGGAGGAAAATATCTCCTGCATTTAAACAATTGTGTTTGCTCTTCATAAGTAAAGGGGAAAAATTAAAAGAAAATAGCCAGAGGCTTTGTAATAATACTCAGAATATTATGAGGAATGACCACACATACAAGGGTGATTGATGTATAAAACAAATCATGTTTTGACTTAATGTAATGTTAGTGAAAAGACAAGTCATTTTGTCTAACAGAGAAGTTTAGATTTAGAATTGAAGCTTAGATTTGGAATTACCCCCATCTTTTTTTCTCTTTCTTTCTTTTTTGGGGACAGTGTAGTTACTATATTGGTCTTTGTTGGCAATCCAATACTTTTCTCATTATTGTAATAATGGTATTTATGCTGTGGTATCAGTAGATGTTTCTCCTGGTGAAGATTTCATTTTAAAGCTCTTTGTTCAGACATTTTAAGTCCAACAATAAATATTTCTTAAGTATTTTCAGGGTATCTCAAATTACCAACAATCTATCTGTATTATAATCAGAGAAGTTATATATGTTTTATATAGGTGTATAAATGTGCCATGAATTAACACACAACTCAAAATCGAATGACAGAAACCAGGCATCTAATGAATGCATGAGTGATATCAAAAGCACTTTCCATACTGTTTCTTTCCTAGGATATGATTGGCAGTGGGACCTCTTGGCTTAGTACACAAACAGAGGAGATGGGGAAGAGAAGTGCTGGCATTTTACACAGTTTATCTTCCATTATTGTATTTAATTTTTAAAAGGACATCAGAATCCTTTGAGAATTCTATCACTGCCTGAAATTCTGCTACTGATTCCACATTTTATTTCAAGTTGATATAGTGATAAAATCTCATATGCCTTAAAACAAAATAATACTGAAAACTTGTAAGGACAAACATCCCTTGATAAATAGAAGAGAAATATTCCTGGAAAATATGTCTATATGTTTAACTCTTTAAAAACACCATTATTCTAGTAACTAGATATAATTCTTTCTATCACAGTTCCAGAGATCAGGGATGGAAGACATCTCCTGGGATTAATACATTTATGCATAGGGAAGAGGTCATGGTTGTTGGAGTAGGGACAGTAGTAAGGTAACTTGTACGGGTGGATGTTTTGGGGGAGAGTAGATTCCCCTAATATGTACCAAAGTCTTAATAGTTTGGAGCCAGCATGGTCTTCCACATTCTTCCCACTCGGCAAACATGTTTGTCCAAATCGTACATCAATTCATGCCCGGTGGGTCCAATGTTGTGTACTCTTGGGAAAGTAGTAACATGGAAGGAGAGGTTTGCAAACATGTATTCATCTTCATGGCTCAGTCTAGTTAAGGGGGGGTGGTGGAATATTTCATGCACCAAATGGATGTTTTTCCAAATGCCAATAAAAACTTAGTTCCAGAGAAGACCAAAATACAACATGTTTCCCAACATGGATCTCTCAGCCATTTTCACTCTCTTCTTAGAAATTCTATCCTACCAGGCACAAATGCATTTCTTTTAAACATTTGTAATGTTGAACCAAAAAATTGCCTGCACTCTTCAAGCTCTAACCCTCTCTTTTTCAAATCAACCCCAATGGTAGCTATCAGTTGTCAAGAAGCTGATACGCATAACATGTAAGTTCATGCTCATGTTTATGCATTGTACTTGTGAGAACATGCCTTCTGTAGATACCATATCTTAAATTAGGCACTGGCATCTTGATGTGCCTTTTGTTCCTCTAGGTATTGGTTTGATAAAATTTACCAGGAAATAATTTATTAAAACATCTGGCTAGATCAACTAGAAAGTATATAAATGAACTATAGAAGACAACACTCAAGAATTTATGACATTTTAGCCCTCTTACAACTTCCCTATTGTTTTAACCACCTGGATGTCAGATGCTCTGGGCTGTTAAAATCAATGAACGAGGCAGGTAGGGGAGCCAACTTAGTTGCTTGTGGCATGATAATTAGTACTATAGAAGTCCCACTGGCCTGCAGGAGGCCTGCATCCAATATCCCACTTCTCTTTGGTATAATTGTCTCATATTTTGCAGACTGTAGTCTTCTTTTTGGTGCAAACTTAGTAACCTTTTTGGCCAGAACTCCATGAGCCTTTCAAGGTTTACTTTCAGAGGAAGGGCTTCTTCCTCACAGGGTGAATCCTATTCTGATCGCTGGGTTCTCATCTTTTGAAAAATGGTCATAGCAATGAACTCTTCAGGAACCAGACACCCTGGGTGATCTGAAAGTATGGTTTACCTACATAAGGAAAAAAAAATGTCTTTCACTCACTCTTAACAGTAGGCATATTAATATGCTGATATTCTATCAAAACCTCATTCTGGGGTCCCTGGGTGGCTCAGTTGGTTGAGTACCTGACTCTTGGTTCTGGCTCAGATCATGATCTCATAGGTCATGGGATCAAGCCCTGTATCAGGCTCTATGCTCAGTGGGGAATCTGCTCTCCCTCTGGCGTTTCCCCTACTTGCTTTCTCCTGAAAATAAATAAAAACACCTTTTTTTTTTTTTTTAAAAGATTTCATTTATTTATTTGACAGAGAAGAGAGAGAGAGATCGATCACAAGCAGGAGGAGTGGTAGATGAAAAGGAAGAAGCAGGCTTCTAGCTGAGCAGGGAGTCTGATATGGGGCTTGATCCCGGGACCCTGGGATCATGACCTGAGCCAAAGGCAGATGCTTAACTGACTGAGCCACCCAGGTGCCCAAAATAAATAAATCTTAAAAAACAAACAAACAAACAAAAAAACAAAAAAACCCCCACTTCATTCTAACTCTCTTTTTAATAAGTTAAAATTGCGGTTTCTTCCTTATAGCCTTGTGGAAGAGCTACATGATTGTCACTGTTGTGGACTTTTCATTGGACATTGACTGGAGGCTAAGCTCTAAAAACTCTAACAGAGATGCCCAGCTAGCAATGCTCATACAGATTTATACTTTGAAAACTTTATCAGAATCATGCCTGCATGAAAGATCTTTTGGAAGGCAATTAATAATTTAAAGTATTGGGTGCCTGGGTGGCTCAGTGGATTGAGCTTCTGCCTTCGGCTCAGGTCATGATCTCAGGGTTCTGGGATCAAGTCCTGCATCAGGCTCTCTGCTTGGCAGAGAGCCTGCTTCCTCCTCTCTCTCTCTCTGCCTGCCTCTCTGCCTACTTGTGATCTCTCTCTGTCAAATAAATAAATAAAATCTTTAAAAAAAAAACTGAAGTATTGTAAAGCATAGTTGCATTTTAGCTGCTATTGTTTAAATTTATATCTATGATGATTTCCTTCTCACCTTAATAAATAGAATTAACAGTTCACATTAACACAGTATAGCCTCTTAAAAGTCCTTCAGCAAAGAAATCTATTAAATTCTGTGTATCCCAATGTTTCCCAATGTTTTTGACTATGGAAAAATTTTGGTTCATTTGACTCATTTGTATATTCCAAGGACATGGATGTTCCATAAAACTCAATGCTGGAAATACCAATCTAAAGTGATTATTAATTAAAAAAAATGGATGTGTTTGATGCTGTCCATGTGGATGGCATACCACTTTTAGCTGAAGTTGACATCTTAATGAACAGTATAAGGTAACTGTACTACAAATCCTCAACAGAATCTTCTCTCTGAAATTTGCCTTTTTTAAAAAACACAAAAGAAACTATTTTTAGACAAGACCTATCTCTAAGAATTCTTGTTTCTTTTTGTTTTTAAAGATTTTATTAATTTATTTGAGCGAGAGAGTGCACAAGAGAGATCATAGAGGTAAAGGGAGAAGGAGAAGCAGACTCCCAGCTCAGCAGAGAGTCCAATGTGGGGCTTGATCCTATGACCCTGAGATTATGACCTGAGCTGACGGCAGATGCTTAACTGACTGAGCCACCCAAGTGCCCCAAGAATTCTTGTTTCTAATAGATTGAGCACTTAAATCATTGAGCTCTATTAATTTTTTAAAATGTACAGACATGTGGTAGGCAAATCTAATCACTACATAAATATTAGTTACTTAATCCTTTGAACAACACTGAGGTAGATATGATCCTATCCCATCTTAGAGACGTGGGATTAAAACATGGAGAGATTAGATAACTTGCCCAGGTGAACATAGTAGATGATAAAGCTGGTTTTTGACTCCGTACAACTGAAAGACAGTCAGCTGGTGGTCATGCAGCTGAAAAACTGGTGCTGTTGGTCTTGACCCTTTCCCCAGAAAAAGGAAGTTTTCACACACGTTTTCCTCTCTCCCACATCCACACTGACCTGGGTCTCTGAGATGGGGAGGAGCAAATCAGCAGCCTTCCAGAATAAGAAAAGGAAGGTTAGTGAGTAGAACTCAGCACAGAACCCCATATCTCTCACCTGATGAAGCTGAATTCTGATATGATGGTAAATTTTACCAATTTTTCTTATCTTATTTTTTCCCATGGAATTTACATAGAGATCGTGTCTGGCCTCTTTATATTAAATTAGAGAGGCAGGGAGTCTGAGTGTCTGGGAATAAGACTCATTGAGCCAAGTTTTGTCACTAAGAAGTGGGTGGCCTAATACAAGCCACTTTCCTCTCTGAGCCTTAGTCCCCTCATCTGCAAAATAGGAAAATTGAGCTAGGGCACTTCCAAGACTTGTCTAACCTTATAATTCTATACATGGCATTTATTTTAAAATCACTTTTTTGTTAAAGGTGATAAGAACTAGAAGATTGGGGTCAGTGAGCAATGTGTTTTTTTCCTATGTGTTAATGCTTATATTCCCTGGAGTGAATGGAGAATTCCATAATTAAGGAAATGCCTTGAATGGGGAGACTGTGATAACTCTGAAGGTACTGTTCCCTCATTTTTTACAAATAAACTTCTCCATAGTTATTCAAGGTAAATGCCAATCTAGGATCATTCAAGAAAAGTCCTAGTCTAGGACCCCCACCCCTAAGTGTTGTGAGCTCATGAACAAAGGGCTATTTTATTCATCAATATATTGTCAATAATATTTAGCACATAGTAGGGGCCCAACAGCAGTGGTCAAATTAAATTGAACTCAAGTTGGGAGACTTGATTAAGCATTTAGCAAGTTGGCAATATGTATTGGAAATTCAACAGTGTAGGCAGCAACAAGCAACCTGAGAGGTGGTATAAAAGAGAGGGTCCTGACTGTTGGAGTTTGGTGGTTGAGTTGGTGAAGAGGATATTTATGTCTGCTGCATTATTTCATGAACGTGTTTTCTGTTCTCTTCTTCTTCTTCTTAAAGAATCCACCGAAAAAGAAAGAATAATCATAGTAGGACTGGCAAAGACCAAAGGAAAGTCTATATACCCAAATATGAAATTAGAGTGTCAGGGTGGAGAATCTAAAAGTACTCATGTGCTAGAGAGCTTGGGACTCATGCTTCAGTGCATGACAGGAGTGACAGGATGGAATCACAGAATATTCATTCTCTTCAAGACAAACAACCCCAGATGGTGTACTCCCTCCACTATCAGACATTAATGAGACTGAGAGGGATATGACCTGTTAGTAAGCTCTCATGGTAACTGATGAAAAGAAAAAATCTGACACCACTTATAGAGGCATAAAACTTAGTATCTTGGGCCTATTCCAACAGAAAATTTAGCTTAGTCAAAACTTCTGAAAATAAAAAGTGAAATTAGATAATTTTTAAAAATGGTAGAACTATCTCATTCAAATGAAAAAGGATTGACTGTAAATCTACATTTTCTTGGTGAAAATTGGAGTTTATTAGTATAATTCATCAAATTAGGAAGCAAAGTTGATTAGTTATTTGATTGAGACTGCATTGATTAAGGACTTGGAAAAAGCTATAAATCTAATCAAGGAAAAACATCCTTCCACATGGGAAAAATACTGGGCTGACATTTAAGAGACAGTTGCTTTTTATAGCAGCTTTTACTTAATATGCAGAATTATAAAAATTTACCAGTTTTTGATTTAGCATAATAACTCCTAGGAATCTGTCTTAATGGACTCTGAAGAAAAGCGCTAACAGTTTCCTAGGAAAATGAAACTCACAAGATCTTCCTCCTTTTAGGTGAAGTGAAAATAGAATGGTAATCTTGGGCCTTTGCTCCAGTTAGATAATCTGAATATTTCAGGCAAGACTGATCCCACTGTCACCTCAAAATGCTGTGGTTCTCCCTCCATTTGGCACCTCTCTGTGTGCACATGGCTTGGGTATTTAAACTTTTTTCTTCATTTCTTTGTCTTTATGGATGAGGAAAGATGAAGCATTTGTTTTTAGAAAATAAAATGCTGCCCTTTCACTCAAAACATTTTCCCCTGGAGAGCCTCCACAGATCAAACATATTCTTTTTCACAATTGAACCAATCCTTGCAAAAGCTGTGACCACAGTTTTTGATTTATTTTGGCTTGTGATGAAAGGCAAGCACTTTCAAAACGATTCCACCAATGGCTCTCACTAGGGAGAACACCCTGGGTGGAAATGTGGAAAACATTTTGAAAGATGGCAAGGTGCAAATATGCTCTTTGTTAAAATGCACTTTCTGGTGGGATTCTACCACTGGAAAATATTCACAATATCTTGCCAGATTTTAAAATATTTACAGGCATTGTATGCCTAGCCATACTATACAGTGTGTTACTTCCCAGAGCTTTGAAATCTACCTAGAGCTGTATCTTCTAATTCAGGCTGGAAATTATTCTCATCAAGGCAGAGACTTCCTCCTGACCAATGCCCATATAGCTAATGCAAGCTGTCATCAATTCTGCCCAAATATGTCCTGTGACCACTTCTCCCCCGTTAGCCCAAAATAATATCACCTCAGCAGGAACAACTGTAAAAGCTCCCAAAGGACCTTCCTTCTTTCACACTAACCCTCTTTTAAAGTTTAACCATCTGTGGCACCCAGCTTTTGAAACTTCCATAATTTCTCATCACCCTCTGATGGCTTTCTATCACACTTCTTACCAATCCTGCCTAATCTTGGCTCTGCCTCTCAGACCTTGTTTCTATTCTCTCAGCTCACTCTGTTGTAAACATTCTTTCTCTTTCTCAAAACGTGCCAAGAAAGTTTCTACCTCAAGACCTTTGCTGCCCCTTCAGTCTGGAGCTCTATTCTGTCCAGAATTTACCTGGCTCTGGCCCTTACCTCGTTAGGTCCCTACTCAGTGACACCTCTTCAGAGAAGCATTTCTCCACCGACAGCTTTATTTTTATTTTGTATGCTGCTTCATTTTTCTTCAAAGCACACAGCACTACTTGTTATATAGTTTATTCATCTGTGTTATTGTCTGTCTCCTAAAGTAGGATGATAACCCTTTGAGGGTAGGGACTTTATCTCTTTTGCTCGTTACTATGTTCATGGTATGTAACAGGGAATGAAAAACAGTGTTTTCAATGAATGAATTAATGAATCTGGTATAACTTCCATAATGCCTGTAGTATTTTGCTAGGGCGTCCATAACAAAGTAGCACAAACTGGGAGCCTTAAATAGCAAAAATGTACTGCCTCACAGTTCTGAAGGCCAGAAGCCCAAATTAAGGTATCAGTAGGGTTGGTTCCTTCTGAGGGCTGTGAGGAAGAATCTTCCATGCCTCCCCCCTATTGTGGTTTGCCGCCAGTCTTTGGTGTTCCTTGGCTTGTAGAAACATTACCCTGAACTCTCCCTTCATCTTCATATTATGTTCTCCCTGTGCACATGTCTTTGTGTCTACATTTCTCCATTTTTTTTTTAAAGGACATAGGTCATATTAGATTAGGGCCCAACTTTCTCTCTCTCTCTTTTTTTTTTTAAAGGACATAGGTCATATTAGATTAGAGCCCAACTTTCTCTAGTTATGACTTCGTCTTAACTAATGAGATCTGCAACGTTCCTATTTCCAAAAAAAAGGTCACATTTTGAAGTACTAGGGATTCGAACTTCAACATAAAAATTTGGGGAGGCTGCAATTCAACCCTTAGTGATGCCCCTCCCTAGTGTTGTAGTCTGGCCTGGGAATCTTACTATCTGACACTTAACCCTTGCTTTGCAAATGAACTTTAAAGACAAAACCTGTGGGTGAGTTAGGGATTGTGCCTGTCCTTTAGTTTTTTTAGCACTTCAGTGATTGGAGAAGGGGATGGGTTTCTCTTCTGACAATAGTTGGTTACCATCCATGGTGTTCGTGTCTCTCTCCACCAGGGGAGGATGACTATGCTCCCCATGAGAAAATGTTCTGGGTAGCATGACAGAACTCGTGCATTGTTGCATTGTTGCATTTTCAGCTTACCCTTTCTTGTACAGCTGTACCACTGAGGCTGCTTTCTTACACTACCCCCAATCTTAGGAACATTCAGGGAGGATCTGAGGAAAAGAGCCTGTGAGTAAGCATAAATTTCCTTGTGTTTTGGACTCACAAGAGTTCTGTCTTGTCACACTAGCCCACACTTGGCTTTTCACCTTTGCTAAAATTGTAGTTGATTTCTTCTTACTTGCTTGTATGGCAACAAACACCGCTCCCACCCGGGCTAAGCCAGTCTGCATGGTCTATCTCTTCTTGGAAGTATCCGTCTCTTCTGGCAATCAAACTGCTTGTTTGTGCTGTGACACCAGCTCTCCCCAAAGTTAAAAAAAGAGTTTTGATTTCATAGTCTACCTGGCATTTCTTTGTCGTTAGAGTTTTCACAACACTCTAGCTTTCTGTATCCCAGCATCCTCAGCAGAAGCAGAACTCATCCACATCCTTTACTTTAATGAAGCACAGCACAGTCCTCAAACTCAGTTAGTGTTACCATTAGTAAGTAACAAAACTAGAACTCGAACCCATGTCTTCTGCTTCCCGGTAAGGATTCTTGCAATTATTCCAATGCTCCTGGAGCCTTTCCTTCCCTCTTCTCTGAGATCTCTCTCTCTCTCTCTCTCTTTTTTTGATTCACATCCCATCTTTCAAAATCAAATTTCCTCCAAGGTTACTCCTTTGACCTATTTCTCTGCCTTTTTTTCTTGGGCCAGTATCGTCATTCTCAAGACCTCTGTTTTCATCTCCATGCTGATTGCTTACAACATCCATCTCAATTTTTATTTCTAATCCAGACACCATCTTTTTATCTGTTAATTAAATTGGTCTAGATGGATGTAACCTCATCCTCTCAAATTTAACAAGTGCTGAACCACATATTTAACCTTGTAATTTCCCTGCCCTTTCCCCCACTTTTTCCTATTTCCAAATCAATGCTTTCTGCTGACGCCCATTTTCCTGTCAGTGGTAAATTCCTTCTCCTGGTTTTCTGGTATCACAACTTAGGATTCATCTTTTATAACTGTCTGTTTATCTATACGTGTCAGTCTTAAGATAATCACAATTTCCCTCTAATCTGCCTTTCTAATTTTTTCTCTCCCCTTTGTGGCTTAGGTCATGTCTTGGTCCACTCAGGCTACTATAACAGGATACCATGGACTTGGTGCCTTATAAACAACAGACATTTAGAGTTCTGGAGGCCGGGAGGTCTGAGATCAGGGTGCCTGCGGTTTCAGTATCTGGTGAGAGCCTGCTTCCTGGTTCACAGACCATTGTCTTGTCACTGTGTCCTCACATGGTAGAAAGGGTGAAGAAGCTTCTAGGGTTGCTTTTATAAGAGGACACTTACCCCATTCATGAGGCCTCCATCCTATCACTTAATTACTTCCCAAAGGCCCCACTTCCTAATACCGTCACACTGAGTATTAGGATTCAACATATGAGTTTGGGGAGGACACATTCAGTCCATAGCAGGCTCTTTTTACCTTATTGTGGATTATTGTCTACATAAGCATCCTTAACGTGTCCTTGGCTTCCAATCTCCTTCCCACCGACTCCTGTTCTCTTATCCTTCCTTTCTACCCCTGAATTGCCAAGCACCCACAATTAAAACAAACAAAAAAAAACAAAAAAAAAACTTCCTGAAACATAGCTTTTATCTCCTCATTTCTTAGCTTAAGAATCTATAATCACTCAGTATCATTTTGTGGGTAAAATGGAAATATCTCTTATTCTAGAATTCAGGGCTTTGTAGCAACTCAAGGTCAACTCAAGCAACTTCTGTCAATCCAGTGTCACTTTTACTATGTTTCTTTGAGTCCCTTTCAAGTCTACTTTTATAAACTCTCTCCTACTCCTAATGCCCCCTCTCAAACACACACATTAGATGTGGGCACATAGATGTTTAAAGAATTATCACTAACTCAGTTACTGAAAACAAACACTTCTAATTATCCCACTTACTATGTGTGGGTAGACATAAGTGTAATGAAGTCTTCTTTCATTGAACTGGCACAGGGATGACATTGTGACTCTTTGTTACAGAAATACTATACAGGAGAGTTGTTAGACTCAGGAAAAAAAAAAAAAACAATGGATGCTATAAAGGTATCTTGCCTTTAAGTAAGGAATAATAAGCTGTGATTAGATTTAGATTTAGATTCCTACATGTATTTGATGGCTGATTTAGGAAGCTACCTCCTAAACACACCATTGTGCTCTTTAAATGAAAAATAGATGAAGGAAATGATTCTCAAATAAAAGAATCTGTGTATATTTTATTCTTGGTCATTTGAATGAAGTTTATGTACCAAGAAGCAGAATGTCAAAGATTATTTGACACCTGTCACAAAAAAATTACTAGCTATTTGAGATGTTGGTTTCCTAGCTAACTTAGAGAAAGGGCACAAGCCTGGTGATAAGTCTTTGTTTGATTACTTGATTTTTTTATATATTATTCCAGACGTCTACTCGTCGGAATTATTTTATACAGGGAGGGATGGAGAGAAGAAGCAGTGATGAAACTAGGTGGAATTGTTTAGATAGAAAGAATTCCATTTAAGTGTAATTCCCCTGATAGCATTAATTTGGTAAGAAACCTGGTACATGACCTGCTCCTAACCTTATATTGAGCAGTCAAAGATAGCTTTTAAAAATGCGTTGTCAATTCTAAGCTGCAATAGCTCTCGCTTGCCACCAACAATGGCACCTCATATCCTGTGTGCAAAGTAACTAATAAGGGCCTGATTGAAGTTTTGACTTCTATTACTCCAGTCACGGTGCAGTCCCTTGAGGATGAGTAGGAAATGCCACTAGACCCTCGATGGTCCGTGCCTGATTTCTGAATTCTGAGCCATTCTGCCCCTAAAGCAGCTAGTGCTGCTCAGATTCTAATAATGTTTTTGTATGTCAGTGCTTGTCTCCAGTAATGCTCAGGCATTACCCCAGAGTGGCATGGGGAAGTTCACATTAATCATTGCAGGACTGAACTAGCAAACACTGGTAATTCATTCCTTTCTTTCTCCCCTTCTAATTTCTTCCCTCCCTCCTTTTCTTTGTTTTTGTTTGTTTGTTTGTTTTTTGGTTTTTTTTTTTTGGAATCTTTCATCCATTTTAAGAGGAAGTAATTCAAAATATGGTACCTTTGTCTTAAATCTGCTATTCTACCCATGATTCAAAGTAGGTTATTTTGTTTATTGCCTTTATTCTTTCCTCTTTCAGAGCTTCTCTAGAGTATAGGAATGGTCAGACAAAGAAGAAATGGGAAAGCAGAGGAGGAAGGAAATGAGGAAATGCAGATGGTAACACAGAGGTTAATTGAGAGGAATAACAGCCAAATATGAGAAGGGAAAAGTAAGTTGAAGTTGTAAAGAAAGAAATAGAAATGATGAATGAGTGAAAGTGTTCATCCAGTGATTTATGGTGAGACTTATTATCCTGAGACTTGAGTTTGGTTTTCTATAAAAAGGGAATGTTATTCCTTCTTGGTAAAATACTTCTTGAAATATTTGTATTATAGTCAATCTTTACCAGCAAATCATGAAGCTTCTTTAAGAAAAGAAAAACAAAACAAAACAAAACAAAACCAGATTTCTCATGAATGCCAGCATCAGTTATTTTTCTCTGTTCTAAAGTGATAGCAGATATTGGAAAATATTGATTATTCAAAAATCACCTTGGACCTTTCTGGCCAATTCTAGATAATACATTTCCCTCTTTTACCTCTTAGGATATAAATTTAATAAGTAGACAATTCTTAACAAATTGTGCCCTTTGCCATTTAACTTTAGGATGCATGTGTATGCTCCAAAGGTATATATAAAATATTTTAGAATTACTTAACTTTTAGAAAATCATTATGATATTGTTATAAATCAGTCATTTTGTTTCCCTTTAAAAGCCAACCTGAAAGGGCAATGTTTGGATCATCCACACATAGGTCAGCCTTCTGATCTTATAAACAGATTTCTTTGTTTTTCCAGCTGTAGCCCAATCCTGTCTCACTGAATTTGCTAAGAAGATAATTTTTTTTTAAGTTCTGTGAAGGACCCACTCTGTGGCCTGCTCTAGAGCTTTGCCTCTCCTTCTTATTGTCTTACATTAGGTGAAGAAAGACTCTGAAAGAGGGATGAGTTATTCTTGCCAAGGTGCTTTTCTGTTAATATATTCCATATTCAACCTCTTGGCCTATACATTACCGCATTTTATATTACTTCATTACTGTACATTTTGTTATTGATTTTGATTAAATCCATTTGGAAGTCAATATTCACAACAGTAAAAACAGAAGGTATGTTCGACTATTATATACAGTACATTTATCCTCCTGTCTCAGACCCCTGAATGTGCATTACAGATCTGGGAGTCTCCTCTGCCTCTTCGGTAAATCTCATCACGAGGTGCTTCCAAAGCTAGAAATCATATCCAGCTCATTACTTATTAGTGCATTCCACGCATGCAGAGCTGGGAAATGTTCAGCATTTATAAGGTTTTAAAACACTCCCCAGCCCCTAAACTGTCTTTGTCACTAATCCTGTCGCCAGCCAATCCTGACAGCAGCTGGCTGAGTTTCAGTTGATTATTTACCATGTGCTGGAAATGCTCGGTGTTTATGAGAAAGCCCCTTTCCTGGCCTTGCTGTTCCTTAGGCAGAGGGAGGCAACGGTAGTCACAGGGGAAGGTGACACCTTTGCTATTAGCACTGGCTTTGAGAGGAAAGAGGTAAGGGGTGGGGGGGGGCAAAGAACACGGCCAGCTGAGATCAGTCAGCTGTGATTAAGACAGAGTAACTCACCAATAGTGAAAATAGCCAATCAGTTGGAAACAGGCTTCCAAAGCTTTCAAAACACCATCACAGGCCAGCTGAGCAGGGACCAGTCACCATCTATTGTTGCTGAAGAGAACAAAGATCAAGTGTTTGCAAGTGCTCTTAAAAAGCTTCAATGATAACCTTACCCCCATGTTTCTGGTTCTGTCTCTGGCCATTCCATAATAGATAATTGTGTGAGTAGTAATTTCTCACATATGGAAAAGAAAATTTCTTAAATGTGGAAAACAAATACCTCCTAAAAATAAAATCCTATCTTTATTTAAAAATTTGATATCTGATTCATCACAGAATTTGGCACTAATTTTAATTCTTAAGCATATTACATCAAAATATTATTTATCTTGATTAACGTTTTTTGGTGTCCCCTTCAATTTTGTACCTGAGGTGCGTGCCTGACTCACTGCACCCTAGTTCCAGCCCTGCTTGTTAAACATTACCATGTGCTCAAAACAGCGTTAAGGAGACAGACTGTATAGCCATTTCACAGATGATAAACTGAGGCTGATGAAGGTTAAAACTCATGTCTGAGGATACTCAGAAAGGTCATGGCAGAAATGAGTAGTCTGAAATTGTGGGTTTCTGAATCCTGTTCTGGTACTCTTTTCATTTTGGAAATTCCAGGCGACACAAGTTGCATAAAAATTAAACTTAACCATTATTACAATTAACATACATCTAACACTTTACATATAAAACATCGTTCACACTTAATCCTCATGACAACTCTTTATATAAGTAACATAATACTCACTATTCATAGGAAAAAAAGATTAGAGGGCCACAGAAATTTAATAATATGACCAGGATCCCACAGAAAATAAATGGTAGAATATGGATATAAACCCAAGTTTTCTGAATTGGAATTGTATGCCCTTTTAAACTGGGTATGGAAATGTTGTTTTTTTTTTTAACAAAACACAAAAGGTACAGCATATAAAATATTTGTAAATTTGACCGTATTAAAATTAGCATCTTAGTAAGTGAACTATAACAAAGTAAAAAGACAAGTTGCAAATGGGGAGAAAGTATTTCCAATATATTTAACTGATGAGATTGGTGTGAACAATATGTAAAGAAACTTACAAATGAATAATGGAAAAATGGACAAAAGTATAAATGAGCATATGATGAGAGGTTTCAACATCATACACATGCAGAGCTTTGGGGAATCATTTTTTATCCAACAATTGTTTATCAAGTATCTACTATAAATCAGATTTTGTTATCTTTTTAAATTACAAAAATGAACAAAATACATATTCTACTAGAATGAGCATACAATACAGTCAAAAAGAGACATATAAACAATACTTGCAGTGCAGTATGGTAAGTGTTTTCATAGAATTACAAGCAAAATTCTTTGGAAGCCCATAAGAGTAAGGAACTAATTCTAGAAGGGATAACTTTTGAGCAGGGATTTGAATCAAGAAGGGAAGAAATACACAAAACCAAGGAGTTGGTTCAAAGCTCCATTGCAAAAGTAAGATTTGAACGTGGCCTGGAAAGCTGGCTAGTACCGGGATGGTGAACAGGATGGGGGTGGGGAACAAGAAGAGGTACACATCTGAATAGAAAAGCCAGAAGTAAGTGAGTAGAAATAGGATAGGTTATATTCAACAAGGCCACAGGTCTTGAATGAGGACTCATGACACGATGTGATAATGAGAGGACAGCATTTTAGGTTTCTGAAGAAAAGGGTATAAGGTAAGGGAGGTTTGTTTTCAGGTCTTTGCTGATGACTGGCTCCCTTCAAAAGATCTTCCTGTTCCGGAGGTTGGCCAAGAGGTATAAGTGGGAGTCAATCAACATGGGTTTTGCTTGGTTACATGGGGAAGGAGAAATAGTGATTGTTGGCCCCAATCAGAGCCAAATCTGGATTTCTCTCCAGTGTCAGCTGGGTTTGGAGAAAACTTAGCTCTGTTCACAGAAGGCAGAACTCAAAGGAAGAAAGAACAGCAGAGTCTCAGGTTTCAGAAAAGAAGAGAGGTTTTAAACCTCAAAAATGACAGACCATAAAATAGAGCAGATGAAGGAGAGGTAGAGGAGAACAAAGGTCATCACCATGGGAAGTAGCTGCATAATAATAATTATAACACTCAATTAATACCTTATACTTACAGAACACTTTTGGCACTTTATCATTAAAAAATGATTTCACACTTGAGGGTCAATTTCACAGATGCTGAACCTGATTTTGATCAGAGAGCTGGACTGAAAAGAGAAAGAAGATTGGGCAGACAATTGGTTGAGGGCTTTCTTTGAGAAGACAAAGGAAGCTTGGTGATTAATTATGAAAGCATGGAGGTGAGGAGGTGCCCCAAATTATTAAGAATTAAACTGGGGCCGTGTGATTTAATGAGATGTCCCTTTATTTCATTAAGGAAAAACCTGGATAGGTCAAGGGACATTGATCCTAGAATAAAGGAATTTTAGAGTCAGAAAAAAACATTTGATCACCTCTTCGAAACCCTCTTATGGTCCTGTAGCCCATCATATCTTTTTTCCTACACTTACATTTCAGTGCTAATTCATAGCAAATATAAGCATTGCAATTGCCTTTTAATTCCTTGGAGTATTTTATAAACCTGGCCAGTACAGTCCTGTTTAAAGTCGACAGTTATAGATGGTTTCATCTTTAGACCACGTCTTTCATGACCTCAATTACTACATTAAAATATTGTTAGCAAATTAAGATTCAAATAGCATTTATTACACAAAATCAAGTTCCCTTTACAAGTAATTTACATATTGTCACAATGACTCTGTGCCAATTGCTTACAATTTTGACATTGTGGGAGAGCAGCCAGCACTAATGCACAGGACTGAGACATAATTTATTATGAGAATCTCTTTGCTGTAGATGTTTAGGGAAACGGTGCAATATAATAGAAGTCTGTGTGCATAACCAGTGTGGTTCTTTAGATTATCCTATATTAGGATATGGCAATGAAGTAATGGTTCTATTACTTCAGCTTCTGGAGCAGAAAGAGTCTAATATTAAGATGATTTCAGGTATACAAGAAGGAAGAAAGATTAATTTGTAGATGATAATTTGAACTAGTCTCATAAATCATCTTTTGACTCCATTTATCTTTCTTAATTTCATCTCCAGACAGTATAGTGGTTAAGAACAAGGTGTTGAGCAGGATTGCCTAGTTTCAAATCTTGATTCTGCTACATTTTTGCTGTGTGATCTTGGGCAGCTCATTTAACATTTCTGTGCCTCAGCTTTTTTATATGTAAAATGGGACTAGTCATACTGCTTATCTCATATGTCGCAGTGCAAATTAAATAAATTAACAGATCAATACCTTACAGTAAACCCCACAAATGCATTGCCTATTTATTATTAGTCTTTGTGTTATCTGTTCCTATATACAGGATATATACTTTCACCTTTTTCTATTATGGCACTAATGTTAGATATGTTAGATCACTTTTTTTTCTTACATGCCTGCCAGACTCCCTATTTCTGAGCTATTCCATGGCAGAAAGTATACACGCTTCTCTTTGATTCTGCCCCAGTGTATATGTTGGTTATATAATTATACAATTTTGGAGATGAATACACATTCAAAACATGTAATTTCCAAAGTAGTTCCTTTTTTTTTTTTCTCTGAATAAAGTCAGTGAAAGAGCTTTTGAAAATGGCAGAAGTCAGGTGGTTGGGAGCCTTGAGAATTCCTGTCTTTTGTCTTCTACCCGTCATCCCCTCTCAGTCCATCTGGTGGTTGTTCTGGGTTGCTCCATTGAGAACCACTGGCAAACCTGAAGTGATTTCTATCTTTCCCTGTGTCGGGATGGCAGGTGAGATATTCCAGTATATCCAAGCCCCAGGAGGCCCTCAAAGATATCCACACTCAAGAACCCATAAATGTTTTTTTTTTTTCCCTTCCTGCAGTAATTCTCATTATAGCAGAAACAATTTTTCAAAAGCAGTGGTTCTCTAAGAGTGGTCCCAGGATCAGCATCATCAGCTGGGAACTTGTTAGAAATGCAAATTCTTGGCCCCACTCCAGTCCTAATGAATCAGAAGCTGTAGTGATGGAGCCCAGATATCTGTGTTTTAACAAGCTCTCCAGCGTATTGTGTGGCATGCTAAAGTTTGAGAAATACTGCTCCAAAGGGTCTTGATTCTCTAATAGCTCATCATTAATAGCAACAGCTACACTAGAAAAGGGAAAGAAAGGTTTAGGCAGCCATCATGGCCAATTAAGAGTACTACAACAAACTACCAGTGAGTAACTGGTTAGTGCCGGGCACAGTGGTCAGTGCTTTCAACTGTATCAGCTTGTTTAATATTGACCACTATTAAAAAGATGATCTTAACCCAATGTTGCCAGGGAGAAAACTGAAATACAAACCTTTACCCAAGGTCCCTGAGCTAGAAATTGAACCCAGATCTGTCTGATGCCCAACTTATGCTTCTTCAACTATTTCATTTGGCTGTCTCAGTTTTTTTTTTTTTTTAAGATTTTAATGTATTTACTTGACAGACAGAGATCATGAGTAAGCAGAGAGGCAGGCAGAGAGAGAGGGGGAAGCAGGCTCCCTGCGGAGCAGAGAACCCGATGTGGGGCTCGATCCCATGACCTCGATCCCATGACCATGACCTGAGCCGAAGGCAGAGGCCTTAACCCACTGAGCCACCCAGGTGCCCCTGGCTGTCTCAGTTTTAAAAAATGCACATCTTTATTCTTTGTGCTTACTTTAAGTGATTCCTATTTTGGGCAAATATTCTTTCTGTCTTTCAGAATGTCATATATTTGTGTGTATTTGTGCATGAGTATTATAGCTAAATTCTGATTTTGATAAAGTGGATTAACTATTTCATTTCAGTAATCATTTGTTGAGGACCTACTGTGTGCTGGGTATCATAGAAGCATATGCAGAGCTAGCATCTTCGACCTCAAAGTGATCACTTAAATAACTCACTGGGATCCAAAATGATATGGGGAAAATAGGTTTAAAATATCACAAATAGATCTTAAATATAAAAGATTTGCTATACTAAGATAATGAAAAACTTCTCAATAGGTAATCATGGCAGCTAATGTTGAGATTAACATTGTTGACTAAATTTTGTGTTAGCTAGTTTAAGTCATGATCTGAGGTAGGGGACAATAAGGGCAATAAGGGCAAGTTTAGAATATAAAGTTTAATTGCCATGTTTATAATATTATTCGTTCTCTCCACAAGCATTTATTGAGGGTTTGCTATGTGTCCTATACTTTATAAGGTGTTGAATGTGATAAGAAAAAAACTAGAAAATAATCCCTCCTCTCAAGGAGCTAACAAGGGATTTTGTCGCTTGGTTTGTCCTGCTGTTATCGAGATCTGTCACTTGTTTTAAAATAAATGTTCTATTCTGCTTAAGGCTATTAGTGATCACCCTCACATAAAAATGATTTGATTTCTCAGCAGCATCTTTGAATTTCATTTAATATCCAGGGGTCGCAGCTCAGCCAACTTTCTTTCAAAAAAAAAAAAACCATCAAATCTGTAGTCAAAGCATAAAGTCTTAACTAATGTAACAAATGCTTGACTTCTATTCATTCTATAAATTGATGAGTGCTCTGAGAGTCAAACATGAGAAAGAGAGTCCCTATACTCAATGAAATCACAGGCATGTAAATAAAATATTGTAATGCAAAGAGATGCATACTACCACAAGTTTGTACAGATTAATGGTCATCAATATAGATCTGTGTTGAATTGCTTCCTGGAGGCAGTGATCATTGAAGGGAGACTTGAAGAATGATTAGACATTCTTTGGGTAGACAAAAGGGAAGAAAATTCTAAATATAGAGAAAAATATTTGCAAAGATATGGGTACATGAACCAGCATGGCATATTAAAGAAACCATTGTTAGAGTTTGGATGTATTTGGGTGAAGGGAAAAGAATTTAGGGAAAAGAAAAGTTTTGAATATCATGTTCAAGAACTTGGAGCTCATTAGATGGGCAATGAGGATCTATTGCAGGATGTTAAGCAAAGCCAGATGATCCTTAAGCAAGAGAATTGAAAGTTCCGATCTATGCTTTGGAAAGTTCTGTATGGCTGCAATGTGAAGAATGACTGGTTATTATTATGGAGTTATTATGGAGTGGATATTGAGTAGACAAAGGAAGACTTAGGAGTGCACTTGACAGGGCTTAATAATTAGATGTTTAAGGTAAAACATATTCAGCCTTGAATGTTCAAATCTTTACTTTTTTCCCATTTATTAGTTTGTCTTTGACCTTTGTCAGTTAAAAATTAACACTATTTGCACTAATTATGAGTATGATCACAAAGACCAACGTGTGTCTTGTTGCCCCTTTCAGAGCAAGGACTTTCAAAGGCTTTTCCTTGTTTTAGAAGTCCACTTTCTACAAGAGTTCTGAAGAGCCTGTTTACAACTTAAACTTTGAGACTGAGTCTATAATATTGCCTGGAGCCATCATTTCCATATTGATCGTGAAGCAAGCAATCAAACACCCAATGATTAATCTAATTCTGCAGACTTGCTGCTCATACACCCTAACTGCTCAGCTACGGCCTGGGTGGAGGCAAAAACAACCGGTACACACCCAACTGATACACACACATGCACACTCGGTTTTTTATGGCATCTAGATATGACCCTGCACTCTCTAAACTATACCTAATTGCCACCCTACCCTAGCCCCCATCATAAGTCTTCTCCTCCTCTAGTCTCCTGAAATTCTTTGCTGTTAACTGTCTTGTCATTTCCACCAGAATCTGTGTATATGCCTGGATTGTAAACTCCAGGAAGGCATGATCTTTGTCACAGTCATCTTTCTGACTCTTTACCAGAGTCATTATTTTATACAGGACAAGGAACATACTTATGATGGCTCAGATTTCCATTGCGACACTTTTGTAGTCTTTCTAACACATAATATACTCACTACTACCCCAACCCCAACCTCATCCCCATCATGACCAGAGCATGAAACCTAAGAACTTTGGTTATGCCAACAAACTGACTGGTTCAGTGAGAAGTCAGTAGGGACCAGGTCAGTGTAATCAGCAGAGATAAGAAAAATATGGCTGACTTATTCTTGAGATGGAAAATCTACCAGAAATAGTGAATTTTGTGTCTCTGAGTCATTTTTTTGGTAAATGCATCATTTTTCTTCAAAATATAATAATGGCCTAATGAAATATAAGGTAAAGTATTTTCAGCACAATAAAGGGATGGTTAATATCCTCAGGAAGAGTACTGGTGAACATATCATCAGAGAGAGCATGGGGCAAATCTGTGTATGCCCCACAGGGAAACATTGATCTAAAATGGCTAAATTATCAAATCCTTGAAACATATTAGATTCTATATCATGAATTTCCCATTAGCAGTATAATAAGCACAACAGAGATATTTGTTGAATATAAATTACTTGTATGTTATCAAAGCAAGAGAAATCCTAGAATCCAAGTCTCACACTGACTAGCTGGATGTCCTTATGCAAATCATTTCCCTTTGCTGGGTTTCAGCTTATTTTTTATTGGGGTGAATCAGATGATCCTAATATTTTCCAGCTCTGACTCAATGACTCTGTGATGCTGTGAAAAGCAGTCTACAGATCTTTTAATGGAGCATTGTGCCTGGCTGAATAATTTATAAAATCTTGAAAAAATTATCTCAATGATTTCCTTAAATCATTTTTTATCATTTTGAATGAGTGATAAGTCTCTTAATTTTATCAACTAACACAAGTCAGCAGGAAAAAGATGACTGAAGAAGACACCTAGCAACATTCTAAGACAATGTTTTTTTTTCAACCCGACTGTACCACACTGGGTTATGTTTCTTTTCTTTCCTTTTTTTTTTTTTTAAGATTTTTTATTTATTTATTTGACAGAGAGAGAGAGAGAGAGAGATCACAAGTAGGCAGAGAGGCAGGCAGAGAGAGGAGAAAGCAGGCACCCCGCTGAACAGAGAGCCCGATGCAGGGCTTGATCCCAGGACCGTGAGATCATGACCTGAGCTGAAGGGAGAGGCTTAACCCACTGAGCCACCCAGGCACCCCTGGGTTATATTTCTTTTTAGGACACTGGTGTGATATATATCTCAGGGTTGCACTTCCATGTGTAAAAGTTTTCTGGGTCAAGTGAAGGTTTGAAAGAAAGGCAGAAAAATCGGTTATTTAGAGAAAGATGTGATTAGAAGGGATATTCCTCAGCCTTTGTGAGTTCTTCCCAATTTGAGGAACTTAAGTCCAGGTTGGTTTGATGTTCTCAATACCAAGAAAATGATTCTTGGACATTTTTATTTATTGTAAATTAAAACCCATTGGAAGCTGGATGTTGGTAAATAACACGGTAAAAATATGGGTCAAGCCCTCAGATCATTCATAAGCTTGTCAAGATAGCATAAACTAAGAAGCAACCAAGAGAGTAAACACATGAAAATTACAAATACTTCAAGGTTTAAAAATAAAGTCAGCATCATAAAATAATAACATACTAGAAAGCAAGAAATAGAATAAACTTTGACAATGAAATGCCTTTCTTTCCTTACTGAAATGATTGGTTCTGGTTTTGGATTTAATAGTTAGGATTTTCTGAATGGAAGATCAAGAAGTCCAAGAGAAATTAGTGCAGTAGAATGAGAAAAGCAGGGGGCCAAGAAATAAGAGACCTGGCTGCTAATTCTGGCTCTCACACTGACTGAGCAGCCTTGAGAAAGTCTGCCCCTTTTAGCCTCAGTTTCCTCATTTGTAAAGTGAGTGAATTGGACTTGACTGGTGTTTCTCTGTCTTCAGAATTTGTGGACCTCTGTGAATATATCCATAGAGCTCAGGGCCCATGGTTTCCAGTTTGAGGCATACTGCCTTAATGTTAAACTTTATTTCTTGGTGTAGCACAGTTATAAATTGCAGCTCCCAAATGCTGGCGCTGAAGTCCTGGGACTGCTTCCCATTATGTGGTTGACATCCAAATGACGTAAAATTTTCTTTTCTTAGTTAGTTCATTGAACAAAAAGTACTCAGTTTGGGCTAGAATTGTTCTAGGCATTTGGGATTTATCTGAGAACATAACAGACAAGATCATTGCCCTAACAGAGTTTATATTCTAGGAGAGAGAAATAGATGATGAACAGCAGAGATAACAAATAAGGAAATTAAATTTGAATAAACAATTTAAAACATTTTCATAGGGAATTCAAGGACCTCTGCAAATACATCCGTGGATTTCAGTTTGAGAAACATCTGAGTGCAGGAGCTCTTGAGGACTGTGGTTCAGTGACTCATGGTTACCCCTTTCAGAATGAGGAGCAAAGCAGAGAGCTTCCCTACCGGGCATCCTAACAGAACACAAACAGTTTTAACAGAAGTCTCTTCAGATTCTAGAAGCAGCAAGTGTTTTTCCTTTCTATAGCTTTAGTTTGTGCCTCACCCTGTTTTGAACAACATGGAGGTGTTTCTAGGCACAGAGCCAAAACTTCATTGCAGGGCTCCAAGAGAGCACAACTCTAGAGAAAAATCATTAAATTAGGCAAAGATCCAATAAACTTAAATTTTCTGTTTTTGATTGCTTGCTGTGAGGAACATTATGACATGATTTAAAATGATGATTTAATGTAGCAAGAAGAGAGGGACTCTAAAAACCAAGTAGTGCAGTCATACAGTTCTAATAAAATTTGTCTATTATGTGCAAATTGATTGCTGGTACCTAGATTTACATGATGTTTATGATATCAGAATATCTGACAAAAATTGATGTCAATATTTATGCCTCTATAAATTACTCACACAGCACTATTATGATGGCTTCTAATTAAAGTGGAACCAAACTAATTGACCTTTAAATCCAAAGGACTTGGTAACTGAAAACTTGTCCACATTGGGATGCCAGGATGCACTAGCATGGGAAAAAATAGAGCCTTTTGGGTGGTGTAATATTTTAGTATGAAAAAATAATTATATTCTGTAAGAACTGGTTCCACTAGAAGATGGATTTTAGATTTCATTCACCCCGTATGAAACTGTTGCTGTCTAGGTTCATGACAAACCATGTCTGTGGCTTTATAGCTGGATGTTTTGAAGGATTTCTTTTTGTTTTTTTTTTTTCCAGCCAAGAAATACCTGCTGTCTGATTTTGAATATGTGAAATGGGACAATTAAGCTAATCAAAGACCCTCCTTTTTTTGTTTTATTTTAAACATTTTGTTTTACAATAACTTAATGTTTTTAGAAAACTTATAGACTAAATTTATGCTCCTTGAGGTCAGGGATTATATTTTATTCATTTTAAAAATAATCTCCAGGGCATGACAAAAAGCAGGAGCACAACAGGATATGATTTGTTTTTTTGGAAGAAGGCAAAAAGAATGGAAATAACACAGCTGCTGGTATCTTATAACATAAAATGTTCGTTCCATTGTTATTCCTGACAAAGCCTGGCCTTTGGCTTTCCTTCTCCTCCTGTTAATAGGTAGATAACCAATTATGTTTTCACTTATTAATTACATAAAATAAACCCAAATATTATTCTTTGAATACATATGAAAGAAACATAAGTAAAGGGGCACCTGGGTGGCTCAGTCAGTTAAGTGTGTGCTTTTGACTCAAGTCATGATCCCAAGGTCCTGGGATGGAGTACTGCATCAGGCTTCCTGCTCTGCGGGGAGTCTGCTTCTCCCTCTCCCTCTGCACCTGCCCCTGCTTCTGCTTGTACTTGTTCTCTTGCTCACTCTCTCTCAAATAAATAAATAAATAAATAAATAAAATATTAAAAAAAAAAAACAAACACAAATAAAAATAAAAATAATTTGGGTAGTTTAAGTAATTCTAGAGGAAGAAATCTGGTTGTTAGTCCGGGGTCAGAATTCCTAGATTCTTATTTTATTTCCAATAAAAACTTGCTCTGTGTCCTTGAGCAGCTAACTCTTGTTGAGTATCTTGCTTCCTCAACTGTAAAATGAGGAAGGTGAATTCTGTTTTTTCAGGTCCTTTGCGACTTCAAAATGCCATTGCTCCCAATACAAGTTGGAGAGTGTGTGCATTTCCACTGGACTGCACTTTCTTTTCCTCTCTCTGCTCTCATTTCACACTGCAACCACGAAGAGGCAAAATAATGAGATGCAGTTATACTACTGTGTATTTTGATTAATGTATTCAACTAAAGATTTTTGAATATTCAGAGTTCATCAGTCATGGTGTTCAAACTTGGGAGCATTTTCAGTGTTCAATTGTAAATCCTTCTTGTCTTTGTACTGAAAAGATTTCTATCTGCATTTCTTTTCAGTTTTGTTATAAAACTCATTACTCTTTTATTACAGACTTAGTGGAGACTTCTCTGTTGAATTGAATCATATGATTCACTATTAGCTGGACATTTAATACTGTATTGTCTTTATATTGTTCAGTATTCTTCTTGGTTCTTTTATTTGCACTTTGGAAATGTCTCAGAAGAAGAAATTGAAAGATGATATTTCTTTGAAATAATTCACTCCTGTCCCTGGAAGGAGTGTTTTAAAGATAATTATTTAAATAAAATTTACTACTTTTTTCCTAATTCTTATTAATCTAAACTCTCTACAATAATGAATAGAGAGAATGAGTAATTAAGTGATCAAGAAAATAGGTGTTTTTTTACTAAGGTGTTTGGAAGACCCCCTTCCAGAATGGCTTCATTACTTACATGTCTGGTGCGTCAGTGCTCCTTGACCACTTCCCATGTGGTATCTCTACTTGCAGGTTTCCATGTGGCTTAGGCTTCTTACAGTATGATACGTTCAGGATAACTGGACTTTTTACATGGTAGCTCAATTACCCCAGAGTGATAATTCCAGGATGTACAGGGAGAAACTGCAAGACTTCTTATGAGCTAGCCTCAATAGTCTTAGAATGTTACCTGCATTCCACTCTACTAGCCAAGCAAATCACTCAGGCTGGCCCAGGTTAAAGAAGAGGGGAGAATAGATTTTACCTCTCAATGAGGTAATGACATGGGCAGACAGGGAGGCATTGATGGTGGCCATTTTGGACACAAGCTACCATAACATACATATTATGAGATCTTCTGATTATATATATAGTTGAAAAATTCAGAGATAATATGATTCAACTTCCTTTTTCTGTGGTCAGACAATAGTCTTCAAACACCTATTGTTTATTTTAACTCTTCCATCTGTCTATGGAAAACCTTGGCTGAGCTTGACTGCCCTTAGTGGCAATATTAAATAGGCCTATCATTCAGAGTAACATGTTGCCTTCTTTGCTAGAAACCTACATGCATCCATTAAAACTACAAAAAAGATGAGCTTGAAAATCTCTTAACTTTTGAAGTTTCCTCCCTTGCAGCAAAATCCACTTGGTCAAGGGGTTGAGCTAATGTGGATTCTAGAAAACATTCAGGTTCTTTACACTGACCTTAACCATGTCATCAAGAACTTCCCCATTTCCAAGATTCAGAAGATCTCATTCATTTACAACCTAAGACAATTTTCTTGACATCTCATCTTTTGTATATTGCACAAACATCTCCCAGGCTCCTCCCATACTGTAGCTACTTAGGCTAATGGCAGTTTGCTTCATTTACATGTGGCTTTTCTCATTAGAATATAATTAACATGAAAAACACCCCATACCCAATGAAACTAGTAATGTGTCCTTTGTGGTTGTCTTGGCTCAAACTTTCGCTTCATTGAATTTTTAAGCTACGGTCTTGGTGCTCATAAGAGAATTATAAGAATTTAAGCAGTCTGTTATTTTCTCCTCTTTATTTTGTACATTTATTACAACCTCAAGGACTTGATTCTTACTGAATTTCATAAGGGTTGAATCTTCTCATTATGTATGTCCCTGCTCAAATGTCAGCTCATCAGAGAAGCCTTCCCTGACCATCTCGTCAAATGTTGTACCCCTACCCGTTCTCTCTGTAATAAACTTATTTCTTCCTTAGCACTTATCTCTGCATAAAATTACTTTTTGTATTGGTTTACTGTTTATTGTCTCTAATTTCCATTGTTTTACATCCACCTTAAGTAACTGTTACCAAATATCTGGGTAGATGCTTAGTAACTATCTGTTAAGTAAATAACCATGTAAATAACTAAAAACATATTTGCCATTAATTGGTACTATAGTGACAAGGTCAAAGTATATTTTGTAAGTCAAAATAATACAAATGACATTAAACTAAAACTAATTTCTTCAGTGGGGAAAAAACTTTCTATTGAAGAATTAAAATAATCAAACTGCATATTTATAATCTATAGTACTTCGTAGTTGTAGGAGGGTGAGGAAGCAAGAACTGAAACATTTAATAGTACTTTGAGATGATAATGTTTTATATTGAATAGATATTCTCAAACACTATTGATGAGAATGTAAATTAAGGAAAGCACTTGACAATATATATCAGGAATATTAAAAAGAGTCCTGCTTTTTACCAAGAATTCTATTTCTGAGACTTCATCATAAGGAAAAATATGAAACAGAGAAAATAGTATGTATGAGGATGTTCACTGAGATATTGAATATAAAGCTCTGTGTCTGACAATTGTGGAAAGATTCAGTAAGACATAACACACCTATATAATAAGAAATTACCTTATCTATAAAAATTACATTTACTGGGGTGCCTGGGTGGCTCAGTGGGTTAAGCCTCTGCCTTCGGCTCGGGTCATGATCCCAGGGTCCTAGGATCAAGCCCCGCAATGGGCTTTCTGCTCGGCAGGGGGCCTGCTTCCTCCCTTTCTCTCTTCCTGCCTCTCTGCCTACATGTGATCTGTCTGTCAAATAAATAAATAAAATCTTTAAAAAAAAATTATATTTACTGAAAGTGAGTAGAGTTAACATTTCAGTTTCAGTAGAGTTAACATTAAAAGCTACTTACAATAAATTTTTTTTTTAAAGATTTTCTTTATTTATTTGACAGAGAGATAGAGAGCACAAGTAGGCAAAGCAGCAGGCAGGGAGAAGCAGGCTCTCCACTGAGTCTGGAGCCCATGCGGGGCCTGGGATCATGACCTGAGCTGAAGGCAAACACTTAACTGACTGAGCCACCTGGGTGCCCCTACAATAAAATTTTTAAGTGTAAAATAGCAGAGTGAAAAATTACATGTATAATTTCATTTCAACCATGCCCAAATATAAGTGTAGAGAAAAATTTTGGAATTAAATATTTTGAGAATAAAAAGAATCTTTTTTCTTCTTTATATTTTTATGTATTTTTCAAATCTCATACAATGAGCCTTCTTTCTTTTCTTTTGAGTGTTCAGTATTTTCATAAGCAGAAAACTGTCTAAAGTAAAAAAAAAAAGTTTACAATAGATTAGTGCAATATTATTAAACAGGACTCTTTCAAGCTTGTTGGGTAACTTCATTATCAAAAAGACCTAAATTCTAGTTCAGACTATATGACAAAGCAATTGAATAAGGGGAAACAAAATGCTACTAGTGGTTGATGTTTGAAGATCGTTTGTTCTTTGTTTTTTGGTGTATGTGTGTTCAAGACAATTACAACCCTTTATTTCATTTAAGTATTTCTTAGAGAGTTGAGGTCTCCTTTCATTATTTCAATAGATAATAGGTTGATCATATGAAATTGCCAATATTTTGCCTTTTCTGATCTACAAAAAAAAAATGGCATTTTCATGCATTTGACTTAATATTCTCTGTGTCAAATATTGACCTAATAAAAATGTCTACTGATTTTTGTAATGCCATGTACTGCCACTTTTTTTTTTTTCAAGTAGTGTTGATGCACATCTTTAAATAAATGGCTGTTCACATCCAGACTGATTTGGCAGACACAATAAGTTTTCATGCCAATTTAGAGAGGGAAGAGGGGGTTAGGAAGACAAAAGGGTTGAGAGAAACATTTTGTAATATATCAAATATGAGTAATGATATCTCAGTTTGTACTTTAAAAAGCACTGGTGATACTTAATCTTTCAGTAACACTTTATAGCTTACAAAGCATATTCTCATTAATTATTTGATTTAATCCTCAAACCTAAGAGGAAGATAATTTTATTCACATTTTACTGTTTCTGAGTGATTGTGATTTACAGGGTTAGGCAACTAAAAAGTGAAAGAGCTAAGATTTGAACCCAGATTAGCAATCTACATGGCAGGAAAAATTGCTGGTTAATTTGTGCCTGAGAAGAAATCTTAATTTTATAGAAATAAATTATAGCCAGTAATTAAAGTTTGGAAATCTAGTCATTTCTGAAGATAATTGTTGTCAAAGGTTGTCTTGTATTTCTCTTTAATTATACTTCTATTCTTCATAGCTACTTTTTTTTTTAGTTTTCTAAATTAATGTTTAAAATATTCTGTGATTATAAATTTCATGTATTGAATTAATCAACAAAAATTTTTAGGATTGGTGTTTCTGGCAAAAGTAGGAATTGATTTGAAATTAAAGTATAATTGGAAATCTATATAGTACTCTGTGAAGTATGGATTTTTGAAATGAATATTTTCCAAAATTCATATTAATATTTGAGGGAAGATGGAGAGAATCTTTTATTCTTAAAAGTCCTTGGAAGAGATTCACTTTGAGAATTATTTCCTTTTTTTGAATAGAGCAAATAATGTGGTTGAAAATAAAAAAGCAATTCAGGGTAATAGAGAAGATACTAGGTAGCTTTCCTAGGCAGAGCAACTCTCAGAGTGATACTGAGTAATTTGTTTCTTGCCTAGAGAAGGAGGCATTTGTAAACAGAGTCTGAGGAACAGAGCCTAATTCCAATGGGCCTTTTCTGTTTGTCCTGTCAGTGGAGCCCTCCACTTCACCTGATAAATAAAGCCCTGCATTCCTCCTGGTTAGGGATTTAAGAAAAATCCCACTAATTCTGCCCACTTCACATTTATAGAATGAATGTTTGCCAGTTTCTTATTTGTTTGGGGCCATGTAAATCACAAAATAAATAACAGTACCCCTCTCTTATGATGCAATGAACTGTGCCACAGATAAGAGGGATCAAAATTATACTTACATTGGATTTTTCTGTGTACAATTTCATTAAGGATCACATGCCCTTAAAGAAATTTAAAAAAAAAAGATCACCCTCATCTCTTGGTCTCATAAATGTGTTTACTGAAGGAAAATTTTATATTGGGAAATAATTTGCTCCTCTCTCCCCCAAATAGCCTAGTTCTCTTTCTTTGTAGCAAACAGATAGTGTATTTCAAAATTATCTACCTGTGTCACTGAGTGCTTCTCCAAAAACTATTGGGGAAATGCCCTTTATAAATCAGCATTTAAAGGAGACGCACAAGACTGTATCTGAGCCACAGTAAATTGTAATTTTAAGTAATATGCTTAATCTTTGAAATTTTGAAAGCTCCCATTCTTGTTCCATATGCTAGTTTTTATGATGTATATTCATTTCCATGTGGAAAATCTCTGTCGTTGTGAATGTTCTTTTTAAAAATAGACACTTAACAGTGTCCTGGTTTCGTGTGTGGCTAAAGCAAACTCAATCTGTGAGCTAGAATGCATTGGACATTGTTTCCAGTAGGTCAATAAAATGACGGATGGATTTGAGCCAAGTTGTAGCAGAGGACACACATCCTCTGTTGAAATAGCTGAAAAGACAAATTAATATTGAAGTGTGGAATACTGAATTGGACTGTCTTTCAGTGCACAGAAATAGACTAAAGTAGATTACCAAAATGAGGCATGTGCACTTCAGGCAACTAAAACAGACTTGCTATGCAAACATGAGGTGGTAGATGAAGACTAGAATGTGATATCCTGAAAATGGTAACAGTTCAGCCTCTATAATATGCAGTAGGGGATCACAGGAATACCTTGAATCTTAGAACCTTTTCAATGCCTTGAAATTAAGAAATGTCTATATATACAACTCCTAGCTAAAATCACAGTTGTCACTTTTATTGTACTATAAGAGTTTATATTAAAAGATCAGACTCACTTAATAGTTTATTAGTGCAGGAGGAAAAAAAAAACCCACAACAAAATAACACAAAACTTGTTGCATCAAAATCTGTACAATACCTGACAAAAACTTCAAATCCCTTTTGTAGTCTAACACCTAAAGTATGTCATGATCAGGTTTGTGTTTTATTTCCTATTATGCCTTTAATAGACCAAATACTGGGAGAAAATTACATCTTTATTTTCATTAACTTTTAAATGAAATTTCTATTAAATGAATGCAGGAACCTAACTATTATAGTATTAGTGGTACTGTGACTTCATCACCAACAGAAATGACAGATATATTCATATCACATTATGCTTTTTGCAGGGATCTTGAAAGACATTGTTTATAGCTCATCATGACTTTGAAATTAACACAAAAGAAAGTTTATTTCTGAATATTTTTATAACTGTATTTCACTATATTTGGTTTCCTTTGTAATTCACATAAAAAAAATGGGGGGAGGTAGCCCACAGGCATCATCAGAGTGCCAAAGAGGCTTATGGGAAAAAAAAAAAAGATTAATAATCTTTAGAAAAATTGACCTTAATGATCCTCTTTCAATTGCTGACCACTCAATTTTAATCTGTGCCTTTGCCTAGAATGTTGTTCTTCACATCCCATCCTCATCTTTCAAGTACAGTCCAGATATTAGCATATCTGTTAGACTGCTCCTGATTCCCCAGTCGGGATCAGTTGATCTTTCTTTATGTCTCCTCAGAATTGCTTTTTGCATCTATTAGAACTTATCCTGCTTTTTATTCTAAGCAGTTCCTTCCTTCTTCATCTCTGCTTCTAGAGTATAAGTCTCTTGGGGACAGAAAGTTTGTCTCATTTAATTACCATTTAATTGTGGAATCTAACTTTATCTTACTATCGTTGGAAAATGTGGTCTCTGTCTTCATACTTTGGAATTTATTGAGATTTGCTTTGTGGCCTGGTACAGGAACAATTTTTGTAAATGTTCCATTTATGCCTGGAACCATAGGATAATCTGAAGTAGTTGTTTGTGGCTTTGTTAACTGTGTGACTCAAATCTATATCCCTACTGTTTCTTTTTTCCTTGCTTGATTCATCAATTATTTAGAGGTGTGTTAAAATAGTCTGCTATGATGGTAGATTTGTTAACTTCTTACTCTGTCATTTAACTTTGTATATTTTGAATCAATATTATTAGGACCATAAAAATTTACAACTGTTTTATCTTCCTGATGAACTAGACCTTTAATCGATATGCCGTGATGGTTTTATCTCTAGTAATGTTGTTTTTGTGTTATAATACATTTTCTCTGATATTAATACAACCCAGTTATTGTGTTAGAATTTTACTGCTATCTTTTTCCATTCCTTATTTTCAATTTTTCTGTGCCATAATGTTTTAGGTATTGTTTTGAAAATAATATGATGCAGGATTTTATATTTTTAAAAATTCATTCTAAAAATCCTTGTATTTTGCCTGGAAAGTTTAGTCAGTTTACAATGTTTGTGATTACTGATGCATTTGTATTCATTTCTAGTATATTTATACTTTATATTTGCCCTATCTTTTCTAGCTTTTTATTACTCTTTTTAAGCTTCAGATTAAGATATTTTCTCCCTCATTATATTTTTCCTTTATTCATTTGAAAATCTTAATTCTGTTTGTATTACTTTCATCATTCCTTAGAAGCTTTAATCGTCATATTTGAAAGTCTAATATTTATCAGTGTCTTTTCTGCCCTCTGAAATAATATAAGGAATGTGAACAACTTTTGCCCCCTCCTTTCTTGCTTATTTATTTGCTATTGTCCTCTTAATCCCCACAAATTTCTACAAATTTTCTAATTTATTTACTCTCCATTTCTCTTCCTGAGATTTTATATCATTTTACTTTTGTCTTTGAAATTTCATTTACTCACATTTTGGGGGGGGTAAAATTTCTATTTTGGTTTATATAAAAATATTTTAATTTTATTCCTTCCTCCTTTTAAATAATTTTGCAGGGTATAGAAGTTGAAAGCTATTTTCTCTAAGCTCTTTGAAAATATGATACTTCTGAATTTGGACTTCTATTTTACTGAGTCAATTGTTAATTTTTTTCTTTTCTTTGTAGTTTCACCATACTGTGTTTTGGTGTGAATTATTCTTTATTTATTCTGCCTTGGATATGATGAGACTCCTAAAATTGAGGGCTTGATAACTTTCATCATATCTGGACAATTTTTATTCATTATCTCATTAAATATTTTAGTGTCTCTCTCTTATTCTCTTTCCTGTCTTGTTCTAGGTTGCTGATTAGGCAAATATTGGACTATCCTACCCTATCCTCCATGTCTCTTAACTTTTCTCTCATACTTTTCATCTCTTTGTTATACTGTGCAATAGCCTAGCTAGGTAATTTTTTTGTGTCTATCTTCCAGTAAACCAATTTTTTTTTTTCTTAGCTGTGTCTAATCTGTTTAGCACATAGATTAAGTTTCTAATTTCAGCCACTATACTTTTCACATTAGAAATTCTATTTGGGTGTGCCTGGGTGGTGAAGTTGGATAAGTATCTGACTCTTTTTTCCGCTCAGGTCATGTTCTCAGTTGTGAGATCGAACCCTGTGTTGGGCTCTGCACTCAGCAGAGCCCAACTTTCCTGCTTGTGTGCGCATACTCTCCCTGCCTCTCTCCCTCCCTCTCAAAATAAACAAATAAATCTTTAAAAAAAAAATCTATCTGGTTCTTTTTCATGTCTACCTGACTTACTTTATGATATCGTTCCTTTGTTGTACTTTTAATTCTCTCTTTTATTTCTTCAAACATATTAATCAATCTTATTTAATATTCTACATCTGTCAAGTTCAACATCTACTGTTATTTGCTGGTATGATTCTGTAGTATGTTGTTTTTGCAGATTGTTTTTCATGATAATTTATTTCCTTGTATGATTAGTAGTTTTGGTTTTTGTTTTCTTTTTGTGAGCTCATATTCCTTGGACTTAGCATTCCTTATACTTTCCTATTATTGCTGAAACAAATTACAACAAATTTGGTGGCTTAAAGCAACACAGATTTATTTGTTTCTAGTTCTAGATGTCAGAAGTCCAAAAAAGGGTTTCTTTGGAATGAAGCCAAGTTGTTACAATCCTATACTCTCCCCAGAGGCTCTGGAAGATGAGAAATTTCTTTGCCTATTCCAGCTTTTAGAAATGCATTGCTTGCATTTCTTAATTTATGTCCCCTTTCTCCATCTTCAAGCGTGTAGAATCTTCAAATCTCTCTCTGCAGTGTCTTCACATCACAGCCTCTGTGTCAAGTTTCCGTTTGTTTATCTCTTACAAAGATACTTGTAATTATATTTAGGGCCCACTCAGATAATTTAGGATAATCTCCCCGTATCAATATCCTTAACTTAATCACATGTGCAAAGTTTCTTTTGCTATATTAGGCAACATTCACAAGTTATAGGGATTAGGATATGGACATTTTGAGGAACCATTGTTCATCCTACCACAGATTTATCTGTGGAAATTATTTGAGACCTGATCTTAAAGTGTGTTCCTCCGTAAAAGACTTGTATTTCTCCTAGTTTTTTGTTGGTCTTGCTAACCCAAAATTAATTTAAACTAAAATTTTACATTTGGGGGGAGCCAGATAATTAGTAGACCTTTTAGCCTTCATCTGCATGAGTGTAGCTTACAGAGGTAACTTCCCTTTGTTCAGTCATCCAGAGCTAAGACTAAGACATTCATGTATCACAGCCACCTTCCTTTGTACGGTGATTTTTTGCCCCCTGCTGAAGATTTTATCCTTTGAAAATTATGACTTTAGGTGAGGCTTCATTCCAAATTCTTACTTTACCCAGGCCATAGGCTTTGTATCCTATTTCCTGTAGAGGTCTATTAAAACTCAGACTACAGACTGTCAGAATGGACTTATTTCTCCAGGGCAAATGCTGGTTCGGACACCCTCCCTTATGGATTAGCACTTTCTACATTTTCTTTCTGATCTTGAAGAAATTCTCTTGCTTTTCCATCAGCACAGTCATACTTTATTTTTTTTTTTAGTATTTTATCCAGTATTGTTAAGTGTGTTGTATTATCAGGGCATTATCTGAATTTAGGTTGCAGTATTGCCAGACATAGAAGCCAGGTATTGAAAGAGTGTCTAATTTATTCTTCCCCCCAAATACTATAGCAATGACATCCACACTGTGAGTAATAAATGTTAAATAAAAACATAGCAGACTGGAGCTTGGAAAGACATTAAAATTGAGTCCTAACCGAGACTACATGGCCTGGAGAGCCAAGTATTTATTATTTGGCCTTTTATGGGAAAAGTTTGCCAAAGCCTTGTCTAGAGAGTTAATTTTTACCATCTCCAGGCCAGAATAGAGACGATGATAAGTTCACATACAGAAGTGTCAGTTTGTCTTAGGAAGTATCCTTCATCTTGGTGATAAAGTACCACCTGGCCTCAGAAGTGCCTCTGAGCCTCATGGTTCCCAGGGCTCAGCTACCATGTCTATTTTCTCTGCAATCACTGATGTAGTTAATGTGCAAAGAGTTAGGATGTGGAATATCTTTTACTGAGACTCCTTCCCCTTTCTGTGTGTCAACCTAACTGACTCATGAGTTGCCGAGATGATAACTTTTGGCTTCATGTTGACTTGTAGATTTAATATGTTTGAAGGAGAAGAAAGAGGGATGTAGGGTGGCATCTTAGCTCTGTTACCAGTTAGCTGAATAGATATGGAGAAGCCATATCGTATTTCTGGGTCTCATTCTCCTCATCTGTAGAAAGAAAGAGAAATTTAGTGAACTGTAAGTTTCCTTCTATTCCAATGTTCTCTGATTCTAAAGTCAGAATGAAAAGTTTTATCTCTTTTTCCCAAGGTACAGTCCCTTCCTCCTTCATGAAGATTAGATGAGTAAATACATGTAAAGTCCTGAGAACAGGCTTGGCACAAAATACATTCACAATGAATGTTAGCTATTATATTGTCACTAACATTACCAAAAGCCTCTTAGACAGGGTGAAAGCCTGCAATCATTAATCCTTTTTTAATGGATGGTACTCCCTCATGTTCCCTGGTGAAAATTTGCTTGAGCATCCTTAGCACTGGAAAGAAATTCTGATTGGCATAAAACAACATCTCAGTGTTTTTTGCTGCCAGCAGGTGAACCACAAACCACAAAACATTGACCAAAAGCTGCATCTGCAAAAGAAAGAGGGGGAATTAAAAAAAAAAAAAAAACACCTCAACTTTAGAACTAAAGGCAGAGCCAGCTTTCCCTGTAGGGAAGTGGTATGTACATGTTGAATTGGGGGAGGGTAAATGTTATTGTGATGGTTATGTTAGAATAATAGTGTACTTATTGCAGAAGTGAGAATGACTCTCAGCAATACTTCCCTCTAGCTAGAAATCTGATGTCATACATGTATTCTATATCATTCAGGGTCCTTGAAGGAAATAATTTACCCCAGATAGTTCATATGAAGAGACAATATATGGAGGAGGCAAGGCTAAGTCAAGGTTAAAAGAACCACTGAGGGATGTTGAGTCAATCAGAGACAAGAATTGGTAGGAACGGTTATCACCCCTGGGATTAAAGGGGCAAGGGGAACAAAGTATGGCTAGAGCTCAGAGAGAAGCTAGGGCCAAGGGGGAGGGTATTCCTGGTAAAGGGCAGATATGGAGGGATGCAATAACTTCTAGAGAGGCAGGAAAGGATGAGGGAAGAGATACCCTAACTCCTGATTTCTTGTGGTGCTTCTTATTGGCTGAATCCAGTTGGAAACCAGCCAGCAAGGGAGCCCAGGAAATGCATCCATAGCACAAGGCAGAGCAGAGAATGGATGAGAGGCTGTAGAGAAAACATAAAACAGCTATTCTTTTCCTCCAGAGCTTTTGCTCTGATTCCTCTCTGGCTGGATATTTTTCTTGTGCCTTTGACATGTGGTCTCTTCTTGGTGTTTCATGGACAAAAGTATGTGAGTGAGGGTATGTATGTGTTGCTTTTACCTAGTCTCTGTCTTCATGAAAAAATACCCAATTTAAACCAGGATACCTGAAATCTGGTTTGCTCAAGAAAAAACTATTCATGACACTTGTTAAATGCTAAGACAGTCTTTCTTCTGGACTACTTCAATAGGATTTTGCAGTAGGGGAAAGAGAGTGAACTCAACTCAAAACATAACAAGGAAAAGTAGGCATTTGTAGGCAAGGAGCCAGATGAGGAAGTCAGTTAACAGCAAATGACTAAGAGGAAACATCAGGGGTATGTATGGTGGGGTGGTGTCCTGGCTACACTTCCCTAAGCAGATTCTTAGGTTGAAGGTAGGCCAGATGATTAGACACCGCTTGGGGGATGGAGGAGGAAGAGGACTTTGGTTAGACACTGGGGGTGGGGCATTTTGGCCACACTGACTGATCAGGACTCTTCCTAAAACTGTACTCTTGAGGACATGCCCAGGAATGGGGCCTGGTCAGGCTCAGAGGAGCATGTTTAGAATTTGGTCAAGGAAAGAGTCTTTGCCAGGCCTCAGATCTGCTGATAACTTGGATAATATCAGGCAGATCACTTAACCTCTTGTTTTTTATCTGTAAAATGGAGTTATTAACATTTGTCCAATCTTTCTCATCAGGGTTAAAGAATCAAATGGAATGGTTAAAAGCAAGCTACAGAATCCGTGTAGGAGGATAAGCCCTGAGACTAGAGCAGGATGGGAAGGACTATCTTAACAGGGAATGTGATTCTTGGTGCACAGGTTGTGTGGCTTGGAGATCTGGCTAATAACACACAAGCATGTGGCAGAGGTGGTTATCCACCTTCCTTCCTTTCTTCCATAGCATTTGAATGATTATTTGGCATATGGCTGCCCAGGAACATTCTAGTTTCCAGTTTCCCTTACTGGGTTTGTACATGTGGGTAGAGTAATTCTCTTCAGTGGAATCTGAGAAGTGATGTGTGCCACTTTCAGACTTGTCTCAGAACATCTTCCATGAACATTCACTCTTCCATGTCCTTTCCTTCTCTCTGGAGGGAAGGCTAACAGAGAAATCTAAAAGCTACCCATAAAAATTGGAGAACTATCACCAGTTCTACCCCAAAATCCTTCTCAGTAAACTCAATACTCTTTTGACTGTTATGTGTGAGAAAAATAAGCTTCTCTATTCCTTTAAATTCTGGGGTCTCTTTGTTGCAGTAACTTAGCCTACTCTAAAACACGGAATAGCAACATTTCCTACATTTCTGCTCAGAATGTGATCTGGCTCTGTCAGTATGGTGAAAGAGTAGGGGAGAGTACTAGAGGTGGCACTTGAGATGGGCAAGTAGTATCTTGACGGAAGTGATTGGTAGGCATCTCTACCTAGCCATAGCAGGATCTCCAGATATGAGTTGATGTGCTTTTAACATTTATTCAGAAATAAATGATAGGTACTTGAGGGTACAGGGAGAACAGTTAATTCCTACATGAGCAGCCAAAGGCTATTAGCTACAGAAGTTGCAATATTAATTATTATTGGTGACACCTGAATTTCATTTTGTATCAGAATGCTTTGGGCTGCAAGAAACAGTCAACTTGAGTAAGTTAGCTTAACTAATACATACTTTTTTAAAATTTCACATAATAAGAAGTACCAAAATGGAATGGGCTACAGGATATGTATAATCAGGGTTCTGTTTCTGCTCTCTGTGATTCTCTCAGCTCTCTCATTCTCCATGGAGCTGTTTCTCTCAGGTTGGCTTTTCTAATCACCACAAGATGGCTGTCATCAGCAATTGTTGCAATATGCTCACTTGTTTATCTCCAGTAAGAGACAGGCAAGGGCAAGGAATGAAAGAAAAAGAGGATGAGATAAAGCAAAAGAGAGAGAGAACTGTTCTCCCAACAGTAGAATAAGGTTCTTCTCTTTGGTCATATTGGGTCACTGCAAATCATGTGTTCATCCCCAGACTAATATCTGTTCTCAGGGAAATGAAATGTTCCATGGGATTAAACCAAGATTCCTGACCATAACTGGCAAAGATCATGGGATTGTCATGATGGCCCAGACCAAGGGCTTGCAAAACTGACTTATAGGCCAAATCCAGCCAGCCACTTTTTAATTATGTCTTAAGATCTAAGAATGGTTTCTAACTTTTTAAATGGTTATGCCTCTTGGTCTATAACATCTAAAATATGTACTATCTGCCTGTGTAAGAAAAAGCGCAGAACCCGAGACTAATCAGATTCTGTAACTCTGGAGATGGGGATGATGGAACACTTTTCCTTGAAGCACATGAATGGTGTTGGGAGAATTCCAAAAATGGTAAGGAAACTCACTTGGAAATGTGAGGAATGTCATTGGAAATGCCAGATGATCATAAACTTTGGTTAACTATGTCTCAGTTCCCTCCATTAGTGCATATTACTAATGCTAATAGTTAATGTGCTTATTATTTTGTGCTGAATTCTGTTCTAGGTACAAGATAATAATCAGAACTTCCCTATGAACAATTTCTCATACCTAATCTTGCTCAAATGTCTACAACTCTCCCTGACCTTTTGTTTTGGTGTGGTGAGGGAGATGAGGGAATGAAGGGTCTCAAGTAATACCTATGTAAAGTGGACTGTTTAGTTTCTAGGGAACCACGTCAAATGATATAAAACACTAAAAGTACTAAGATCTTCTCAGTACAGACTAGCGTCACCCATAAATGATATGCAATTAGGCTCTCCAAAAAGCTTAAACAATAATGTAATACTTGGTCCTGTGTTTTGAATGTAGTTAGATAAATGTGCAATTTAGATTTTAAAAATCAATGTAAATTAGTCTTAATCTGAATTCACTTCAAGAGAAAGGCGATGGTCCAGGATATAGCATAATGATTAGAAATCAATTTTTACTGGTTTTATTTATTTACTTTTTAATGTCTAATATATGCAGTATCTGAGACCAACCCTACAATAAGGTTTGAAAAAAAAGATAAAACACCAGTAGATCATGGCAGGTAAAATGGTTGCTATCTGTTTACTTAAGAGGCTTTGAGATTGTGGTTAGTTTAGGATTTAGTGGACAAGGCTGATACTGGAAATTGAAGTCTAGTGGTACAAACTGTAATCCTTGTCCAACTATCTAGTGACACAGAGAAACTAACCAAGAGGCAAGGAGAGAACATTTACAAAATTGCTTATGGTCTATAGTGAGACTGCTGGTTCGAAATAGTCTCATTTGAGGTGTTGATTTAGATCACTGCTTAAACTGTGACATGAGATGCCATGAAAAAGAATGAAATCTTGACATTTGTGACAACATGGATGAGCCTAGAAATATTATGTTAAGTGAAATAAAACAGAGGAAGAAAAATTACCAACCATGTGATTTCGGCCATGTGCAGAATCTAAAAACCAAACAAATAAGACAAAACAGAAATAAACTCATAGATGCAGAGAATGATTTGGTGGCTACCAAAGAGATGGGGAGTGAGGGGGAATAGGGAAAGAGGATTAAAAGGTACAGATTTTCATGGTCAGATATGGTAGCTAGATTTATAGTGGGGAATCAATCACTTTGTAGTGTATATAAGTGTTGAATCACTATGGTGTATACCTGAAACTAATATAATATTATATGTCAAGCATGCTTCAATATAGGAAAAAAAAAGTGACCTGAGGCAATTTTGGTGAAATTTATGTTTTGTAAACTACAAAATGCGTGTGATCGTTAGTCATTATTCTTCTATTTTATTCTTCTATTTTATTTTTCCATATCCATTTCCCCATCTATTCCTTAGTGCTCCTAAAATCAATAGCAGGACCCAGTTCCTGCCAAGAGGAGAAGGCCACACCCAAAAGCAAGTCCATTCTAGTCCTGAGAAGGGAATGTGTGAGTGTGTATGTGTGTGCATGTGTGTGCACTTTTCTGTCCTGGTTACAAGGGTTGATCATGATCAGATGTAATAAGAATCAAAATACTAGCTACAATTCATTGAGCCAGGTACCATACAAGTCTCTTCGCATATATTATTTCTCATCCACACAAGTGCACCTTGGGGTTACATATTGTTCCTGACCTATATATAAGGAAATAGGTTTGGAGAGGTTTGATAGCCTGCCCAAGCTCACATGGGTAGGGAGCAGAGAGTCTGGATTCAGAGCCTAGACGTGAAAGGCCAAGTTCTTTCCCCAGGCCACAGACCCTCTGCTATGGGATAGCTGCTATGTCCTGAAATGATCTGCCTTCTACCAGGCAGGGAGATCAGCTGTCCATAAACTTCCTGTGGCCCTCCATTCTTTCTCTGGAGGTGGAAGACCTTCCAGAAATTACAGTAATTATCTTGGATAGCTGGGGTGGGTTGGAACTCTCTTTCTGTTCAATAAAATAACAACAACAACAATAATAGTTGTGCTTAATATTTGGTGGGAGATCACAGTCTATTACCTGAGAGGTAAGTTTTATTTTTACCCTGATTTCCCTATTTCTGAATTGAATCAGAGGAAAGGTCAGAAATTTGCCATGGTCACATGGATACTAGAGGCAGATCCAGGATTCACATCCAGACCATCTGACGACACTCACCTAGCAGAGTGGGCAAGGCAGTTGAGGTGGATCCCCAGCTCTGCAGACAACTGACCAGTCAGTGTGTCCCCTTGAAGCTCATGAGCCTCACTTGAGTCCCATCTGTACACCAGGGGTGAATTATACGTCCTGGTGGTCCTCGCCTCTGGTTCTCCCTGGGGATGGGAGGAGTACAGAGACGGGAGAAGAGAGATTCTTCTACCCGCGCATTTTTTCTTGAAGGAATGGCTTTTGTTCTCATGGCACTCTTTGGCCTGTGAATACATTTGGATAAAGCCCAGAGGACAGGAAACCAGGACTTCTCCATTTAGGCCCATCCAAGACTTTTGGGGTGGGGGAAAGACTTTTGGCGGGGAGGAAGTGAAAAAGGGCAATGGGCCACACAACACTTGCCAAACTTGGAAATCGTATTTCCTATGCAGTTTCCAAATTAGAGGTTTGGTTGGAAGGTCAGAATGGGGTCAGGCATTTTCCAGAGCAACTACCATGCTTGTATGTTTGCATTAGTTACTCCCAGGAACTCTTCCACCAGAAGGACCAAATCAAAACGAGCTAGGACAAGATCTACAGGACTCAGGCTTTTAGTCACTAGGACCCCCCTGAGTGGACCCCAGCATGGAGCACCAGTGAGCACCCAGGTAGCAGCTGCTCCGGAAACCTGTCAGCTTTAGTGCTGCTTGAGGGGATACAGCTTGTGCCAGCTTTTCTCATCCCAAAAGGAAGGTGGTCCCTATTGCCACAAGCTAGGGAGACTCGGGGGCAGAAGACCTGATGTTCTTCATAGTTGTACCCCTTGGGTCCAGTATCGGGTGTGGCTCACCATAAAATCTCATGTAAGTTCCCCACTCATTCTGCCTCTGTGGACGTTTCTCCTCTCAGAGACATTTTGCCCACCTAGACACTGCTATACATTCATGGAGTCATTTGAAGTCAAAATGAGATTGTGCTTATAGGCAAGCGTGGTCCAGTTCAAAGCGTTATGCAAATATGAAGGACATAAGAAAGCTTGCTCTTTATCACCACTTCTTCAATATACCCAAATAGGCAGACTGTCCTGGCTCATGGCCATCAGGGCTGTGAGGGACCAGGAATCCCATTTCACAGGGCATTTTGGAGGAGCCAATAATAAGCTGAAAATTATAGAGAATTTACTTGAATGAGGAATATTTGTAATAGTATCCCCCAAACCCACATAAGCCCCTTTGTTTCTGCTCTGGTTTCTAAACAGTCTGAGAAATTTCCTCTGTCAGTGAACCTACTGTGGTTGTCACTTTGGCTACTCAACAAATGTTTCCCTTTCTCCCCTTTAAGGCACAGGTGAGAATTACATTTCCCTACCCTTCCTTGAGGGTGGTGTGTCTGTGTGCTGGGAATTCTCTGTACATTGCCTCCCCTTCCTTCTCTGCTCTGCTCCATACTCCAGAGGGCTGATCCCTGTGGACTGCATAGTCCAAGTGACTTAATTTTGTCAGCATCTAACTTAAATGTTAGATAAGCTGTCTCTTCTTTTAAGATTCAGATAAAATTAATCTACCAGCTGTCCTAAATGGGCCATTATTGTTTCATTTTTTTCCCTCCCAGATACGAAATTATGCATTTTATTTATGATTTATTTATTATCCCCAAACCCACAATTATAGGCCTTCATTTATAGAACAAACTTTTCTAAATGTTTGTGAAAGGAGGCAGTTTATGTCACGGATGAACAAACAACTTAGAACTTAATAGCAAACATTCTTATTCTGGTTATTGTTTCTTTGTTCTTTCCATCAATTCAGGCTTTCATCCCTCATAAACTTGTTCATCCTCTTCTTTCCTTTGCCCTTCCTTCTAAACCCAGCTCTGGGCCTCCCTTTGTGTAACCAAAGATTATTAATAGCTCTGTCAGATGGGACATATTCTCAGGGCCTTCCCTCCTCCTCCTCCTCTTCTACCCGTCCCTGCAGGGGTAGGGGAGCTGAGCAGAGATACCTTCCACATGGACATGGATTATGTCACCTCACCCTCACACCCTCCTCTACAGCTCTATGCATTCCCAGGTACCTTCAGAATACACCTGCAGGTACAGCCAGTTGGGGTTTTGCTGCTTACCCTCTCCATACGCATACCTTGTGTTCCAGTTGGTATTGACTTTCTTTGCTTTTGCTCATCACAGGTGGGGCAGTCCTGGAAAGGTGTTAACCAACAGAAAAGGGGCCCGAGAAACCTGGCTGTAATAAAGACCACGGACTGCCAGGGCTAACTTGCAGTTGCTGACCACAAAGTCTTCCCACTGGGGGATGTGAACGCAAACTGCCTTGATACCAAACTTCGGTCAGCTGTTAAACTTATTCTCAGGACAGAGATACTCTAGGGTCTTAAACAGGGTTGTTCACAGTTTGGGGAGTTTTGGGTCCCAGCCACCCCTCCATTTCTTTCTACCACAAAACAAACTATCAGAACAAATTCCTTGGGACGCCTGGGTGGCTCAGTCAGTTAAGCATCTGCCTTCGGCTCAATCATGATCCCAGAGTCCTGGGATTGAGTCCTGCATCAGGCTCCCTGCTTGGTGGAGAGCCTACTTCTCCCTCTCCCTCTGCTGTTCCCCCTGCTTGTGCTCTCTCGCTCTCTCTCTGTCAAGTAAAACCTTAAACAGAACAAAACAAATTCCTTATCATTACTGGAAAATCAACACAAAACGTTTGTCATACCTCTTCTAACTCAGAATAGTTCCACGTTTCCCCTCCTTCTCACAGGTGTCCTATTTCAGGTCCCCATCTCTTGCCTGGACCAGCACTGTCTCCTGATGGTCCACATGACTTCCACCTCTCCTCTACCACCCTACTCTGCTCTGCTGCTGCTGAGCTTCCTGAAGTCAGATGCAAACGAGTAAGCCCCTTCTGTGTGTATTTTAGTTAAAAAAAAAAATACTATCTTTGTGGACTTATCTTCAAAAAGAGAGGTAGTACTTGCTCACTATAAAAATACAGACAATACATATTTAGACAGAAAAAGTGAGAGTCCTTCTAACCCCGCTCCAAGCACTCCCTAGAGGTAGCCACAGCTGATCATTTATTTTGTATCTTTCCATACACTCTCCCATGTAGGCACAAACATGTACACAGACGTAAATATATGCACGCACATATGTATATATACATATACGCTTCAATACATCCTTTCTGCAACTTGATCTTTTCACTTAAAAAGATAGGGAGAGATCTTTCCATGTCAACACATATCCACCTATGCTTTGTTTTCAAAGGCCGTGAAATATTCCATTTATTTTATGGATATACTGATATTTATTTAACGAGTCCCCTACTGATGAACATTTAAGCTGGTAACAGTTTTCACTGTTATAGACTATGTGATTCAGTGTCATATCTATCTACCTTTTTTTTTGCAATTTTTAAATGCCTGCTGACCCTTGCTTTTATGAAAGACCGATAGCATTTATAAAAAACAAAACAAATTTACATCATAAATGTACAGTTAAAAAAATCAAATGGCACCACTAGGTTTATAATGAAGGAGAGCAATCCCTTGCCCCTCCCCATCCACAGTCACAATTTCAACTCCCCTTATGCAACTTTTTTTTAACGCCTTTATTTAAATTCTAGTTAGTTAACGTACAGTGTAATATTAGTTTCAGGTGTACAGTTTACTGATTCAGCATTTCCATACAACACCTGGTACTCATCACAAGTGCCCTCCTTAATCTCTATTGCCTATTTAACACATCCTACCATCACCTGCCTTCTGGTAACCATTAATTTGTTCTCTCTCATTAAGAATCCGTTTTTGGTTTGCCCCTATGCACCCCCCCCCACTTATTTGTTTTGTTTCTTGAATTATGCATATGAGTGAAATCATATGGTATTTGGTATTTGTCTTTTTTTTTTTTGGAAGATTTTATTTTATTTAATTGAGAGAAAGCATGAGAGGGGAGAAGGTCAGAGGGAGAAGCAGACTCCCCATGGAGTTGGGAGCCCAATGCGGGACTCGATCCTGGGACTCTGGGATCATGACCTGAGCCGAAGGCAGTCGCTCAACCAACTGAACCACCCAGGTGCCCGGTATTTGTCTTTCTTTGACTGACTTATTTCACTTTAGCATAATACCCTCTAGCTCCATCCATTTTGTTGCAAGTGGCAAGATTTTGTTCTTTTTTTGGCTGAGTAATGCTTTATTTTATATATATACATATATATGTACATATATATGTATATATACACATATATATGTATATGTATATATGTGTATATATATACACACACACATATATATATACATATACATATACACATACACACACACATACACACACACCACATGTATATATACCATATCTGCTTTATCTATTCATCAATCAATGGACACTTGGGCTTTTTCCACATCTTAGCTATTGTAAATAATGCTGCTATAAACGTTGGGGTGCATGTGTCCCTTTGAATTAGTGTTTTTGTATTCTTTGGGTAAATACCTAGTAGTGCTTCTATTTTTAACTTCAAAAAAATTTTTTTAATTTAAATTCTATTTAGTTAAATAAGGTGTATTACTAGTTTCAGGGGTAGAATTTAGTGATTCATCAGATGCATATAACACCCAGTGCTAATTACATCAAAGTACCCTCCTTAATGCTCACCACCCAGTTACCCCATCCCCCCACCCACCTCCCCTCCAGCACCCCTCAGTTTGTTTCCTATGTTAAGAGTCTCTTATGGTTTGCCTCCCTGTTTTTATCTTAATTTATTTTTCTTTCCCTTCCCCTATGTTCATCTGTTTTGTTTCTTAAATTCCACATATGAGTGAAACAATATGGTATTTGTCTTTCACTGACGGACTTATTTCACTTAGCATAATACCCTCTAGTTTTATCCACAGCTTACAAATGGCAAGATTTTATTCTTCTTTATCCATTTCTTTATCCATTTATCTGTCAATAGACATCTGGGCCCTTTCCATATTTTGACTATTGTGTATATTGCTGCTTATAAACATGGGGATGCATGTGCCCTTTGAATCACTATTTTTGTATCCTTTGGATAAATACCTAGTAGTGTACTTGCTGGATTGTAGGGTAGTTCTATTTTTAACTCTTTGAGGAACTCCGTCCTGTGTCCCAGAGTGGCTGCACCGTTTGCATTTCCACCAACAGTGTGAGAGGGTTCCCCTTTCTCCACATCCACACCAACTCCTTTTGCTTCTTGTGTTGTTGATCTTAGCCATTCTGACAAGTATGAGGTGATATCTCATTGTAGTATTGTTTTGTATTTTCCTGATGATGAGTGATACCGAGCATCTTTTCATATGTCTGTTGGCCATCTGTATGTCTTCTTTGGAAAAATGTCTATTCATGTCTTCTGCCCATTTTTTGATTGCATTGTTTTGGGGTGTTGAGTTTTACAAGTTCTTCATACATTTTGGATACTAACCCTTTATCAGATATGGCATTTGCCAATATCTTTTCCCATTCTATAGTTTGCCTTTTAGTTTTGTTGATTGCTTCCTTCTCTGTGCAGAAGCTTTTTGCTTTGTTATAGTACCAATAGTTTATTTTTGCTGTTGTTTCTGTTGCCTCAGGAGACATATGTAGAAAGAAGTTGCCAAGACCAATGTGAAGAAGTTACTGCCTCTTTTCTCTTCTAGGATTTTTATGGTTTCAGGTCTCATATTGAGGTCTTTAATCCATTTTGAGTTTATTTTTGTGTATGGTGTAAGAAAATAGTCCAGTTTCATTCTTTTGCATGTAGCTGACCACTTTTCCCAATGTCATTTGTTGCAGAAACTCTCTTTTTCCCATTAGATGCTTTTTTCTGTTTTATTGAAGATTAATTGGCCACATAGTTGTGGGCTCATTTTTGGGTTTTCTGTCCTATTCTTTTGATCTATGTGTCTGTTTTTGCACCAGTACCATACTGTTTTGATTACTACAGCTTTGTAATATAACTTGAAGTCCAGAATTGTGATGCCTCCAGTTTTTTTCTTTTTCCAGGCGGTTTTGACTATTTGTGGTCTTTTGTGGTGCCATACAGATTTTAGGGTTGTTTCTTCTGCGCCGTGAAAAACGCTGGGGTATTTTGGTAGGGATTGCATTAAATGTATAGATTGCTTTTGGTAGTATAGACATTTTAAACAGTATTTTTTCTTCCAGTCCATGATATGCAACTTTTAAAAACGTCTTTACCTATACTATGATCTCATTTCTTTTCTCATATAATTTATATTTTCTCTAGAATTATTAATTGTCCTACTTAGTCATTTTCTTAATTATCCATGTATGTATCACTTATTCACCCCAAAATTATCAGTAGAAATGAAAATCATTTTTCTATACTTTTAAACTCTTTGGTTATTCCAACAACTTTTTTTTCTTGTAGGTACCTTTTCCTAAGGATTTCTGTCCTCATTTTATAGGCAGGAATCATTTCCGCCCCCAAGATTGCTATACAACCATCTGTTTGCCTGTTTCCTGTGTTGAATGTCCTATTACTTCAGTGATAGGTCTAACTTTTTCTCATTTACCACTGTATCCATAGCACCTTGCACAATACCTCTGCGGAATAAATACTCCAATGTGACTGACAGAATGAATAAATGTATGATTGAATTAATGCCTTATTGCTAGCCTGGATCATTGGTTGAGCCTCCAAATAAGTAACATATCTCCACTTTTCCTAAGAATTTAGTGAAATCCCCAGAGAATAAACTTGAGAAACATGAATAATAAGTCAACACGCATGTTTGAGCCTCTTAGTCTAGTGTGATGGTGGAATCCATGGCAGTAGAAAGTATAAAGCTGGCTGGTCTTTGCAGGAACTCAACCTCTTGCTCTTGGCTTCATTAACTCTCTACTGTATCCGACTGAGCCAACTAGTTGTAGGCAAACAGCTCAGGAACTAGCCTGGTAAGCTTGCCCCCGTATTACTGCTCCTGGCTTTCTGGCCCTAATGAGGATTGCTATTGTCCTTGAAGTTAGCCCAGTTCCTGCCAGTAGGCTGCCCTTTAAGGACACTTCTTATCAGCAGTCACTGCCCCAACAAGGTGAGGAGGGCTTCCCGCTCTTATAATGACTCTCTGTGTGCTTTGTCTAGACCAATTTACTACTGAAACCAACCTTCACTGAGTAGAGCTTTTCTCTAAGTTCCAGAGGTTACTGTCAAGCTTTCTTCAAAAATCTTTCTTCCAAAACCTTAAATCATTAATTTGTTTGCCTTCCACTGCACTTTTTAAAGCTCAGTCAGCATTACCCTTTCCTTGCCCACAGTTCAGAACTGCAGGGACCTCACTGAACAGACTGTTCACAGACCCTCTTTGACTCTTAGATTTTCATGAGAGCAGACAATCCCCAAGTAAAAAGCGTGTTCTGCCACAGTGTATTTCAAAAGTCTTGGTTGTCAAGGGCTGTTGCTTTCATCAGACTGCACAGATGTGGAACCTATCCAGGAAGTAGATAAAGGTGAGAAGACACCTATAGAAAGGGGATGAAAAGGCAGATATGAGGAGGCAGGAGGCTAACTAGAATAGGGGATGCTTGAGGCAGTTTTCTCTCCCATTTCCAAGGTGGGAGATTTTTCCTCAAAAATCACGTTGGTTCATTTTTATCAAGAACTTACTCTATGCTGATTGTAGGCATATATCATCTCATTGGATCTTTACCATAGCTTGACAAGGTAGGAAACAAGAGAAAGAATGGAAGAGGATAGTTTGGCACAGATGTTTGGACAGAGAGATAGTAGTTGAGGAGGCATCTTCTGACAGCCAAAGTCCTCTCCATGTGACAGCTCCGCCACTTCCACACCACATACATCTTTACACTTCGTCACACCTGTTCACACTTAAGGGCTTTGACAATCAATTAACAGCATCCTCTAGGTGCTCACACATCACTTTGCATCAAACCAACCATTCTTTTGACAGGGACTGACATTTACCATCCTCATTGGAAATTTCCCAAGGAACAAATCAAAATACAACAAAACTTCACTGCAAAATCTTTGGAAAGATTAGTAAGGGCCACAAACAATTCAAGTTGAAAGTGGGAGTGAAGTCTCTTATTTATTTTAATGTGACAGCCATTGCAGTGTGTGGCATTCCAACTGCCACTGACTTGCTATACATTTGACCTTTGGAAAAGCGGAGTCCCCCTGAACTGAGTTTCATCATTGGGATAATGCAGGGAATATTTATCATTTTATGTCATGAGATTGTTGAGGTTCTAATAATATACTGTCTGTGAAAGCACTCTTGCTGAACAGCAAGGAACTATGTCAATATATGGTATTTTAGTATACTGCAAAAACATAAACCATAAAACAAAACAAACAATCCAACAATAACATACTGATGAAGAAATTCATCAGAAAGTCTGGCATATAAAAACAAAACAGTGGTATTGGCCATTATGGGTAGCACAGCCGTTTGGAATGAAGTCTTAGAAAGAGATTATTCTGCAAAGGATATTTCTTACCTGATTTCCTACAACTAAGACACCAAACACTTGATTGAAATAGCTATAAAAAGAAGTTGTTCTTAGGCGCACTGGCTCAGTCAGTTAAGCATCAGACTCTTAATTTCAGCTCAGGTCATGATCTAAGGTCCTGGGATCAAGCCCCACGTCAGTGTGGAGTCTGCTTGAGATTGTCCCCCTCTGCCCTTCCCCCCTACTCTAAAATAAATAAATAAATAAATCTTTTAAAAAATGAAGAAGTTGTTCTTAAAGACTGGCTTTAAAAAGGCACAGAGAAGTTGTAATTCGTTTGAGGTCACAGAGCCAGTAAGTATTAGAACTAGGATTCAGTTCAGGCAGTCCGTCCCCAAATCTGTACATGTAGCATTCACTATACTGTATCTCTGAGAGGAAGAATGAAGGTGAAAGTAAAGTATGTGATTGGCAGGCTTTGAGTGGAGCATGGAGAACAAAAATGTTCTGTGCAAAATGTGCTACGACAGGCAGCTCTGAGCACTAGTAGGAAGCTGTGGGGAAGGGGCGACCAGGGCAGATGGCAGCCCACTCTGGCAGACAGTGGAGGGGAGAGAGGAGCATTATTTTTAGCAGTGGCAGCTCAGCAGCAGCACAGACAGCTTGAGAAATGCAGAAGTTGATCCTCAGGCATGAGACCTGCACGTTGCTGGTGGAATGACAGGCTGAGATCATGGGTGTCTGGAAGCAAGAGGACTGTAGTGTAAGCTTTAGATTTTTGAGACATAGCTTCACACGTGCATCAGAACAGCAGTAACCACAGTAGCATTGCCAAACAGAGGATACCAGGAAACTTGCACTAGCATTTTAAAGGAAAATCATAAGACTGAGCCAGGCCCTTAGTCATCATCAAGGCAAATGTGAGCCATAAAGACCAGAGAGAATAAAAGCCATTAGTGTACAAAATCCAAGTCACCCCTTGTCAGTAAAATGCTTCCCATTGTCCTTGCTTTAACTGAATCTCATCCTTTGCTGGAATTTGAGGGAAACATGCAAATGGATCCTTCATTCTGCTGCCTCCTCTAAGGTTTTCCCTGTCTGCTTCCCCACCCCAACCCCCCACCCCCGCCTACAGACATGGAAATTGGATATTGACTAACTAACCAATATTCTAGCTCAAGAATGACTTTTTGGGATCAGGAGAATTTCGCATTCATCAGTATAAGGATTTATTCTTCCCCTGAATTAGGAATCCTGCCAGGCCCGTGGGACAGACTTTGGTTTGCTTTCTGGCATTCTGCCATGACAACCATGAAGGGAGCCCATATTCTGCCCTGTGGGTGCAGTTTTGAATGCTTAGTTGAACCACTATGGTTCTTTTCCTTTCTGTCAGCAGCAGACTTCTCATTACTTCATCCTTGCATTTTTGCCTCTATCTAGGCACAGAGGGGTCTCTTCAAGGTCACCAGTAACCTCCAAATACATCTTCCATTAATCCACATGCTTCATAGTATGCAGGCTTCATTCAACATGAATTCCTCCCCTAGCTCTTTCTTAAAACTGTCTTCTCCCTTGGCATCCTTGATTCCGCTTGGCCCCCCTCTCCTCTTCCCTCTGTGGCTGCACTGCCTGCTTTGGCCCTTCTTCCCGTGGCTGGGACCCCTGCGTAACGCTTAGCTCTCTGGTGAGTATTGGGCACTGCCATGAAGAGCTGAGCAAAACAGTCTGCTTCAGGGAGCATTTCTTGGTTTGGGGGGTAGCCTGGAGAATTGGGCTAGGGGCCTTCTAACCAGAAATACCGGGACTTGCAGAATAATTTTAGCCTTCAGCACAGTTTTACCTTTAATTGGAGGATCAGGCTCACTGAAGAGCAATTTTATTTTTGCTTATGTTTCAAAAGAGAAACTGCATGTTCTGACAGTTTGATACAGTGTATGAAATCGCTGATTTATCTTGTCTTAAGAACAGATCTGGCAGCTAAAGGCCTATGATGCTTATTTTTATAAATATAAATACATCATAGTCAAGCTTCTTTAAAACACTGGTGTCGAGGGACAAAAAAAGCCTCCATTCTTATTGGGTGGCCACTTTATGTGAAGTTATGTTTTAAGACATGGTGCTGCCCTATGGTAAATCTGAATCAACATAGTATCTGGGCATGCTATAACACTGTTCAGCTAGATAATAAAGGATGTTATGTTTGGTTTAAGATACACCAGGGTGATTTTAAGTATCATTTCCTTCATGAAGGCTGTTAACATTAACTGTTGCAATCCTTCCTGGTCTCTCCAATGAGGTTTTCCACAGTTGCATCAAGAATAAAAGGAAATGAAATTTGTGTTAAGACCTTTTAATTCACCGAATTAAGGATTTCCCAATTAGAGGCAAAAGGCAGATCTAGCAAAAGAAATGTGTAAGTATTTACTCTCTGTTTAAAGACTTTTTGGATTAAAAGATATTGGAACGGATAACACCACAAAATTAGTTTTTGCTGTGATGGCAAGGTTAAGACTTCTCCTGTTGCTAGGATATACCTCCCTATCACAGCTGATCTTGACGGTGAAAATTGGTGCCTTAATTTCCCAGTGGTCCGTGCTACTTCTGACTTCGGCCTCATTCTGGTTAATCACACTGTCATTCTCACCGCAGATTGCCTTTTGACATCTTCATCTGCACAAGGGTCCTGCAGCCAAGACTCAGTGTGTGGAGTCAATTCAGTGGCCTTCAGTGGTCAAGGCCTGGTTTCTGGGACCTGGTGCTGATGGGGGAGGAAAGGAGCTTAGGAGAAACGTGTGCCACAACTGTAAGCAAGGCTGGAAGGAAAACAGTATTTCTTTTTATGTACAGAGAGCTATGATTAGAAGTCATATGCAAATGAAATTATGGCAAGAATCTTAATGTGCAAAGTCAAAGTCTACAATAATTACAGCCAGTGATTTCTAATGAAGTTATACTAATGAAAAAAAATCTATCACTTACAATTTTGAATTCAAGGAAGATGGAAAAAATCAGGTGTGCTGAATTTGAAAATCTAGCTTTTTATCAACCTCTATTTGATGCCTTTAATCAGTCAATATATAAATAGGACCTCGAGCCAGTACCTCATTTCCTAAGTCTACAGTGGCTCATCCGAAGTCTTTCTGTATTGCCGGTTATTTGCCCTAGTATTTAAAAATGTCAAGAATGTATATTTTTCATTAGAGTGTTATCGTAATAGAAACCCTGACTTGAATTATCACCAGGATTTATATAGCATCCAATTGTAGGTCTAGTTTGTAACAGACATATCTCTAAAATTCACACAACTCTATATGGTAGGTATGAAGTTAACTGAAGCTTGGAGATACTAAGTTACTTGTCCAGGGACGCATAGCTGGCAAGTGATCTGAAGGACAGAACTGATCTGAACCCTTATCTCTCTGGTCCTTAAACCCATAGTCTTTTCATTACAATACATTAAACTGTTTCCTGACTGTGCTGGAAGTTGTATCATATGTTTCTGAAAGCATGATAAGTTACATGCAGGCTGCAAGTCGGGGAGGGGATGGCTGTAGCAGGTAAGTTTGCAATTTTGTCACCACCAAGCACTGAGTAGTAAATAAATATTCGTCCTCCAGATGCACAGCTTTTACCTCAGTATCACTCGCTGAAGGATTCTTTTCTCTAGAATACTCACTCTGTGGACATTGTATTGTAACAGGAGAATGAATCCAATGCTTAGAGTCTCCCAGAGTTTCTGTAGTGACCCAAAGGGCTATTGTGCATAGAAACCTGAGGTCTGTAGCAGTCTGTCATTCTGATTTGAACCCCACAGCCACTTTGCTGGATATAAAGGCAACAAGGATCACTGTGGGAAAACCCAGAGAATCCTGAGAAGGCTGCAGTCTGGCTGAAGGATAAAAAAATGTGCTCATCTGAGTATGGAACACAAGCTTGAGTGTTGGGGGAGAATTCTTATGGGTTCTTGGCCATATCTCTCAAATGAGGAACCACAGACTTTATAAACTCTTTCTTTTAGATATTTGAATGCCCTTGTATTTGCTTGAAAGCCCACTTAATTCCTTCTTAATATTGATATAGTCTTTTGTAAAGAGTTCTGGAAAATTACCTAGATGGAATGAAAGAGAAATATGACTCAATCCATTAGCTCAGTGTGTGACTCTGAGCATCATTTTGCTTCTCTTAACGTTTCCACAACTTGAGTAGATGACACTGTGTGTGCTCTAGAGTTCTGTTCCAGACAAAAATTATGTGTCCAAAGCAATGGAGATTCACAGTGGTGGTTTTTAGTATCTTCACATATTGGCATGTCATATTCATCCAACTGATAATTATACTTCATGTCTTCATGACAAGGGAAGACTCACAGTTTAGCAAATGGTTGCCCCTCAGAGAAATTGCAGATATACTCCACATGACAACACAACCTCAGGGGCCTTTTGGGTTATCATAGAGTGGACTATTTCCTCTCCCAAACTTTTCACATCTCTGTGAAAAGTACTCACATTTCTGAGTACTTATGACATGTGTCTGTGACACATTAAGAAAAATGATCTTATGTCACCCTTCCAACATACCCTACAAGGCAGACCCTGTGCTCATCCCAGTGTACAGCCAAGGAGACGGGATGCTGGTGAAGCAAAGTGACTGTACAGTTTGACAAAGCTGCTAAGTAGGGAAGGCTGAATTGGAACCCCATATGCCTGACCCTGGTCTGTGACATTCCTCTCTGGAGCACTGCCTCCTGATAGATGGCTAATGTACTCCTGGTCTCATTTCCATAACTCCAGATAGCAAAAAGATCTTTACTCTAAAGATACCAGCATGAAAAGATCCACAGTTCTGTTTAATAGAGAGCTAAGTTTAAAAACCAAACACACAAACACAACTCTAGTTTTCCTCTCTGGAGAACTCACTAGTCCCACCTCCAGGATGGAGTGTAGGTGGGGCCCCAGCTGCGAACAGATCTCACCTCACAGTGGGGCCCGCCCAGCTACCTGTCCACACCTTACTGCCCTGTTGATTGGCCTCTTTCATTTCTAAAGAACGCAGTACTTGAAGAAGATAAATGGCTGTGTGTCTGCCCTGATTCCCTTCCTTTTGGCTAATGACTGAAGGAACCTGAAATTCTGGGTTTAGGGCCAATGAGTAAAACACCTTCCAATATGCAAAAACTTAGGAGTCAAAATAGAGAAGGGGCAAAAGCAAATCTGAAGCAGTCACCACCTCTTCCTTTGCCTAAAGGTGAAGAAACACCTCCTTATGGCTTTTTTTTATAGGCCACATGGTTTTCTCAGTTATAGAGAAAGGTCGACAGCTTTGCTAAGACATCTTGTTCAACTTTTTGGATTAAAATTAGCATCTTGGCAAGTCAAGAAAGCATCATAGGGGATATTCCTTGTTGAACAAAAGAAAATATTTGTTTAGAACTGACCACCTCTATATTCTTTATTAAAAATCTTCTGTTACTGAAAATACCTATTAGGTCGTTAGAACACATAGAGGAACTGAATTTTTCCTCTGCAGGACCCCATGTAGCATTTAGCATGTGCAGCTCTGAGATAAAGGGTAACTTAGCTGTAATAACCCCCACATTGCATGTGTAATGTGCTGGTGATTTGCATGAAGCAAACAAGAGTCCACTTTAAAAGATGGTGGGAGTTGGGCCCTTCACAAACAGCATGTGGGGCTAAAAACAGCTGAGATCATTAAAGACATTTCAGAAGAAGATGCAAGCTGGCCCTCATCCCAGGTGGTCAGCTGGCCTTCCCTTGTGTGTTGAGTTTGTCTTTGATTTGGCACCATGTCTAAACATCCCACTTAAAATGAAATCTCTTTTTTACTGACATGCATTTCACAAACTAGATGCAGTCCCTTTTGGCTCTAGCAAATATGAAGGCTGCTTCCAGCTACTCATGTGTTTCCGTAGTCAGTGCCAATCAGGTGGATGGAATTCATTTTTCCAGCACATCCCACCTGGTGCTCTACAGTTTTTAATCCATGGATTCCCACAGAAAAAGCCCCTTTAACTGTTTATAAGCCATACACTCTGAATAGATGTAAACATTGGCATTGATTTTTATTTTAAGCTTAGGGAGGGTTCATTTGCTCTTTCTGTAGAGGAGCTGCCACTAATTACACTTGTGGCATATGGTGCCAAGTGTTCCAGATTAACCGGTGCATCTGAAATAGCAGGAATCATCTAGAATGGCAATGAGCAGCTTATTTCTTCTTTACTCTTCAGTGCAGTTTTCAACTTTATCATTGCCTTGCTGTATCTCTCTACCAATGTGTGTAGCAGAGAGATTTTCTTCTGTACCTTTCTTTCCTTTATAAAATAATTTACTATGGTATCAATAATCATCATCTCTTGCATTGTACTTTTCAGCAAAAACTGTATCTATCTTCAATATACGGAGAGACTATATAGGGTTTTTTAAACAATCCTTCGAGGTGGAGAGTTATTCTCTTTTGCCTCCTTGCAGAAGGGACAACTGAGGCTCAGAGAGGTTGAGTGATTTACTCAAGGCCACACAGATAGTAAAGGGCAGACCTGAAACACGAAGTCAGGCCGCTTGATTTCAGAGTCAGTGCTCTTGCCATTATTTTATGCTGCCCCCTCAGAATGCCTTCATGGAGGGAATTTTTCCCTCTAAAGCCTCTAACGGCCTTTTGAACATGCTGAAGTCCCAGTCAAAGGATCTGGGGGCATACACCACTCCGGCCATGACCACAAAGAACAGACAGTCACAGAGGTGGAGAGCCAGCAAACGGCTGCTCCAAAGCCCAGCCATCAATACGGATTACTGCACAGCTGACGGCGTCCAAGGACAGTGGCATCAATTTAGCAACAGGCAGTGATGAACAGTGGGAGCTCTGCTGTCGTCCATTTTTGCTCATGCCTAGAGATGGGCAAATCTACCACTTGAAAAATAGTGGGGTGCACCACCCAGGCGGCTCCCCTACAGCACACAGAATCATCTGTTATGGTCTGTTCCTCTGTGGCTCTGTAAGAGGGTCTGGACAAGCCTCACATCATTAATGCAGCCCTTTGGAAGGGGATGGAGGTCAGGAGAACGGGCTCAGCAAGGGCCAGCTTCTTTTGGCAAGTCTTGTACCTTCCGGTACTCTGGCCCTGTCCTTTGCCTTCCCATCCCCCACAGCTGCGGTGGAGCTGACAATAAAAAACGATGCCCTAGGCTGTCCTGTTTTTATTATTAGTTATATGGCATCATAAATGTACATAGAGATGTTCAGTAAATGAAATTGTGCCAAACACCAAACAGGGCCACTGCCCCAAAGATCTTTTGGCCTCAGGGCAATGGCAGAACAATATAAGAGGAACAAAGGGAGCTGAGAGCCAGATGAGTGAGGTTTTAGTACTGTTTGGCCTTTCAGAGGGGGAGGAACAGGCTCCAGCAGGCTGATGGAGAGGTACAGCATGCAAAAAGCATTGTGGCCACAAAGGAACTTTGAGACCAGCAGCCAGGCTCCCAGGAACAGTCTGGGGATGATTTTGGAAAGTCAGGGGAATCAGGTCCTTCTGTTATTTAATAAGGTAAATACAAGAAGGGGGAAAGAAGGTGTGATTATTTGCTTTTGATCATGAGCAATCTGCCTCTGTTAGGAAAAGCATAAGCTGCAGGCTCACCCCCTTTGTAAGTGTCCCTTTGGATTCCACATAGTATTAAATTGCTTCTCCGGCAGATGCAATGTGTAAATATAGGACAATAACTGGAAATTTATGAGGTTAAATACTGAGGAATTGCTGAGTAGTAAAATGAAGAGACATAAATTACAGGAAATGCTGCCCTTCAATGAATACATTATGCATAATAATGAAACTTTTAAAAGGCAACAGAAACCAAATATCAGAAGAGGGTCTGGGAGGAGAAAAGCCAAGTAAAGAAGTAGGACTAGGACAGTCCAAAGTCAGTGCTGCTTTGTCACTGTTAAACTGTCACATCAGTTCACTTAGATTTCTGTGGCTCTTTGTCCTCAGAGAGGTGCCCTATTATAGTGAAAAGTATGGGGAGTACAGTCAGAAGAGAAGCTGCCTCACTACCCAAATGACCTTGACCAAGTTACTTAATCTGTATGATCCTTGGTTTTTCCTTCTGTAAAGTAGTTTTAATAAAACCCATTTTATAGAATTATAGCAAGAATTAAGAAGGACAGACTTGTAAACCACTTAGCTCAGCATGTAGGAATGTTACACACACGCACACACACCACGCACACATACACACAAATGAGCCTCCTTTAAGAGCTAAATCAAATAATAACAAAGTGTTAGCAAAGTACAGAGAAGGAAGATAGGTTGTGGCCGGAGAGATTGGGGAAGACTTCTTAGGTGTAGGAGCTTTTGGAATTGGGATTAGGTTCTGGTGAAGAGATGGAAAGGGCATGAATCAAGGCAAGTCAGAGGGAAAGGACAAGGAATGTTCTGGGACTGGAAATCAGGGGCAATAGAGGAGATCAAGCAAGATAGGCATTAGGCCTAAATCCTGGAAGGTCTTGTTCTGCTCAGTCATCTGGCCATTGCTCTGTAGGCATTGGGGAGACACCAGAGGTAGCAGAACAGGGAGTGATCAGGGAGGTATTTCATGAAGATGGCTCTGGAATAGCATGAATGATATATTGGAATGGAAAGACTAGAAGCAGTGAGGCCATTTGGGAGACTGTGGAGTAGTCCAGCCAAGCACTAATGAGGCCCTGGGAGGGGACAGAGGTAGTGGGAATAGAAACAAGGAGACAAATATGGGACAGCAAGGAGGCTGATATGGCAGCGTTTGGCTATTGGTTGATTTGGGGGACTGCAAGGAGTAGATGATGGCTCTGACATTCCACATCTAGGGGACTAAGAATCTGATGATGTTATTTATAAAAATAAAGATGGGAGAAGTATATAAAAGTGAGTTAGTTTTGGGTTTATTGAGTCTGGGGTTCTAAGAAGAACTGTTGGCAAGCCTGCTGACAAGGCAGTTCTGTGATTTGAGTCTGGACTAATACCCAGATTTGGGAGTCACTGACACTGTAGTCTGAATTGATGCCATAACAATGACGGGGTCTACGATGGGAGAGAGAATAGCCTAGGGCTGGGAAAACAGGAAATACAGGAGGAGAGAACAGGGGAAAATGCCAGAAAATGTGTTTTGGGGCAAGAAAAGGAGGCTTCAAAGGAGGTAGAGGGAGATCATGAGAGAGATAGGGCCAATGAGGGTGTTTCTGGGTGACAGGACCATCAACATTGTCAAAAATCAGGGAGGAGCTAAGACGGGGTAGAGCTAAGAAGAAGCCATAGGTCTTGGTGACTTTAGTAACTAGGATTTATTCCCTGTCTTCTTCCAAAATGCATGTGATGAGACTTAAAAGATCACAATACACTTCAAACAGTACAACCGAAATTAATGTTTTAGGGAGACAGCTCAAAATCCCTCTAGAAGGAGGCACTGGGGTGATGCAAGTACTGCAGCTGAGCACTCAACTTAGTCCTGACCTCCTCGGCATGGAGGAGATTTGGGGTCATAGTGTGCCTTTAAGGTTCAGTTTCCCTGGGGATAGGAGACCCCCAACTTAGAATGCCAAAGGATTCGAGGAAGGAAGTGGAAGAACACACCTAGACATTGTCCAAGAGTGGTTTTGTGGTGCAGAGCAGGAAAGAGGAGGACAGAATTGACATCTTGGGTAAAATGTAAGTTGTGGTGACAAAGAAGAAAAAGGACAAACAAATTTGCTGTCTAAGCACATGAGATAGACGAAAGCAGCCACACACACACACACACACACACACACACACACACACACACACACTTTCTATAGAAGTATGCACATGAAGAGTACAGGACATCTGAAAGGGCAGGGGGAAAACTTCGCACAGAAGAAGGCTTCTCACTTAGAGGTGAAGGTATGGAGGAAGAACGCCACACTGGGGATGGGGAGGGAAGCAGCTGGAGCAAAGGTGCTGAGGTGGGGTGAAGCACGGAGCCTCTGGAGTGCTGAAGAATCTCTTTCTTAGATCACATTCAGTAATTTTTCTCCTAAATTCCACTTGACACAAAAGTTTTATAAGGTGATGAGTGACAAATAATTCAGTGGAGACGTTTCCCAGGTGCATTGTTGGGAGAACTTGCCCATAGGTCTTGCAGACAGAGGCTCCCAGCAGCTCTAACATGGAAGGAAGTGGAGTGGCTGGGAGAACCTAAGCAAAGGGCTGTCTTGGGCTTTCTTTCCAATCAGGGACTGAGGATTTCCCCACAGGCCCCATGCTGGCTCTCTGTCCCTCTTCCAGGTCTGGAGGCAAAAGGTGTGGGAGAGAAGACTTTACCTGTATTGGTGATTTTCAGCCTTTTAAGAAGCACAGGATGCTTTCAGCTTTTCTTTTGACACCATAAAACACCAGATAACATAACCTAAAAGTATCATCACCTTGGTTGTTGCTTTCTTAATTTGAAAATGAGGTTAAATCATAAAAATCAAGCATATTTATTCACATTTAATGAATCAGCAATAGCCACTTGTTGGAATATTCGAAAATTCACTGATGTTGTGAATAAAAGAAAATAAAATAAAAATAAAAATAAAAATATAAAAATATAAAAATATAAAAATAAAAGAAATAGGGCCAGTAAGATGGGCCAGAGGATCTGTCTATTTTTTCCCATCTGGTGCCTGAATTCTAACATACAAACAAAATGGTAGACTGAGACAAAGGGACAAATGGGCAAGGAAGGGTTACTTTCTCCACCTTTGCAAAATAGTCCTTTTACAAAGAAATTGCATGGAATACCTTTGACCTGTGACACAGCTCATTTACCTCCCTGTTTCTTCACAACAATTAATTTACCTAATTATTCATCTGACAAACATTCATTCGGTCTCCCTCATTCTAAACATGATGCCAAATCCTGGAGATACAGTGATACAGATGACTAAGACATTGTTCCTGCCCTCAAAGGACTCCCAGTCCTCAAAATAAGAAGCTAGATGAGCACAGATAAGGCTGTAATGAGAGGCAGGTACAAACAAAGTGTTATAGGATTTAAAGAAGGGAATTAGAATAAGAAATAATTTTTAATAGAGGTGGAGGATCTGGAAAGCCTTCCTGAAAATGAAACTACCAAAAATCTTTTGGAAAATGGATCAAATTTTGATAGAGACAGGAAGGGAAGATCTGAGCCAAGGTCTTGATAACTAAAAAGCAAGGGCTGTGCTGAGAGTAAAGATACACAAATAGGGAAGGAGGGAGATAAGGATGCAAAGTCACACCAGAACTGAAAAGCAAGCCATCTTGAAATTCAGGGACTTTTAACTGGACTTGGGGCACGATAGGAGGTACAAATGAGACTCCATAGGCTAAGAGATGTATAGACTATGAAACGACATATGCATGAAAGAAGACCCAGAAAGAAGGGCAGTCAGAGGCTGCAGTCCTGAGGACTTTACCCCGGCTTGGGAGTCAGCCAGACTCCTCTCAGAATCTTTACTCCTCCCAGCCAGTCCCACTGCTATGAACAATTTCTTTTTTTCTCTCTGGCCCTCAGTTTCCTCATATGTAAACACTTAGCCTGTAAGTTTGTTGAGAGGACTGAATGAAATATTGTGTATAAATCTTTTAGCAGACAATAAGCAAAACTAAGGCTAGGAATAGCCCACTGATTGAATGTGTCTCATCTGCTCACCAGCTTCTCTGCAAAACTTAGTGTTTGAGGGGCACCTGGGTGGCTCAGTGGGTTAAAGCCTCTGCCTTTGGCTCAGGTCATGATCCTAGGGTCCTGGGATGGAGGCCCGCATCAGGCTCTCTGCTCAGCAGGGAGCCTGCTTCCTCCTCTCTCTCTGCCTGCCTCTCTGCCTACTTGTGATCTCTGTCTGTCAAATAAATAAATAAAATCTTAAAAAAAAACCAAAACCTTAGTGTTTGATATGTAGGTTTTTATACTCTCCCTTTTGTTTGACATACTCTAAAGGAAAATACCATCACACCAGAAGACTTTGCTTCATTTTGCCAAGATGAATATCAGGGTAGTGGCATGTCCCCTGCAATGGGTTTTCTCTGTGGACTTTGAAATTCTACAACAACCACACCACATTGCCAGGCTGATTATGCAGGACTGATCCCCAGACCTTGCCTAGGGCACACAAAGAACTCTGGAGGAGAGGAAGAAAGAATTAAGTGCTTGGTGTCTACAGGGCAAGAATAATGGGAAGAAAACCATCTCAAGTGACCATCCATGAGTTGGCCTGAGACACACTGACCAAGGAGAGAAAGACAGTGACACTTCTGTGAGGTCATACCTTTTTCAAATTTGATATGGTTCATAGATGGACAGTACAAACTATCACCTGAGCTTTCTTTCATATGCTGTGACTATGTGTTGAGTAAATAGCATGGAGACTGTTAAGACTTTGTTGTGGAATCAGGCAACATTAACTCATTAAGTCAATAATTCATGGACTCTTTTATCTAAAGTGGCAACATCACACCATCAATTCACAAAACAGCCACTTCTCTGAAGTGTATGTGATGATAATAATGGATTTTCTAACAATACCCTCTCAAAGCAAGGTCACTGCGCTCAGATGCTGTAGACATGCTGATCTGACCTAGGTCAGCAAAACAAGCTTTATTATTGAACCTAATTATGAACTATCAAGATAATGGTCTAGACTAAACTGTTTCCTAGGGGATTATTTAGAAACTAGTAAGCCATTTTTGTTCTAAATCTACAGTACTTGGCAGTACCTGTGATCGTGTAGGAAATGTGTTTGCTATGTAGAATGCACCACAATTTATGCAAATACTTTGGAATCTTAGGAACAGTAGTGATATACAATGTTACACTATAATTGTACATAATTTTTAGGTTATGTCTATGCGGTTATATACCCATCTTACAAATAGCTATATAGGTACTCAGATAATCAAAGCTTATAATGAAATATGCGTTTCTGAATATTTGTAGTCAGCTCTGTAACGTGACATACAGGGACAAATGGTTGGCTGTAGCAGCTTGAGGTCTTAACTTGGGAACTGCTTGTAAAGATATTTATTTCTGATATTTACTGAGAGGCTTTCTCCTGCCTGTCAGATTGTGGTTAATATGTTTCTCCTCTTCAGATTCATAGACTTCACGATTGTCTGACACTGGCTTACTTTTGCCTAAGAGTTAACAGTGGGAATAGAATTCTGGGAGAAGGAAGCAAAGAACCTGGTATTTCCTGGATTGTAAACTGCACCAACAAGTTTACCACAGCTTTTGGAGAAAAAAATACATCTTAGACTTGAGGAAAGAAAATGTATCCTATTTGACAGATAAAATCCTTATTAAACTACTCACCTTGCATGAATGAAGCCTGCATTTTTAGATCTGCATTTTGCATGATGCATTAAGACTGTACTTAAGCCTCAGTACCCTCCACTCTAAAATGGTGAGGCTAATCTCCTATAATCTCCTTATAGGCTGGTTGAGAAGATAAAATAAGGCAATATCCAAAAAGTGCCTGGCACTTAGTAAGCACTACTAAATATAAATGATCATTCTTCAATATAAATTGCCTGAAATTACCATTTATAGGATTTTTTTCCTTGGGTTGTATTAAAATTTTCCTCTCTTGACCTAGCTCCAGGAGCAGGGTTCCTACTACAGTTGTCTTCTCCCTTCACTCTTAGCAACATAAATCTTATAAATGGGATTCCAATTAGACTGCAAAGATTTGTTTTTCCTTACTTTTTCTTGCTTCTCTATATTTCCAACTTTTTTTTTTTACAATAAATATGTTATGGTATAATTGTGAGAGTTAGTAAACAGTTTCTCTTTCTATCTTTACATGTGCCCTGTCTCTCTTTCTTTCTCTCTCTCTCTCTCACACACACACACACAAATGCGCAGACAAGGCCCAAGTTTAGAGCCGTTTCGGTGACAATGATTTTGCCAAATTTTGTTAGTAAAGTGGCCAAAGTAAATAAATAGATTAAAAACTGACCAGTGGACACATGTAGGAATAGACTTTGTTGAAATATTCTCTTGCAGGACATATGAGTTTTTCCTACTCATGCCACTTACTTCTTCTTTTCTTTCTATGATTTTTAAATTTCACAGCAGTCAGTTTGGTACAGGAAAAAAATATTAATGGAACTTTCACAAGAACTCAATAATGGCCCCACCTAATCTTCAACCCTATTCAGGTCATAATGAGATGATTTTCCATCCACATTTACTATGGATGTTACCAGCCACAGAGGTAGTTAAATTATTACATTCAATGTGTTAGAGAAACAACAAATTGTATTTAAGTAAAATAATTTCATTTTTATTCTACTCTAACTTATAAAGGATAAAATTAATATCTGAAACTTTAAGTTAGTCAAAATACACCTCTATTTCTATTTATAATATAAAATAATTTTGCTGTATTCTTTTTATTGCCTGTATTTGAATTTTCGGTAATAATAATAAAAACAACAATTGCTATTAAAAATGCCAGTTTGCTTAATGGCTGAGAATTCTTCATATAACTTCAAGTAATCTTATGATTCAATTAATATTAAAAGACCCAAGGTCAACAGAGAATTCTTTATATATGGGATTCTCCAAGATAAAGAGATGCTTCTAGATTAAGAACTAATGAACCTCTTAGGAGTTCATCAACAACTTCTGAAATAACGCCCAGGCCATAATGAATCGCTTGCTTCTCTGAGAGAGCACCCATCACGGCAAGGGCGCAGGATTTGATGAGAACCACTTTACTCAGGAGGCTGCTTCCAGGCTGCAGTTAAACAGCTAATCTGCAACATCGCTCTTGCCTTTGGTGGCGTCTGTCCACATATAAGGGCTCCAGGATGGAGGAGATTAATTACTCAGACACGTAATTCACTGGAGTCTGGGCTCCTGAAGCTTGGTAACAAGGCTGCATGAGATTGATTAGGGTAGCTCTTGTAGTGAGGTTTGTGCTTCTCTGGGGCCATCGTCAAAATGGCTCGATAGGATGGAGCCAAAGAGAGTTTGAGAATCATGCAGATGCAGAAGACTACTGACCCACAGGCACAGGTTCCTTTACGGAGAATTTATCAATTCTATCCCCTCATGCTTCTTGCTGGAGCTCTGCCTTCTGTGGCTTCTGGGTCACCTAAGATGGAGTTTACGTTTCTCATCAGCCCAAATAGGAAAAGACCAGCTAGAATATTAATAATAATAATCCCTTGTAGTTGGTGCCTAAAAGCACAAAGAAAGAAAGAAAGATTAAATATTTAGATTGATTTGCAATTTACAGAATGTTCTCACATCTCTTGTTTCAGTTGAGCCTTATAGCCTGAGTTTGGTATCATGTCTTCATTTTTCAAGGTCACCTCCTGTTTCTTTGGCTCCCAACACTTTTGACACCAAATGCGTGGGTTCTCCACACCAAGTAATTCTGACACCATCTGGCATTAGCACAGACCCCACAGGTTAAGGGCTTGATCCTATGCTCTTCCTAATTCAGATGCCAGTCCTAAGTTCCAGGTTGTCTCCTGTGCTCTGACCAACGGGCTATAAATTAAGGGTTCCCGTACCTCCTTTCTCAGGTTTAGTAATTTGCTAGAATGACTTGTGGAATGCAGGAAAGTGATGTACTTACTATTATTGGTTTATTATAAAGAATACAACTTGGGGGCAGCCAAATGGAAGAGAGGCATAGGAGAAGGTAGATAAGAAGGGGCACAGAGTTTCCATCACCCTCTCAGCACCTCAGTGTGTTTACCAGTCAGGAAGCTCTGTGAACTCTGCCATTCAGGGTTTCTATGGAGGCTTTACTGCATAGGCACTGTTGATTAAATCACTGGCCATTAGTGAACAAGCGAAGCTCCAGCCTCTCTCCCCTCCCTGGAACAGAAAGTTTCAACTCTAATCCTCTAGGAATCAGTCCCCATGATCTAAGAGTCATCTAATTAGCATAGACTCAGCTGTGGCAAAGGGGGCTATTAGGAATAACAAGAGACCCTTCTGTCACTACAACCACTGAGATTGGGATGAGGGTTTTAGAAGGTCTGGGCCAGAAATTGGACAAAGACCAAATTTATGTTTCTTATTGTGTTACAACAGCACAAATTTGAAGGTGGGAAAATGGACATTCTTAACAGTGAAATGACTTGTTTGGACACATGTTATATGATATAGCAAAACCAAGGCAAAACCCAGAAATTCTAAATACTAATCTACGAGCCCAGAGAGGCTGGGCAGAGAGGACCTGACCTGAAGGCAGCCAAGAGGGTGATTAAGAGAGAGGACAGCAGAGGAAAATGAGAGAGGTAAAAAGTGGGTGAGGTGCTCCTCTGCTGGACTCTATCTATAATGTATAATGAGAGTATAATGAGAGAGATTTTATTTTTTTTTAAGAATATTTATTTATTTATTTGACAGAGAGAGAAATCACAAGTAGAAGTAGGCAGAGAGGCAGGCCGATAGAGAGGGAGAAGCAGGCTCCCTGCTGAGCAGAGAGCCCGATGTGGGGCTCGATCCCAGGACCCCGGGATCATGATCTGAGCCGAAGGCAGAGGCTTTAACCCACTGAGCCACCCAGGTGCCCCAATGAGAGAGATTTTAAAACCAAACACTAGAAAGCCCAACCAGAAAATGTGTGGGGTTCTCTTCAGGGTGGGCACCATGGGGGCAGGAGAAGATAATGGCTGAATGTGTGTTTCAGAGAAACAAGGCAGTGTGTGGTGTCCAAGGGAGATTGTCTGTACCCTCTGACTTCCATTCTGCTGTGGCTTCTGAGGATGGACTGCTGCATTGCTGGGGTGAGCCTCCGCAGGGCCATAAGTGACATAAGGCATTTTGTCACTTTCATGACACAATGGCAATAATTCTTTTTGAATGTGTGGTACACACTGTTGATAGCTTTTCTGATCAGATATAGCCTTCCAATAAAGTGCTGCTTCTCTTAATGCTTGAGCAGTTCTGTGAAATATGTATTATTTTTATTCCTATTTTATAGATCATAAAAGAGAGGTTCAAAGAAGCTAAATAACTTGTCCAAGATCACTCTGCTGATCATAGCCAGGATGATGATTTAATTGGTTGATTCTTTCATAAAATAAATAAATATCTATTGTGTACCTTCTATACACCATGCTCTATTTTAGGGGGTACAGTTGTAAACAAGACCAAGGAGGTGCCTGCCATCATGGAGCTTACACTTCAAACTTCCCATGGCCCATAACTGTCTAAGAGTTCTAGGGCCTCATTTCAGGGCATAAAGTCCCTCCGTGGTATGTCTTTCTCCAGACATGTTCTTTGGGTCCCTCTGGAGGGAAGGCCTTCCATCTGCATTCGTGGGATATGAGGAATGTTCCCATCCCTCTTGCAGTGGTCCCTGGCCAGTGACTCAGCATATTCCAGCAGTAGCAGCCTGAGATGCATCTCCCTCTATGCAATAAACTAAATATAGAAATATCATATGATCCAGTAATTCTACTACTGGGTTTTTCTCCAAGGAAAATAAAAACATTTATTCAAAAAGATATATACATGCATGTAAACAACACAGTGTTGTAAACAACACTGAGTGCATCCTCCATCCAAGCCAGGAGTGACCCTGCCTGATAACCACTACCACCGCTATAATTTCTCTGGTACTCACAGTCCCCAGTGCTGTGCTCGGCATATGGATTAACATATTTACTCCTCACTCCTCACTTCATGAGGCAGACATTTTCCACTTAAGATTGCTCGGTTGCCAGATATCCATCTCAACTCACAGAGTAGAATCGGAGACTAGTTCTCTGTCATTTGGAGCTTGGTCCCCACCATCATGTTTTGCTGTGTGGCGCTGATCCACCCCTCAGGCCCTCCGCATCCAGACTGGCTCTGCTAACAGTAGTTTTCCTGCTGGAGCTCTGTCTGTTGAGTTATGTGAGGAGCTGTGCACTCAACAGATGATTGTTGATGATTAGTCCTTAAAATAGTTTTGTAAAAACTTTTTGAATTAATCTTCCATTTTTAAGAAATTACTTATTTAAAAATATTAATGAAGTATAGTTGACATACAATGTTATATGAGTGTCAGATCTACAATGTGAATTTGACAATTCTGTATATTACTCAATGCTCGTCATGGTAAGTGTAATCACCATCTCTTACCACATACCATGTTATTACAATATTATTGAGTATATTCCTAATGCTATACTTTTCATCTCGGTGGCTTATTTATTTTACAACTGGAAGTTTGTACTTCTTAATCCCCTTCACTTATTTTACCCATCCCTCTCTCCTCTCCCCCCTGGAAACCACTGGTTTGTTCTCTACATTAAGAGTCTATTGGGAACAGACATTTCTGCAAGGAAGACATCCAGATGGCCAACAGACACATGAAAAAATGCTCCACATCACTCGGCATCAGGGAAATACAAATCAAAACCACAATGAGATACCACCTCACACCAGTCAGAATGGCTAAAATTAACAAGTCAAGAAATGACAGATGCTGGCGAGGATGCGGAGAGAGGGGAACCCTCCTACACTGTTGGTGGGAATGCAAGCTGGTGCAACCACTCTGGAAAACAGTGTGGAGGTTCCTCAAAAAACTGAAAATAGAGCTACCCTACGACCCAGCAATTGCACTCCTGGGTATATATCCTAAAGATACAAACGTGGTGCTCCGAAGGGGCACGTGCACCCGAATGTTTATAGCAGCAATGTCCACAATAGCCAAACTGTGGAAAGCGCCTAGATGTCCATCAACAGATGAATGGATAAAGAAGACGTGGTATATATACACAATGGAATACTATGCAGCCATCAAAAGACATGAAATCTTGCCATTTGCGATGACGTGGATGGAACTAGAGGGTATCATGCTTAGCGAAATAAGTCAATCGGAGAAATATAACTATCATATGATCTCTTTGATATGAGGAAGTGGAGATGCAAGGTGGGGGGGTTTGGGGGGAGGTAGGAAAAGAAAAAATGAAAAGATGGGATTGGGAGGGAGACAAACCATAAAAGACTCAATCTCAAGAAACAGACTGAGGGTTGCGGGGGGGAAGGGGGACGGGAGAGGGTGGTGGGGAAATGGACATTGGGGAGGGTATGGGCTATGATGAGTGCTGTGAAATGTGTAAACCAGACGATTCACAGACCTGTACCCCTGGGGATAAAAATACATTATATGTTTATTAAAATAAAAAATTTAAAAAAAAAAAGAGTCTATTGGGTTTTTTGTTCATTTGTTTTGTTTTTTTTCACATATATGTGAAATCATATGGTATTTGTCTTTCTCTGTCTGCCTTATTTCACTCAGCATAATACCCTCTGGGTCCATCCATGTTGCTGCAAATGGCAAGATTGCATTCTTCTTTATGGTGTAATGGAGTAATATTCCAGTGTATCACGTCTTCTTTATCCATTCATTTATCAGTGGAAACATGGATTTCTTTTCTATCTTGACTATTGTAAATAATGGTACCATAAACACATGCATGTATATATCTTTTTGAATAAATGTTTTTATTTTCCTTGGAGAAATAGCCAGTGGTAGAATTACTGGATCCATATTTCTTTTTTTTTTTTAATTTATTTATTTGACAGACAGAGATTACAAGTAGGCAGAGAGGCAGCCAGAGAGAGAGGGAGAAGCAGGCTCCCCGCTGAGCAGAGAGCCCGATGTGGGGCTCGATCCCAGGACCCTGGGATCATGACCCGAGCCGAAGGCAGAGGCTTTAACCCACTGAGTCACCCAGGTGCCCCTCCATATGATATTTCTATATTTAATTTTTTTTCTATATTTAATTTTTTCAGGAAACTCCATGCTGTTTTCCACAGTGGCTGTACCGATTTACTTTCCCACCAGCATTGCACAAATTTTCCCTTTTCTCCACATCATTGCCAACACTTGTTATTTTTTGTCTTTTTGATACTAGCCATTCTGGTATGAGGTGATATCTCATTGTGATTTTGATTTGCATTTCCCTGATGATTAGTGGTGTTGAGCATCTGTCTTTTCATGTACCTGTTGGCCTTTTGTATATCTTCTTTGAAGAAGTGAAAATAGACATTCAGTTCATCTGCCCATTTTTTAATCCAGTGCTTTATTTTTTGGGGTATCCAGTGCTTTATTTTTTGGTGTTGAGTTTTATGAGATCTTTATATATTTTGGATACCAACCCAAATGCTATATCATTTGCAAATATCTTCTCCCATTCAGTTGGTTGCCTTTTTGTTACATCAATTGTTTCCTTTGTTTTGCAAAAGCTTTTTATGTTGGTATAGTCCTAATAGTTTAATTTTTGTTTTTGTTTCCCTTATCTAAGGAGAAATACTCACAAATCTGTTGCTAAAACTGATGTCCAAGAAATTGCTGCCTCTGTTTGTTTGTTTGTTTATTTTAGGAGTTTTATGGCTTTAGGTCTCACATGTTGGCCTTCGATCCACTTTGAATTTATTTTTGTGTATTTTAGTAAGAAAGTGGTCCAATTTCATTTTTTGCATGTATCTGTTCAGTTCTCCCAACATTGTTTATTGAAAAGACTGGTTTTTTTTTCCCATTGGATAAACTTACCTCTTTTATCATAGATTAATAAGCCATATGAGCATGGATTTATTTCTGGGCTCTCTATTCTGTTTCATTGATCTGTATGCCAGTACTGTACTGATTTAATTAGTATAGCTTTGTAGTATATCTTGAAGTCTGGGGTTATGATACTTGAAACTTTGTTCTTCCCTTTCAAGACTACTTTGGCTATTCAAGATCTTTTGTGTTCCATACAAATTTTAAGATGATTTACTCTAGTTCTATGAAAAACGCTATTGGTATTTTGATAGGAATTGCATTGACTCTGTAGATTGCTTTGGGTAGTATGGACATTTTAACAATATTAATGCTTCCAGTCCATGAACATGGCATATCTTTCCATTTGTGTAATCTTCAATTTCTTCATCAATGTCTTACAGTTTTCAGAGTATAGGTCTTTCACCTCCTAGGTTAAATTTATTCCTAAATATTTTATCCTTTTTGGCACAATTGTAAATGAGATTGTTTTAATTTTTCTTTCTGGTACATCATTATTAGTGTATAGAAATACAGTAGATTTCTGTGTATTACTTTTGTATCCCAAAACTTTACTGAATTCATGTATTAATTCTAATAGTTCTTTGTGTGTGTGTAGTTCTTAGGATTTCTGTATATTGTACCATGTCATCTGCAAATAGTGACAACTGTACTTCTTCCTTACTGTTTTGGATGCTTTTTATTTCTTTTTCTTCTTTGAATGCTATGGCTAGGATTTCCCAATTCTATGTTGAATAAAAGTGGTGATAGTAGATACCCTTGTCTTGTTCCTGATTTTAGAAGAAAAGCTTTCATTTTTTTCACCCTTCAGTACGATGTTAAATGTGGATTTTTCTAGCCTTCACTATGTTGATATATGTATGTTTCCTCTAAACCTACTTTGTTGAACATTTTTATCATGAACTAATGTTGTATTTTGTCCTTTACTTTTCTGCATCTATTGAGATGATTCTATGTTTTTTACCTTTCTTCTTATTAATGTGATATATCACACTGACTGATTGGTGAATATCAAATCCTTTATATTTTTCAAATAAATCTCTCTGATCATTGACCATGATTTAACCTATTTTTGATTTTTGGTTCGCTAATATTTTGTTGAGGATTTTTGTATCTATGTTCAATAGGGATAGTGGCCTATAGTGGTTTTTGTTTGTTTTGTATGTTTTCTTTTGTTTGTAGTGTTTTTGTCTGGGTTTGGTATCAGGGTAATGCTGGCATCATAAAATGAATTTGGAAAAAAAAATGAATGTGGAAGTTTTCCTTTCTCTTTTTTTTATGTATGGGGGATAGTTTGAGAATAACAGGTATTAATTCCTCTTTAAATGTATGGTAGAATTTGCTTGTGAAGCCATCTGATCCTGGACATTGTTGGAAGTTTTTTGATTGCAATTCAATATTGTTATTAGTAGTCAGTCTGTTCAAATTTTCTATTTCTTCCTAATTCAGTTATGAAAGATTGTATGGGAACTTACCCATTTTTCTAGGTTATCCAGTTTGTTGGCAGGTAATTTTTTCATTGTATTCTTTTACAATTCTTTGTATTTCTGTTATTTCTCCTCCATTTCTGATTTTATTTATTTGCATTCTCTCTCCTTTTTCCCTAACGAGTCTGGATAAAGGTTTATCATTTTTTATCTTTTCAAACAACCAGCTCTTTGTTTTATTGATCTGTTCTATTATTTTTCTTTTTTTTTTTTTAAAGATTTTATTTATTTATTTGACAGAGAGAGACATGCAAGAGAGGGAACACAAGCAGGGGGAGTGGGAGAGGGAGAAGCAGGCTTCCTGTCAAACAGGGAGCCCAACGCGGGGCTCGATCCCAGGACCCTGGGATCATGACCTGAGCCAAAGGCAGATGCCTAATGGCTATGCCACCCAGGCGCCCCTATTCTATTATTTTTCTAAGTTTCTATGTCATTTATTTTTGCTCTAATATTATTTCCTTCTTTCTACTCACTTTGGGCTTTGTTTGTCTTTTTTTAATTTGTTCAGGTGTAAGTTAGGTTGTTTATTTGAGATTTTTCTTGTTCCTTGAGGTAGGTTTGTATCACTATAAACTTCCTCTTAGAACTGCTTTTCCATGTCTCAAAGATTTTGGACTGTTGTATTTTCATTTTCATTTGTCTTCATTTATTTCTGATTTCCCCTTTGGTTTCTTCATTGACCTACTGGTTGTTTAGTAGCATGTTGTTTAGCCTCCAGGGTTTTTTTTTTTCCATTTTTTTCTTGTAATTAATTTCTAGTTTCATACCATTGTGGCCAAAAAAGATGCTTGATATAATTTTGGTGTTCTTAACTTCCCATTTTTAAGACATAAATATAATTATTTAAAAAAATTTTTGTTTTGCTTTGGCAGTTTTAATATAAAACAGATTATATAACTTTGATTCAGTAGAGAATTGTATTCCTCTATTACTTGTCTTTCTGACATAGAAAGTCTATGGGTTCCCTGAGAACATAATTTCTTTGGTATACAAGGGAGAACTGAGCATTGAGTAGCAGACAGAGCATATTTGTGGAGAATTTTGTTATAATTTATGCTCATTTACTGGACAAGAAAAATGAATAAGTCCTTTGGGGAGCAGTGAAAAATCTTTTAATCATGTAGTATATTAAAGTGTTCTAGGTATTCATTGACTTTATTTCTTTAGTTCCTTTTCAAAGACTTATAATTACAGGATAGAACAATATATTTATAAAAATTATAACTTTTATTTAATGTTTTTTCACTTAGAACATGTCTTGTTCTTTTGTAATTTAGTTTTTGAAGGAATTTTATGTGACTTCATATATACAACATGGACCATTTGCTAGCAATGGCATGGTGCATACCTATCTTGTTGAAGTATGTACAAGGGTGTATGAAGACAAAAGTTACATGACCTGTGTATATTTCAATTGATTTGGAGTCGGGAAGGAAACTAAAGACAACACTTGGTTACTTAACTTTCATTTTGAATGAAGAAATAGGTATGTTTGAACCAATCATGCTAATTGTATCTCTGACCTAGCTTACCTATCATGATTTAGCTTACCTATCATGATTTGCCTTACCTGGTCTACCATCTTGGCTTCTTTTTAACAAATTGGGTATAAATCCATAAGAAAATCTCAGAGACTCTTTTATAGAAAGGACAATTATAAACATTTTCTGACAATAAAGAAAGGTGAAAGAAATTTTTCTTTTCAGTTGTTAAGAAAAGCTATCTTTCAACCTTTCCCTTTCTTCACCTTCAGTATTTCAGCCATTACCTCTAGGTAACTGAATGATAAGGCTTTAAAGACACTAGAGCTATAAAAAGAAAGGGCTAGAAGGACATGGAGACATCAGGAAACAAAACAACAACAACAATAAAAAACAAAAACAAAAAACCACAAAACAAAGCAGAAATCAAATCTCCATCTCCATCTGCATATAGAAGTGGCATTTGTGCCCAGGTGCTTTTTGGCTCTCAACTCCCCCATATTGCCAGACAGGTAGGACTTCAGGGGATTTACAGTAGTACATGCTTTTGGAACTTCAAGAGTGTTACTCTCCCTGCCTAGCACCCACTCAATGGATTTAGGTATTTCTACAATAACAATGGCACCATTTACAGAGCACTTACTATGTTCGAGGTAGTTTACATATACCATGTCATTTGATCTTGACAACAACCCTATGAAGTTGGTTCTACTTTTACCATAATTTTTCAGATAAATAAACTGAAGTGCAGAAAGGTTAAGTAGTTTGCTCACTATCATTCGAAGAGTAAATGATGCATCCAGGACTCAAACCTAGAAATTCTAATGCTCAAATCTGGGGTTATGACCACTAAACTACACCAGAAGTCTTATGGAAGATGTTATCTGAATGAGGTAATTTTAGAAGCAAAAATATTATTTGAAAGAAATTCAAAACACCAAGAATAAGGATTAAACAGATTTTCTTAGATTACTATAGTGAATATTTCAGCTAATTACATGTGTTTAATGTTTCATTTTGTGGTTCATGATTTTTGCAGTTGTATTCAACTGCAAGTTGTATTCAACTTCAAGTTGCGAAGTTATCTCAAGTTTTCTAGTCACATATGTGTCTCTATTCCTGATTTTTCATATATACATTTTGCTGCTTACTTTTTTGCTCTTATACATATGTCTTCAGGGATTTGCAGATTCTGTGTGTATTTTCTTGACACCACGTGGTTATAGTTAGGATCTTTACTACTTTAGCTGCAAATACTCTGAGATCTGCTCCACTGCATCTGTTAGACTACTTTTCTTCTTTATTCTTTTCTATTCTTTGATTTTAATTTCTCTGTGCATAATATCATACCATATCAGGTAAATCTTATGTGAGTCTCTCTTGGACTGAGTTGTCTGTCTGCTTATTTGCTCTCATGATTTCTCTGGTTCTGCCACTTACCTTCTGTACAAATCAGCTACATAAGGCAATCAGCTACAATAATTAGAAAATCTAACTAATAAAAGCTTGACAAGCAGTAAAGGTGTTCCTTCACATATCACAACTCTGGGGATAACAATCATTAGTATTACTCTCGCAGTTCATTGATGTCAGGGTAAATGTTTCTGCCATTCTCTACACCTTTCCTCATGGGTACAGTTTAATAGTAGCAGCTCCAATCATTCCATCTGCATTTCAGGCAAGAAGAATTAGGAAGGGTAGCACTAACTATATCTATCCTCCTTTAGCACTGAAGCAAAAGCTTTAACTTAAACCCTAGCAGACTTTTGTTTGAATTCTCGTTGGCTAGAACTATATCATATGGCATCCCTAACTGCAAGAGAAGCTGAAAAGCAAGTAACTAGCTGGACACTGATTCCTTAAATAGCATTGGGCTTTTATTAACTCAAAGGAGAATGCAGAATGAGCAAACAGCGTCTGTAAGTAGCAAACTGTTTCACAGTATTTTGTTCTTACTTTCTGCCATGGTAATAGAATATTAGCTGGGTACTTGGCCACCCAACTAAAGACTTCATTTCCCAGACTCTTGCAGCTAGATGTGGCCATATGACTAAGTTCAGGCTGGTGGTATTTGGGTAGATATGATGTGTTCCTTTTTCAGGTCTTGTCCATAAAACGAATGGTTGCACTCTTGTCTGGCCTTTTGTCCTCTTTCTGTTGGCAGGGAAATAGCAGGAGCTGGGACAAGTTGCTTTAGTCCCAGTGTTGAAAATGACAGAACTGACTACTGTATCTCATTGGCTTGCCCACCTTTGGACTATTACGTATAAAGAAACAGATTGTTTCTAGTTTTGGTAGGTTAGTGTATTTTTAATCTTTATTACAGCAGTTAAGCTTGTAACCCATCCATCACAGCAACTAATATCTGCCACCTCTCCCACAGTAGATCTTAGTCCACAGCATACCCTAAGAAACTCTACCCTGGCCCACAGCTACCAGGTCACAATCTCTCTGTTCATGCTGCTCCCCATAGCTGCTGTGGACAGTGATTATTCTGGGCCGCATATATGACCACATCTTTGTCTTATTTGCATATAGGTTTCTCAGAGTCTGTGTAGTCAAGCCAATAAAAGCAAAATGTACTTTTTTGGTTTGGGGAAGGGAAAAATTATCACTAGGAGTCATTGTTTTCCCCAGCCCCAATCCAAGTCCAGGAAGCAAAGATCCGATCCTTCTAAGAGTTTTCCTGTTTCCCGCTTTCAAACCTAACCCCTTTCTGAGAAGAAGGAAGAGAACAAAAGTGCTTCAAAAGCTATGAACTTAAGTCAAAGGACTAACATCCTGGTGGAAAAATCTTCGGCACTTGTAACCTTCACATTCTGTCCTGCTGGCCATCTCAAACAACTTTTGTCTTTCTTAGTTTTAAATGTTATTGAGTTTTACCTTTTGGTTTGTTATTTGCTTTTTTTCTTTTTCTTTTGAACTACACCAAGCAGCATTTTAGGACAAAATAATATGATTTGATATATGTGAATGATATGAATTTTTCAAATGTGCTTTGCATTTATCTTTTCCATATATACATGCCACAAAATTAGTTTATGGGTAGAGCTGATCTTGTAAAACTGAAGAGTCAATAAACTGTCTCTGGCCTTTTTATTATCTTGCATTTTCCTGCCCTTTCAAACTTTCTTTCTCCCCTTTCTCTCCAGAAGATTTCGAGTTTCGTTAAGCTTCCCTGATCTCTCTTGCTATTAAAAGTACCTTTCTCCAAACTGTCAAGGTCTGGGGCACCTGGGTGACTCAGTTGGTTAAGCATCTGCCTTTGGCTTGGGTCATGATCCCAGGGTCCTGGGATAGAGCCCCACCTAGGGCTCCCTGGTAAGCAGGGAACCTGCTTCTCTACTCTTTCTCTCTTGCTATCAAATAAACAAACAACATCTTTAAAAAAAAAAAAAAAAAACTGTTAAGGTCATCAAAAACAAGGCAAGTCTGAGAAACTGTCATAGCAGAAGAGACTTAAGAGACATGATGACAACATGTAAAATGGTATCCTGGATGGGATACAGATAAAGAACATGAGGGGAAAACTAGTGATGTCCAAAAAATGGGTGTTTGGTTAATAGTAATGAATCAGTTCTACTTTCTTAGTTGTGAAAAATGTACCACAGTAATGTCTGATATTAATAATGGGGGAAAATGGTTGTGGGTTATAACAGAACTCTGTAGTATCTTTGTAACATTTTTGTAAATCTAAAATTATTCTAAAATATAGTATTTAAAAAATAAAGAAACACTAAACAACTAAAAAAAGAAAATGGAGGGAAAAAACACCTAGCAAACTCCTTCACAGTAAGGATTTGGGTACAAAATGTGAAGCCACTCCTGGAGTAGTTCCATAAATTAGCATTTCCTAGAGTATGTTCCTCAGAATATAATCTACTAGATGTTTCATGACCAAGTTCATTGGTGAAATGTTTGGTTAACATATTCTTCCCCTAGAGATTCCTAATTCATATGCATAATTCGTAGGTCATAATATACATAAACACAGAAAATGCCTGACACCAAGAGACCTCTTTATCTAATACAGGGTTTTCCACATTTATTTGCATATGTGAACTTTTTCTCCTTAAATAACATATCACTACTTTTGGAAGTAATATGCTGCAAATACATCCTGGGAAAGCTGACTCCAAGAAAGCAGTCTTTACTTTGGAAGCATGAATGGTGGACGTTTAGAGATGACATTAAGCCTCTGGGGGCAGTATCCTCATGGTTTTGCTCATGTTATTCCACACTACTCCACCAAGCCACAAATGTGACTCCTCAGGGAATGATCAAGCTACGAGAAAATCACTAAGGTTTTATTATAGATACAAAGGATGCAAATTATACTTAGAGACACAAAATGTCAGTCTCCTGACTCTGCTAATTGACTCCAACTTTAATGGTGCTAGGCTCATTATTCCCCTTTTAGCAGTGTCCAACATCAGCATTTGGGAGCCTTTGAAACCGTGTGTATCTTGAATAGGTTGCAGTTTGATCATTTAAAGCAGGAAGATCAATTGTCCAGGCTCTAGCTATATGGGGCTGGCAAGCCAGACTGCAGGATGGCCCATCCTCTTACTTCAGCTGCCTTCCAATTGATACTGATTGCTGCATCCACATCAATTGGTCAGTGATCCACATCAATTAAAGCTGCTCAAAGGCATAGAGAGGAGGTGCTTTATCCAACCTCACTTCAGAAATATAGGAACAGCTAACGAGAGAAAGGCTTTTGTGTGACTTTCAGTGGAATATGAAGTATGCTGATCTATCGTCGATCGATAGGCTATGAGGAGGATTCTAATGAGCCACTTTCTGGCTTACCAGGAGGAGTGGGTCTGTGCTGCTTGCTCCCCATGCCCCACTCTTTTTCTCTTGGGTCACATTATAGTCAGTTTTGGGGATGTTTGGAGGGGTCAGCCAGTGGCTACACCTAGCCATACCTCATTTGGCATAAATAAGTTAATTAAGCAATATTTGATTTAAGTAAATATTGATTGAGTACACTTACTCTATGACAGGCACTATTCTATGATATATCAGTGAACAAGATATGCTCTCTGCCCTTTAGGAACTCCCAGGCTGGCAGGAAAGGCAGACAAGAAAACAGACAAATATAACAAAAAATGATAGGAGCTTTGATAAAAGGAGGTTTCAGGTGCTTTGGCCACACTGCTGAGTGCTCTCAGGGAAGACTTCCAAAGAGAGGTGGTATCTAATCTAACAGTGTGATCTTACTGATCATCAAAACATGGAGAGATATTATATATAATAAGGACATCGACTGAATCATGGACTTCCTAAATGGAACAAAAGCTAGATATAATGGAGAAATTTTGCATTTTATTTTGTTTAGGTACCAATAGTCTTTAACCTATTTGACAAATATTTACACAGAAGGTAGAGCTAGAATTTCATATATATGTGTGACAAGTATATTGAACAAGCACAGCTTCTGATATTACTCTTCTGCTTTATGTCCCTGCTGCTCACATTATTCAGTCTGAGTAGCCTGTCGCTGCCCCTGAAAAGAAACCTAGGCAGGTTCCTGATTTTGCAAATCGCTTTAAGGTAATACGAAGGCCTAGAGACCCTTTAAGTCACAAACACTGCCTCAGTTCAGAAAATCATGTCTAGAACCATGAAATAATAAAATTTCTTGATGTAAGTGATGGTCCCCACGCTGGTGCTAGCTAGCCTAGGAAGGGGGCAGGAGCTCAGTTCATTGCCAGCTCTAGCTGGTACTTCTTTGCTCCCTATGTGGACAGAGGTGGTATGCTGAGAAGTACAGAGAAGGAAAGTTTGTACGTGGCTAAGTGGCTTCTTATCTTCTGGGCCATGGAGATGATTAAAGCTGATTCTCTGGAAAGAGTGATGGTGGGCTCTTAGAGTCACCCTGTTGAGCTCCTCTCTTCCAGTTTCCTGACCTTAGTAGATACAGCTCTGTTCTAGTCTGGTGGCTCCTTACTCAGTCCCTGGAAATCTTGCTAGTCTTTTCTTGCTAAAGCCAACTCACTTCATGTCGGTGACTTCCTTGAGTGAAATATAGATCATCCTATATCTGCACCTCAGGAAACACTCACACCCCACACACTTTGTTCTAGTGAACCCTGGGAGAGCAGTTCCAAGTATTCCCATGAAAACTTTTTCACAGGGCGAGAGGTGAAAGGACAGCAGCTCCCTACCATCTACAAACACATTCCTGGGGTGGGAGCAGGGGAGATTAGCCTTGTTTTCATAAAAGACCAGATAGTAAATATTTTGGGTTTTGTGAGTCATGTGGTCTCTGTTGTGACTATTCAACTCTTCAATTGTAGCTCAAATGCAGCTGTAGATAATAATTAAATAAGTGATCATAGCTGTGTTCCAGGAAAATATTATTTACAAAACCAACAGACAACCCAATTTAGAAAGTGGGCAAAGAATTTGAATAGATATATCTTCAAACAGAACATACAAATAGCTAATAAGCCCATCAACATCATTAATCGTTAGGGAAATGAAAAGCAAAACGACAATGAGATATCACTTCACACTCACTAGAATGGCTGTAATAAAGACAGACAATAACAAATGTTGACAAGAATGTGCAGAAATTGGAACCTTTGGATCTTGCTGGCAGGAATGTAAAATTCTGTGGACCCTTTGAAAAAAAAGTCTAACTGTTCCCCAAATATTAAACATAGAGTTACCATATGAACCAGCAATTCTCCTCCAAGGTATCTACTCAAGAGAAATGAAAACATATGTCCATGAAACTGGTACAGCCTCTATGGAAAACAGCACGGAGTTTCCTTTGAAAAATTTAAAAATAGAACAATCTTGTGATCCCATAATCCCATCCTTAGATATATATCCAAGGGAAATGACAAGAGGATCTCAGAAGTATCTACACTCCCATGTTCATTGCAGTATTATTAACGATAACCAAGGTATGAAAACAGCAGGTGAAGTATCCATCAACAGATGGATAGATAAAGAAGATGTATATTTATACAATGGGATGTTATTCAGCAATAAGAAAGAAGGATCTCACCATTTCCAACAACATAGATGGAACTTGAGGGCATTATACTAGGTGAAATAAGCCTAACAGAGAAAAACAAATACTGTATGATAGGACTTATATGGGGAGTCTAACAAAGCTGCACTCATAGAAACAAACAGAGGAATGGTGGTTATCGAGATGGTTATCAGAGAAAATGGGGAGATGTTGGTCAAAGGATGCAAACTTCCAGTTATAAGATGAATAAGTTCTGGGAATCTAATATACAGTGTGGAGATTATAGTTAATAATACTCCATTATACACTTGAAAATTGCTGAGAGCAAATCTTAAATGCCCTCAGCACACACAAAAGACAATTTTGTGATGTGATGGAGGTATTAATGGTGGTAATCATTTTGCAATACATAAATGTATAAAATCAATACACTGTACACTTAAAACTTACACAATGTTATATGTTAATTATATCTCAATAAAACTTAGAGAAAACATATCCATGGAAAACTTGTATACTTGTTCATAGAATCATTATTTATATTAAAAAAAAAGTGGAAACAACCTAAATGTCCATCAAGTAGTAAGCAGATACCCATTTGGACAAATGGATAAAATGTGGTATATCAAAGCAGAGGAATATTATCCAGGCAAAACAAGGAATGAAATATTGATACATGCTTCAACATGGGTGAATCTTGAAAACATTAGGCTAAGTGTAAGAAGCCAGTCACAAGGACCACATAACGTATTGTCCCATTTATATAAAATGTCCAGAATAAGCAAATCCACACAGACACAGAGTAGAACAATGATTCCCTTGGGTTCTGGGCAGATGAGGAGACAATGGAGAGGAACAGCTAATGGGTACAAGCTTTCTTTTCAGTATAATGAAAATGCTCTAAAATTGGATTATGTTCATGGTTACCCAACTCTGTAAATATATTAAAAACCATTAAATTATACAATTTAAACAGGTGAATTTTATGGCATGGAAACCATATTGCAAAGTTAACAATGACAGGCAATAAGCTGGATCTGGTCTGAGGGCCATATTTTGTCTATCTCTGGTCTATACAGTTTTTTGCTCTGCCCAGATCTCCTCAAAAATCCTTTTTTTTTTTTTTTGTCTTAAATAAATCTTTTCTGTTTTAGCCCCTGCTCCCTGTGAGCAGCGAGTGTACTTTCCTGGCTTAGTTCTTTGGAGGCCTGTCCTTGGGCTATGGAGCTGCTTGCCCAGGGCAATTTAGAGTTTTCATCCCAGGGGAGTGGTTAACCAGTGACTGTCAAATTAGGGATTACCCTGTGGAGGGTAGCTTCAGGTGACCTCCCAGAGGAACATAGGTGTATAAGAGGAGTCATTTACCTGAAAAAACAGTGAGCAAAACAAATTCTTGTTGCATTTCGTTCCTAAATGGTCTTTTCCAAGATACTGGTCACATAGTATGAATTCAGACTTAAGACTGATATATCCAGGGATGTGCCAGACAGCTCTATGTGTATATCTAAAATTGTCCCATACGAGGCTTATTAACCCCAATCCACCAATCCCATCCTCCACTCTAGAGCCCCTGTCAGAGTTTTCCTTCTGGTATTACTTCAGCTGTAGGTAGTGGGATGACCATCTCCCATAATGTTCAAGTCAGAAATTTCTAGGAGGTTTTCACTGCTCCTCACCAGCCCTAACGGCTTTTCATCCCCACCACCACATTCAAACAATATTGAACTTTGCCAACAGTATCTTCTAAATATTTCATTAGTCTTCTATTTCAATTAATTTTAGTTGCTACTGCCATATTCTGGGCCTTAATCCTATGTGAAAGCCTCCTGATCTTCCAGAGTAGTTCTTGCCCCTCTACTCTATCCTCTTTAGGAAACAGGGAAATCTACACAAATGCAGATTTGTGTGTGTCATTGCTGTGCTCATAACCATTTGAAGAAGAGCTAATAGCTATAGGATTAATGTCCCAATTTACTGTAACAAATGCTTGCGCTTGCTTTTGCTCCTATTTTCCTGTTGGCCTCAATTCACCACCTCTTATACTCCAACAACACAAAATGAGGCAAAGTGCACCACATATATCATTGCTTCATAGCTTTGTGCCTTCTCTGCCCCAAACACTTTTTTTCTCCTCTTTTCAATCAGTAACACCTACAATCAGTTCTGCCATTATATGACATATGTGTTCCTAAAAAACACTTCTGTGCAAAACTGCACAATGGCGTTAGAAGCACAGCACTCAAAAACTTCCCAAGTGACACATATAAAGATAAGAGAGGACCCTAATAAAAACAGTAGCATAGCTTTATATGCACTAGGGTTAAGAAGAACACAAATACTACGATAAACATGGCACTCCACTTGGAAAAGACCTGAAACTTGCTTGCAGAAATGGGCAGAAGAGCTTCAGCCTATGAGTTTTCATGAAGCAGCAGAAGGGGGAGGTATGTGAAATTAGGTGGACAGCTGTAATGCCACATGTGGATGGGTATGACTTTTAACACCCACAGTAAACTGAGGAAGCTGTTAGATGTTTGCAGTGTGTGCCTGTGTTCATTTTGTTATTTTTATGTAGCTCATTTCAGCAGAGTACATTTTTCTGTGTTTCCTCAGTGGTTTGTATACATAAACAAAGACAAAATTTGTGTCATGCGCAAATTATCCTTTAATCACAATGGAGTAAATTCACATCCTCAAAACAAGCTTTATAGCACTACTGACTATACTTATCTTTCAAAAGATAAAAGAGTGGCAGGAAATATGAGCCTGGAGCATCTTGGAGTTCCAGAGAATAAGAAAGTGCTCAAAACAAGGGAAAAAGAAACAAAACCAAAGTATGTTGATGAGGTTATGCCAAAGGGATACAAGAGCCAATTGAAAGAGTTCCCAATGGCCAAAGCTAAAATAATTTGAACAACAAAATAAGGTAATATTAAATTAAAACTCAGAGTGTAAGATAAATATTGAGTTCATGCTGATATAAATAAATGATTGAATAAATAAACAAATTGGGAGAGGAGAGATTAATTTCCTGTTCAGAATTCCAATTATTGATGTGGATATTCCACCCTTGAAGAGAGGGAGTGTAACTGGCGGTTGGGAATCAAATTTACAGTAGAGGAAAATGACAAACAGTACCGCAGCCAGGTGATCAAAGTCAACATTAACAGTCATAAGTTATATTGATAGTAAGTACCCTTGATGTAGTATGATGAAAATGGCACTTTACCTCTGGTCCTTCTCTCAAAAACTCATTACCTCAGTCTAATCATATGAAAAGCCTTAGATGAATCCCCACAGAGGAACATGCTATAAGTGACCAGTAAACCTGGTAACTTTCTAAGATAGGAGCAAAGAAGGTCTGAGAAACCCAGAAGCAAGAGGAGCCTCGAAGGGGCATGACAACCACATGTAATGTGGTATCCTCACTGGGATCCTCAAATAGAAAAAGGACATTAGGTAAAAAACTAGGAAAATATGAATAAATTATGGACTTTAGTTAATAATATTATATCAATATTAGTTCGTTAATTGTAACAAATATACTAATGTAGAATGTTAATAGTAAGGGAAACTGGGTGCAGAATGTGAGAACTCTGGACATATCTTTGCATTTTTTTTCTCTAAATCTAAAACTGTTCTACAGAATAAAGTTTATTTTTAAAAATATGGAAGAGGGGGGCCCCTGGGTTGCTCAGTGAGTTAAAGCCTCTGCCTTTGGCTCAGGTCATGATCTCAGGGTCCTGGGATCGAGCCCCACATCGGGCTCTCTGCTCAGCGGGGAGCCTGCTTCCCCCTCTCTCTCTCTGTCTGCCTCTCTGCCTACTTGGGATCGCTGTCAAATAAATAAATAAAATCTTAAAAAAAAAAATAGGGAAGAGGAAGCAGCAAGGCTCTCACAAAACTCCTTTTCGTATCCTATTCAAGCTAAGTCAGTCTGCCTCTGGATTTACAGAGCGCCTTTGTCTTACTCTTATTTTCCTATATATTCCATCATGGTGTAATCTTGTTTCCTCCCTCACTACACCTTCATCTTAAAGAAAGGAATCAGGCTTTATGTATTTTTGGATGTCCAGTACTTAGCACTAGTAGTGTTAAGAAAGGTTGCCCAGATACATATATTGTATTGAAACAAACTATAAATATTGATGATATGTCTATTTTATATAACTCACGCTTTCCCTTGTAAGATAATTAGTATGCCAAAGAATCAGATATACGTTATATACAACTGATTTCTCTTTTCCACATTTCAAAGTCCTTCCTTTTGTTGGGACTTAAGAGAAAAGAGAAAGTAAGCAAGCGAGCCATATTTCCCCATCTGAAAATCCTGTCTTTTTTGTCTCCCCCACTGAGCAATAGGTTTCTGATTTTGACACTTCCATCTGCATTTGCTTCTGTCTTTTATAATAGCACGTCAATCTCAGAAATCAAAGTGGTTCTAAATAATCCATATGCCCAACATCTAAGTACTTCTTCTTTGAACTGATGTGTTCCATTTCTAAGGTCTCTTAGGTGACCCCCGGGCAGGGAGCCCTAGGATGGTGCTGTTTGCAAATGATCACTTTAGCTTCTAGTTGGCCATAAGATTTGACTTCTGGTTCATCTATGTTGCTTATCCTTAATCCAAACTTCCCTCAGGACCTAATGAGTTGACCAGACTGCCTGACTGATGGGGGTCAGTGCTGGTTCAAACACTGGCACACACTTTCCCTTCAAAAGCAGTTAATTTCAGGAAGAAAATATTGGCAACAGAACACTTTTTTATTATAAAACAGCTGCCCCAAACAGGAAACCATATTAAAACAGATAGCTAGAAAGAAAGTGTGGTTCCTTTCTCATTTAATGAAGAGACAGAAACTTCATGGTGAATACACTATTTGGAGAAAAAAAAAACAGTTTTACAGTGAGTTTATGTCTTTGGTTGATTTCATGTTCAGCAGAAATACTAAGTCATAATGATGTTTTCCCATAAGTATGCATAAATAAATAATTTCCAAATAACCTCAAAGGCTGACATGCCCCAGGAGATTCACACATAAGATGGGAAGTTGGACTCAGTGGTCTTTAAAATAAGTTTCTTCTAACAAGAGAAGACCTGATCCCAAGATTCTGTATAGTCTATAGTTAGGATATCATATAGTATATCTGAATCAAAATTTTAGGCAAAGTCAGAAAAAAGTAATGCTTTGAAACTAAAACTAATGAAAATAGAGCACATACAGAAGAATATCAGCAAATCTGACCTTCACTGGAAGATAGTTTATATATATACTCTTAATGGAACCAGAAACCAACATGTATCTAAATCATTGCCCTGAAACTTACAAAGGAACTGCACACAGGAGACTGGAACGTATGCCCTGGTCAATAGGTAGGTGTGTTCTTAGATAGACCATACCTTGGATGAAATATAACAGCTTTAATTTAATACATTATTGGTATTGGACAAGTGCTATAGGGCAAATAAGATATAAAATGCTGGGGTGCCTGGGTGGCTCAGAAGGTTAAGTCTCTGCCTTCGGCTCAGGTCATGATCTCAGGGTCCTGGCATCGAGCCCCGCGTCGGGCTCTCTGCTTAGTGGGGAGCCTGCTTCTCCCTCTCTCTCTGCCTCCTTGTGAACTCTCTCTCTCTCTCTTTCTGTCAAATAAATAAAAATATTTAAAAAAAAGATATGAAATGCTTCATTGCCATCCTTGCCCTGTTTCCATGACATAGAATCAAGTCTCCAGTTAATTATTCTGTTAACAGGGTTACTTAATACAGAAAATAAGGACACCATGGGGGAACTCTGGGCATAATAGCTCTGGTCCCTGGAAAGATGTTCCACAGTGCAAGCAATCTGGCATTTTGGCTTACAAATCAGTCACTTACAAATTTGGCTAACATGAGTCTGACACTGAACATATGGTCATTCTTGATGGAGCAAATTAAAACAAGTTTTTATACCTGAAAAGCTGAGATGAGACCTTGGACCCATGGTGACCCCATGAAAGGTAGGCATGTCTGAAGCTCATCCTGATTGGCAAAGTAACCTCATCTTTAATATCACTGTGGCACAGTATTGGTTTCACCTTCAGTACTATTCACTAGCCCAAACACCCTCTCTTTCAGAGTGTCTGTTTTTGACTTTCGAACATATTAACATTCTGGGAAGTACAATTTTCATCATGGTTTAAATATATAGTGAAATTATTTTTCCATAATGACTATTATTTCCTTATTAATCAAAAGAGGATGAGAAAACAGTATGGGAAATGGTAGGACTGGGGAGAGTAGATTGAGATAAAAATGCATCCCAGATAATCTATAAACCTGTTAACACAAAGAAGGACAGTGGGTTCTTGCAACTTTTCAAAACAAAACAAAACAAAAATTGGAAAAAATAACTTTAAAAAAGGACAGCATGTACCTCTATCTATCATCCATTTTGCATGAGCATACCTGATTTAAGCACATTTCTTTTGGACTTCACAGACTTAAAATTATAGTTCAGGGAGTATACTAGATCAATAACGAAAGGCAAAGATTCAGGAGGCAGATATTATTTGGATAAAGGGGTATATGCTTCCTGTCTTTCAGATCAGAGCCCACAACTCTGAGTTTCTAACCTTATGACGCGTTCAGCATACTACAAAGGAAAAGAATAAATCCTAACCGTGTGTGACATCACTCCTTCTAGATGCTCTCTTTAACTTTCTGTGCCTACATTATTTATCAAGGAAGAGGCTCTCTGAGAATTTGATGCAAGTTTTTTGTGATGATCTGGACGCTGGTTCAGGAAAGAAAAATAATTTCCTTGTTGATTCAATCAAGGATGAATGAGTTGCTTTGAAATATGTTTGTCTCTGACTACTAATCATTTTCTTCTGAGATCCTCACCGTCAAAAAGAATTATAACCTCTGAAATGTTTTTCCCTAATGAAAAAGTATTTTCATTTTGATAATGTTACCTGGGATTAGAAAGACTCCTTAATTGACTTACTTTCTGAAGTTTTGAAATGGTTTTGAGATTCTTCTCAGAATTTTATTCATCAAAATAAAAGCTGAGTTGACCTTTCCTGTATGGGTTCACGCAGTTAAGCCTGTCACTGAGGGCTTCCCTTTGTTGTAGTTTGGGAAGACCCCCTTGGGCTGCTGCCCTGAAAACAGCCTACAAATTTACACTGCAGATTTCAGTCAGTTATCATATTAGCTCCCAATCCCTGAGTATGCTACAGATACTCTGTAAGTATTTCATATCAGTTATGTACCTCAACCATCACTACAACCCTATGAACAATTATCCCCCTTTTACAGGAGAGGACATTGAGTATCTGATAAAATCATTGGTTTTCCAAAGCCTCATAAGTAACTAATGATAGGGCCAGATTTGAACTGAGGTTGTTAAAATCCAAAACATGTACTTTTGGCCAATGTGTTTACCTACTTCTAGTATACAATGTGGTAGGAGTATTTAAAGACCTAGAAAACTTGTTTTGTCTCCCTAACAATCTTCATTTCTCCTCTGACTCTGCCTACTTTCTCCCTGAAACTGACCAAATCAGGAGGATGTATTTTATAAAACTTGGACATTCCCTAAAAACAAAGCATATTCAGCAAAGACAAACCTAACAAACAAGGGCTGATACTTATGTGACTTACCATATTTCATCAAACGAAGATGTCTAGATTGTAAGATGCACAGTTATTTTATATACTTTGGGAAAGAGAAAAGGCTACCAATTCAATTGACACTGTCTTTTCTTATTCAGAATTTTTTTTTAAGATTTTATTTATTTATTTGTCAGAGAGAGTGAGCACAGGCAGACAGAGAGGCAGGCAGAGGCAGAGGGAGAAGCAGGCTCCCTGCTGAGCAAGGAGCCTGATGTGGGACTCGATCCTAGGACCCTGGGATCATGACCCGAGCTGAAGGCAGCCGCTTAACCAACTGAGCCACCCAGGCGTCCCTCTTATTCAGAATTTTTATTTTAAATTTTTTGGAAAAAACTTATTTAGCCTCCACAAAGCATTGCTTTTTACAGCTTATTATCCATATGTATACGTGAAAAGAAAAGTATTCTAAAAAGTGGATATATTTCTAAAACTTCCTTACATTTATAGTCTCACCTTAATGAAATCTTTTTTACTTAGCTATGACTCTGCTTTTCCATACAATATCATCTTTTATGCCATCAAGTGCATTGAAGATTTGGCATTTTTGAAAGAAATCCATAAATAAACTAAAGGCCATTTTTTCCGAGGCTCCTAGGCTGGCTCTGCAATTATGTAGAGCTGGCCTCGCTATGGGAATGATGCTAAATGTGTCTATACTCTTTCCCAGCACACAAGCATTTGGTTTTTAGAGATTAAAAGGGTGCTTCGTTATTGTCCCCTTGACTTTCTTCCAAGTCCTGATACCTATTCTCTAGGTTTTGGTATTAAGGCTTTAATGTTCTTTCAAGCATGCAAGCAAGTACTCTAATACTTGAGTACATGTCAGAATCACCTGGAGGCTTGTTAAAACAGATTGCTGAATCAGATTTGCAGCTTCAGTTAAATCTGGCATGGGGCCTATGAATTTGCATTTCTAACAAATTCCTAGATAATGTCCATGCTGCTGGGTGGGGAGGCAAACACACTTTTAGGACCATTGGTATAATAAGTCTCAACCAAACCACTGCCATGCTGACACCATCATAAGACTTCACTTTAAGAAGCAGTCTGATTTCATGGGGTGCCTGGGTGGCTCAGTGGGTTAGGCCTCTGCCTTTGGCTCAGGTCATGATCTCAGGATCATGATCTCAGGATCCTGGGATCGAGCCCAGTGTCGGGCTCTCTGCTCAGCAGGGAACCTGGTTCTGCCTCTCTCTCTGCCTGTCTCTCTGCCTATTTGTGATCTCTCTCTGTCAAATAAGTAAATAAAATCTTAAAAAAAAAAAAAGCAGTCTGATTTCAGAAATATTAAAATTTGAAAAAAAATACACATCTTTGAATTGATGAAATATGGTAAATCCCATTTTCCCATTAACTTCAGCTGTATTATTATGTTCGTTCTAATTGATTATCAATTTACTTATATTTAAGCTCTTCATACACTTATTCATAATATTCTCTGCTTATTCTGAAGATTAATTGAAAGGGTTTCTCTGATTTTAGCTAAGGTTTTTTTCTCCTAATGTTTTAAGCATGAAATGACCTGTAAAATATACGTATATTTTATATTGCATATAGACATATATAAGCATATATATTTATATACCTGTAACATAGTTGTGTATTCATAGAGCAAGCAGCTCAGTCTGTATGCCAGACCCTGCAGGCTGACAAAAGCTGTCTCTGATAGGGAACTCACTGCTTCATGATGGAGCTCTCTTCATTTCCTATTCTAGAAAATGCTCCTTTGGGGTACCTGGCTGGCTCGGTTGAGTGACTGCCTTCAGCTCAGGTCATGATCCCAGGGTCCTGGGATCAATCCCCAAGTCAGGCTCCCTGCTCAGTGGGGAACCCGCTTCTGCTTCTCCCTCTCCCTCCCTCTCTACCCCTCCCCTGCTCATTCTCTCTCTCAGTCTTGCTCTCTCTCAAATAAATAAATAAACCCTAAAAAAAAAAAATTGAGTTGGTTAAGAAAGTACTCCTTTATATATATGAACTAAAGGGCCAAATAATCAACCAATATTATGAGATGATTTAACAAAGAATCCCATGAGATATATGACTATACCTGGACATCACATACTTGTCTCATTTTGAGAAAACACATGAGAAATATTTCCTTTTTTTTTTTTTTTGAGATTTTATTTATTTGACAAACAAAGATCACAAGTAGGCAGAGAGGCAGGCAGAAAGACAGAGAGGAGGAAGCAGGCTCCCCGCTAAGCGGAGAGCCCGATGTGGGGCTCGATCGTAGGACCCTGGGATTATGACCTAAGCCGAAGGCAGAGGCTTTAACCCACTGAGCCACCCAGGTGCCCCAAGAAATATTTTTACCCAGTCCTGGTATTGAGAACATTTGTGTTTGTCCTAAGTATCTATTTTGTTTAGTTTTGTTTTTATAGGTAAATTTGTAACTGATCATGTTTCCCTTTTTTCTTTTGCTCCCTGGTAGCTTAAAGTCAAGTTTTGTTTTTGTTTTTGTCTTCACCAGCTTTTAGCAAATAGCGGACTGTGCTCTCCTTTGTTCCTGGACCCTTATGACCACTCAGATCTCCACTCTCTACATTCAGACCAGGCTGCTCCCCTCTGCATAGATGTCAGTTCCCTCAGTGAGGCTGAGGCTTTCCCACTAGGACTCACTCAGTCAGTTGGGTCCTAGAAGAAAGACTAAAGTCACTTAATCTGCCTAAGCCTGAGACTTTCTTAGGCTGCAGTCTCTGCAAGCTGCCAATGACTCCTGGGATGGCTGGGTGTCCATCCACCATCCGGAGAGATGTGGTGGGTGCATTCCGTTGGCATCCTTGAGCTGGTTATACCCACTGTTTCTACATTCTCAGGGCCAGGTGGCCACCCTGCCCCAGGTCCTCCCTTTGGCCACCCATCTTCTCCTGTCCCTTTCATATTTCTTCCACATTCCGTCTTCCTCCCTCCCAGTCTTTCCACTCTGATCTCAGAAAACTTGTCCTCAGATCAACAAGCTCCTTTGCCTTCTTCATCAGTCATTTCCTTCACCTCCTTTCCCATCAGAATCCTGACTTCTTCTTAAAGGAGAGGCAGCTGTTTGTCTCATGCCAGGTGCCTCAGAATCAGGAGGTAAGGCCAGCATCCTCCTGGTAAAGTACCCTGTTCAATGACATGTGTTTCATTTGGCTTAACCCCTCTATCTCCCCGTTACTGTCACCTTGCAATATTCCACTTACTCATTTACTGAAAACAGGAGAACTAACTTACAGACTTTCCCCCTCATCCCTTTCCTGCTGTTATTGTGGGTGACTTCAATTTGATATTGATGTTGTAATCTAACTGGATAAAAAGAAATAAGAGAGAGTGGATTTATCCTTCTCCCTGAAAAAATTAACAACAGTGGCTTTTAAGACATTAGATATTAGGCAATAAAGGACAGGGATCCCTGAGGAGTGGGAAGCAAATGAGTCAAAGTGTATGATTTCCCAGCTAGCTTCCTGGAGAGCACTCCCAGGCTGTGGTGCAGGGACAGAGAACCCAGGTAGACCACAGCAGTCTCCCTGAGTTGAGAAGATGGAGCTGGGAACCCAGTAGGTCAAGGTGGCTGGAGATTCCTAAGACAGGATAACAGAGAGGAAAGAGTTCTACAGTTCTGAAGAGTGTCCCTCAAATCTTCAGCTCGGTACTAATTAGTGTGTCCCCAAACCTGAGGCTTGGGAAAGTACCAAGGGAAAGGATTAGAGGAAATACTCTTAAGATTGCACATGGGTGGCTGTGGTTCCTGATCCCATTCCCGCAAGCCAGAGAAGAAAATGTCAGAACTCATGGGGCATTCGTGAGAGTACTCAGACCAAAAAAATAGTCTTAGACTAAACTGTATTCTCGTCCTCTCTAACAAAGTTTAAATGCACCATCTAAAGGGATCAAACTGTTTATAAGAAACTGCACTGTATCCCAGAACAAATTTCAAATATTTTTAGAGCAATACAAAAAAACTAGCACTTAAAAATGTGAAATTTGGGCACCTGGGTGGCTCAGTGGGTTAAGCCGCTCCTTCGGCTCAGGTCATGATCTCAGGGTCCTGGGATCAAGTCCCACATCGGGCTCTCTGCTCGGCAAGGAGCCTGCTTCCCTCTCTCTCTCTCTGCCTGTCTCTCTATCTACTTGTGATTTCTCTCTGTCAAATAAATAAATAAAATCTTTAAAAAAAATGTGAAATTCACAATGTTTGCATTCCAATCCAACATTACCATGTATGCAAAGAAAAAGGAAAATATAACCCATAATGAGGAGTAAAATCAATCAAATTGAACCATCACAGAAATAACTCAGATGATAAATTTATATTCAAGGACATTAAAATAGTTATTATAGCTGTATTTCATATGGCCAAATAGCTGAAGAAAGGGTTGAACATGTTAAGTAGAGACATTAAATATATTTTTTTAAAAATGTATAGAATGTTGAAAGATAAAACTCCCAATGCCTCCTGATACAAAAAAATATACTGCATGGAATTAACAAGCAAATTAGGCATAACAGAAGGGAAAATTTATGCCCTTTAAAATATAGCAATAAAATATAGCAACAGAAACTATGCAAAAAAAATACAGATAGAGAAAAGTTCAACATAACTTTTTGAGAGGGACACAATTCAACACAAGGTGACAGGACATAAGGACAATACACAATAATCAAATGTATTTCTGTATATTGGTAATGAAAATGAGAAAGTAAAGCAATAAATTATACATTTATGATATCATCAAAAATATTGAATGCTTCAAGATAATTCATCTGTGTAAGGCCTGAACTATAAAAATTTCAGAATTTTGCAGACAGAGGGGTGCCTGGGTGGCTCAGTCAGTCAAGCATCTGCTTTCAGCTCAGGTCATAATCGCAGGATCCTGGGATTGAGGCCTGTGTTGCACTCCCTGCTCAGCGGGGAGCCTGCTTCTCCCTCTCTCCTTGCCCCCCGGCTCATGCGACCTCTCTCTCTCTCTCTCTCTCTGAAAGAAATAAATAAAATCTTTTAAAAAATTGTACAGACTGAAATTAAGGAAAACATAAATAAATGGCAAGATATACTCTCCTGGGTCACTGTCAACAGCCTTCCAATTGGCTTCCTTATCTTGAACTTTTCCCTTTTTTCTAATCCCATCTGGCTTCTGAAAAACTACACTCCCTGAACATCACTGACCTTGAGACTTCATGATTCCCATTTATGCAAGTGGGAATTTGAAGATCGTACTCACTGGAAACATCAAGTGTACAAGGAATGACAACTAATAGTAATAAAATAATTTAGACACTTCCTTTTATAGAACATTAGACTTTAGAATGCATTGTCACATACATTTTCAGTCCTCAAAGATGTTCTTATCCACATATCATAGATGAATGAACAGAGGCTCACAATACTTGAATCACATTCGATATTCACATAGTAATAACAGATCAAGGCTTTCCATTCTTTTATTTTCCCAACCCAGTACTCTTGCCTGTGCTCCATGAAATACCATAACAAGAGACTGTGTTTTACTTTTAAAGTGCCAATGACCCAGTTCTTAAATGGAGGAAATCACAGAAACAATCAGAACTGGTCCTGCACAAAACTACACATTTGTCCAGTAAAATGAACAGAGGGGACAAGCCTTTCTTTAATGGACTGGACATTCAGATAAAGGTGATGGAAGTGTTAATGCAGCACGCCAGGAAGGCAGTTTCACACATAGCAAAACCAGAACATCAGTTATTACTATCACAGTATTAAGAAAAAACCATAGTGGCCATCTTTGCTTCTCGGCATTTTTTCTCATTTTCTTTATTAAGGGGAAAAAAAAAATCAACAGGGTCTATTTCATTTGTCCATTTGTTTGAGAGAGAAGTTGCTTTATTTTCAAAGTTACGATCAATAATCTTGAAAATAGAAATAATACTTGTAACTGACCAACACGTTTTTTATAGAGGTAAAGAAATCCAATGAATGCATTCAAAGTTTAGTTCCAAAGCAGGGAGAGGGATTTGTCCCTTTATTTGAGAGGCCTGGGCTGTACCACTACCCAAGATGCATTATGAAGCTGGAATGAGGACTGTCTGTACTTAATTGAGGAAGAAATAGTAACCTACAGTTTGATCCGCTATAGGTGACATTTGCCCTGTTCACTAGGGAACAGTTCTTTAAAGGGTTTTGAGAAAGAGCCGCCAACAGCCTTAATTTAATAGCTGTGCTGAACTACTGGGGAGCATCCAGATGCGGGGCCATCTGTGGGAAATAAAATCCAGCCAAAGGAGGACGCTAATGGTTACCCTGTGGGCCTACGATTCTTGGCTTAAAGAACTCAGTGTATCTCTCTGTTGGTTTAAGGGGGTTACCAGCCTAATTACTCACAGGCGGGTCAGCAGATGTTTTCCCAGGTGAGGCACCTTATACTGTATTGTCTCCTCCAAACTGTGGTTATTTGTCATATTACAGAAAATCTGAGGGGCAGGAGTGTTTGTGGGTGTAAACTTACAAGACCTCATGTAGCACTACAGTTTGATAATGAGATGAACTGGGCTTTATTTCAGTATTGTGACTTTCTCTTTCATTGTTCTTTCTCAATTCAGCTATCACCTTCCCCACGAACACCGTGGAGAAGGTGATAGTGGGGAAGGTGATACAAGTCTCTAGATACAAGTCTTTATGCAGACTTGAATTACTTTGCCAGAGCAAAGTGTGTTTTCTTCTGCAGCCACATAGAGGAACTAAAACTCCCACTCCAGATAGGAAGCAAATTTTCATGTTTGCCAGCTTGGGTTGAATTTACCCATCCTTGCCTAACAGACTCTAAACCATAAGAAGATTAGTCCAATCCATATTACTTTCTGCAAACAAATTGTCAGGGCAAGGCTTGGGAAGAGCGGGAGGAATTTAAGAGCAAAATAAATGTAACCATGATACGAGAGGCAAAGGCAGAGACCCAGAGACATGGATATCTGATTTGCAGTCTTAGCTGCCACTAATTTCTGGGAAGTTCACTTCACCTCTCCAGGCTTCAGTTTCTGCTTTTGCTAAATGGAGGGCTTAGACCAGATGAGCAATTGGGCCTATTGGCTTTGACATTGTACATTTTTGTGGGGTCTGGGCAATCTTATAAAAGCAGATAATGATGGGGCACCTGGGTGGCTCAGTGGGTTAAAGCCTCTGCCTTCGGCTCAGGTCATGATCCCAGAGTCCTGGGATCAAGCCCCACATCGGGCTCTCTGCTCAGCAGGGAGCCTGCTTCCCCCTCCTTTTCTCTCTGCCTGCCTCTCTGCCTGCTTGTGATCTCTGTCTATCAAATAAATAAATAAAAATCTTAAAAAAAAAAAAAAGCAGATAATGATTACAAATGAGCATTCCCTCAAATACAACAGTCCATTTTCATGAGTGAAACTGAGAAAGCAAGTAACTAACCCCAGAGAGGTGGCAGAACGGGGGGAAGTGACCATCTCAGCACACAGGCAGCTAGACCCAAGGGAATCATCATTGCCTTCAGACTAGCAGTGGAACGCTGAGGGAGGAGATCTAATCAGATGAGGCAGCTCAGGCTACTTGTGGTCAGGGCCAAGGAGTTGAAAGGTCTATACAAGATACACACACACAGCAAGACTTTTGGCAGGCTCCTTTTTACTGGGCTCAAGTTTGGAAATCAAACATTGTTCTTCCAGAACAATTTTTTCCTCTCCTTCAATAATTAGGAAAGCAGTTTCCTAGTCTATATTGTTTATTTCTTTCCTTCCAGTGCCCACATCTCACTTCCAGCCTGAGATTCTTATTTTTTTTTCCAGCCTGAGATTATTAAATGGCATTTATGACTGGTAAGGAATGACACAATAAGTTTCTAATTAGCATAGACACCTACACTGATCGGTTAGAAAGGGAAAGTTTAGAAAAATAACTGCACGGTGAGATGCCATATCTACTACACTTCTCTTGGATGGGATGGCTCATTGGCTCTCATCAAACTCCCATGTGCCATATTTGCCCTAATCTCTCTTCCTCTACTACTTTGAAAATTATATCCACGTGTCTTTCTTGAAAACTTTGTCTCCTGCATATACCTGTTCCAATCCAGGAACGTTTCTTTAATTTTTCTTTTTCTTTTTGAAACAGCAACAATAGTTATAGCATAATTTTTAGGAACTTTTTGTACAAGTGGTCATTTATGTTTGTCTGCAGAAATCAAGTTAAATCAAATAGTCAAATTCTTGCTTCTATCTGATTTGTGTGGTGAGGTGGGTGATCATATTTCCTGTAGTCCCCCTTTAGGAATTCCCTTTTCTTCTTCCTGTCCCATCTGTGGTCTTCCACCCCTCAAAAGTAATCCTCTGGGGGCACCTGGGTGGCTCAGTTGGTTAAGCGACTGCCTTCGGCTCAGGTCATGATCCTGGAGTCCTGGGATCGAGTCCATATCAGGATCCCTGCTTGGCAGGGAGTCTGCTTCTCCCTCTGACCCTTCCCCTTCTCATGCTCTCTCTGTGTCACTCTCATTCTCTCTCTCAATCTCTCTCAAATAAATAAGTAAAATCTTTTTTTAAAAAAAAAGTAATCCTCTGTTTCTTGAGCAGGTAATTCACAAAAATGGGTACTTGGATGCCTAATTTACAAATGCAAATGGGTCAACTTTATTATCTATGAGGGAAGTAGAAACTAAAATAATAATGAGACAACTATATTACTCATTGGAATGGCTAAAATTAAAAGAACTGACAACAAGAAGTGTTAGTAAGTTAGCAAGTTGATGGAGAACAATAGAACTCTCATATACTGTTAGAAGGAATATAAAGTGGTAAAAACTACTTTGAAAAACTGTTTGATAATATCTCCTTACATATTTACATATATATATATATATGCACACACAAATATACACACACACAAGAATTAGCTAATGCTACATATAACATGAATGAATCTCACAAACGTGAATGGAAGAAGCCAGGTAAAAATGAATATGTACTCTTAACTCATTCATATGAATTAAAGATAAATTAAAGACAAAAAATCAGAGGTGCCTGGGAGGCTCAGTCATTGAGCATCTGTCTTTGGCTCAGGTCATGATCCCAGCCTCCTGGGATCGAGCCCCGCATCAGGCTCCCTGCTTGGCGGGAAGCCTGGTTCTCCCTCTCCCACTCCCCCTGCTTCTGTTTCCTCTCTGTGTGTGTGTCTCTGTCAAATAAATAAATAAAATCTTAAAAAAAAAAAGACAAAAAACCTAAAGTGGTAAGAGTCAGAATAGTGGTTATCTTTTGGCAAAGAGGGTTGATTATTTACTGTGAAGGAACACAAGGAAGTCTTCTCCAATGTTGGAAATATTCTCTATCTTGATCAGGATCATAGCTACTTAGGTGTACTCTTACACATAAATTCATCCAGTAGCACACTTAAATATAGTGCATTCTGCCATTTATTGTGGTATAATATATCAATAACGAAAAAAGGCAAAAAATACTTTTCCCCGGGCAGTGAATGTAGCATAGCCTCGTCATTTTACTTGTCATGTGTCATGTGCTAAGTCAAATGTTATATAATTATCTTAATGGCAATGTTTTAAATGCAGTGGATGTTACCTTCTAATGATTGTACTTCCTCTGATGTCTTGTGGATCATATTTGGAAGATCTTAGGACCCTGAAAGAAAATCTAGGCGTAGCTCTGAGAGAATCTTTCCAAATGGTTCAACAGTAGACTGACATTTATGCCATAATTGTGAGCACACAGGTTCCACTTACAATAAAAGAAAAAATAATAAAAGGAAAAGCATTAGACAGTAAACATCATTCAATCAAATTAAATATTTACTATTAGAGTAGACAATGTTACAGGAGCTGAGATGAATCAAAGAAGAACAGGACATGCTCCTGTTCTCAAGATGCTTATACTTGCTGGCTGTGGGAAGCAGTTATGTGTGGAGATAAGTATCACTGAAGAAAGAAAGGGTAAGAGCTAAGAGAGAGGCATAAAATATTTTAGGGTCATACCTGAGAAAATGGGAGGAGGCTTCCTGGATTGAATCATTCTACCTGAGCCTTGAAGGGTGGGAAGAGATTTCACTGACAGCTGTGGGAAAATGGGAGGAGAAAGGAACACATTGTTATTGTAAGAAAACAAAGCCAAGTTTGATATGACCACCTTTCAGCTACTCTCAGTTTGAAGGTCCCCATCTCATATAATGGCTCACTTATGCTGACAAGTGTAGTCTGAACCTGGTGACTGCCTTCCAGCCAGAGCATCTGACCTCACTGCTTCTGCTCCAGATGTTGATATACGAGAGTTTGTGACATGGGCAGTGATGGGTGCTCTATAATGTCACTTCAAGACCTACAACAGATTAGTGGAAAAGAGACCTTTGAACATGGACCCCTGGCACCTTTGCAGCACTTAAGAGCCCTCATTCTTCTGACTTGGAGATAACTTACCAAAAGGCCAAGCCTGGCATTAATTTATTGCCAAACTGGCTTTAAAGTAAGAGCAAACACAGACTTTAGCATTTGTTTTTCTAATTTACCATGCGGTTGAAGTTCATCTCTTGAAATAAGAAATCATTCTTATGGACAACTGGGGTGAGAATCTCGTCCTGTGTCACATTTTATGAGCTCAAAAGCATGAGGATAGGAGTAAGTCTTTCAACTTATTTTATTTGAATAAAAAGATATTTGATCTTTTGTTAATCTCATAAAAAACACTCATGTTTCTTATTTTCCTTTTTTTTTTTAAAAAGGATCATGAAATTTCACATGGATAAAGCCTCCCTCGAGTTATATAAAGTATTCACTTAATTTATTCTCCAGATAGTGGTATTTTTGATAGAGTATTGGGTGCTCAATTTGGATGAGATGTCAGGACATAGACATAATGTAGGACTGTCATGGACAAACCAGGATATATGGTCTCTTATTATAGAGAGAAAAATGTAAGGAAACAAAGTAAATTTTCAAACAGTACCTTAAAATAAGCATTGTTTTTGGAAATCACCTTTGAAAATCTACTATTAGATAAGGTAGTTCCCCCACAGTTTTTGAAGAGAAAGGAGCAAGTTTCACCTCTCACATTATATTTCATTGAAGAGTTAGAATCTCATTTCCTATCCTTGGCATAGTTTAGTATCTTTGTGACAGTGAAATATAGGTGGAGCTCTGAAATAATGATTTCTGGTGCCTTCTTTTTGCTCCCTGAAAGAGAACTCCTATCAGTCAGCATGCTTTCCATCACTATAAGGTCTGCTGGGGAGGTGAACAATGCAGGGCATCATACACAAAGGTTTTTCTAATATAAAATTTATCATTTAAATGTTTAGAATCATGAATGTTTGACTAAGTTTAATGTTCCCTACTATATTGTAACCATGTATTCTATGCTTTAGTTTATACTCATCCATTTAAAAAAAAATCACTTTAAATGTGGCTGCTTTCATCAGCTGACAACAAAAACTAGCACACACACACACACACCCCAACACACTTATATTATTGGTTGTGGGAAGCAGGTGGATCAATGTAGATCAGCAGAATGATATGGATCTGAGCCCAATTTTATTGATCATTTGACCTCTATAAGCCCCTACTCTGACTGGTGTCCCACAGACTGGCATTTTGAGTCTCCAGGAATTAGTGTCAATTTAGAACTATTGTCCAGTACTCCCTTTCCTCAATGCATAGTCACTCTGGTAAATGGCTAATATCCCCAGTGGAGAAGACTGAAGGGGAAGATATGCACTATAAATTGGTGATGGTGTGCTAGGATCCTTCCTCAAAGGGATCCAGCCTCCCTCTCATTCAAGGGGCTTTGGGTTTATGAATTGCCCCAGTCCTGGGAATTCCTGACTCTGTTGTGGCAATACAAGTCAGACTTCCTTATTACCAGACTTAGAGCTTTCCCAGTTATACCAGGCAAATCAGGCTTTAGTCGCCTGCCTATCTATGTCAGTTCTAGCTAGCCAATGCTGATCTCTGTGGGTCAAACTATTTTGATTATTGCTTTGACTCCCTTGCCCTTTATAGTAACAATGTTCACATAGTTTTTGGAGATTAAATGCCATCTTTGGTCTCTGCCACCTATAAATACCTCATCCCTGTTGAATTCAGGGATCCCCATTTGATGGTAGCATTTTTCACTATCATTTCTGACCTACATACAACAGCACCACAGGGGCGCCTGGGTGGCTCAGTGGGTTGAGCCTCTGCCTTCGGCTGAGGTCATGATCTCAGGGTCCTGGGATTGAGCCCCACATTGGGCTTTCTGCTTGGTGGGGAGCCTACTTCCCCCTCTCCCTCTGCCTGCCTCTCTGCCTACTTGTGCTCTCTATCTCTCTTTCAAATAAATAAATAAAATCTTAAAAAAAAAAATAAGAACAGCACCACAGAGCTCTTCAGAAATGATGAGGCACCTTTCATAAATGTAGTCCTCACAGCTTTGATCAAGGAAGTATACTCTAGAACTTCTCAGAAGACATAGTGAGAGGATGAATGGAGTTTTTACATTAGCATTCTAATCTCCCTAAAGCTTCACATATCTTTTAAGTCAATGTCCCGGGGTGCCTGGGTGGCTCAGTGGGTTAAAGCCTCTGCCTTCGGCTCAGGTCATGATCTTGGGGTCCTGGGATTGAGCCCCACATCGGGTTCTCTGCTCAGCAGGGAGTCTTCTTCCCCCTCTCTCTGCCTACCTCTTTGCCTACTTGTGATCTCTCTGTCAAATAAATAAATAAATAAATAAATAAAAATTAAAAAAAAAAAAAAAAGTCAATGTCCCAAAGCTACCCCGTAAGAAACTAAAGAGCAAAGTAGATCAAGTTAGGTCAAAGGGAGGCTATAAAAAGAAATATTTAAATTAAACAATATTAATAAACAAAATAATTAATATTTAAATAAATAATGAATGATGATGGGAAGACAACCAATTGAAAAAATTAACAAGTGAATACTGTGCAGCTGTTAAAATGAATGCTATCACTATATACTACAGTGAAATAATCTTTACAACATATTGGTAGTTGAAATAAATCAAGGTGAAAAAATGTGTGTATATTATGCTTTTATTTATTGAAGAAAGAGGGGTTTATAAATATATACATGTATTCTATTATATTTTATAAAACAGTGGAAGAAAAAAAACATTAAAATTGGGAAAGGACAGGGGCACCTGGGTGGCTCAGTCCTTAAGCGTCTGCCTCTGGCTCAGGTCATGATCTTAGAGTCCTGGGATTGAGGCCCCACATAGGGCTCTGCTTGACAGGAAGCCTGCTTCTCCTTCTCCCACTCCCCCTGCTTGTGTTCCCTCTCTCGCTGTGTCTCTCTCTGCCAAATAAATAAAATCTTAAAAAAAATTAAATTAAAATTGGGAAAGGACAGAGTAGGTGGAACAGAAAGGAATAGAAAGAAGAGTTTTTGAAATATACTTTGCTTTAGGAATTTGACTTTGAAATCTTGAAAAGAGTTTACATAATTATAAAATACAATTGAGCTAAAATTGTTTTTTAAATCTTAAACTATTTTGAGTAATCATATTTTTATTAATAGTGTTAGTGCTTTTATTATCTTACTATTATATATGATACATGTATTGTGGGATAGATACAATGAATAATTATCTTAGTGTCATTAAGAACTATGATTTTTGTTATGGGAAAAGGATATAGAGATGTAAGATCAATAAAGCTAAGTAAAAATACAGCATTCCTGAATTTCAGTTGGAAGTATCAGTATGAATTTATCATGTATTTTGGTTTTACTAGAAAAATAGAGGTTTTTTTTTTTTTTAAGATTTTTATTTATTTATTTGACAGATAGAGATCACAAGTAGGCAGAGAGGCAGGCAGAGAGTGGAAGGGAAGCAGGCTCCCTGCTGAGCAGAGAGCCCGATATAGGGCTCGATACTAGGACCCTGGGATCATGACCTGAGCCGGAGGTAGAGGCTTTAATTCACTAAGCCAGCCAGGCACCCAAAAATACAGAGTTTTTAAAGACTTCCTGTAATTATGGGATCACTTTTCATGGGCCAACCTTCTTATTAATAACAACTTGGAAATTTGGACAAAATACCAAAAGCATCAATTTGAAGACATTAGAGAGCTTTCAAGGCTTCTAGGATTTAAGGAGAGAAAAAATTCCAGAGATTAAAAAAGCCCATGAAGTGAGATATTGCACAATATTTTTCCCTTTGAGGAATGTAATGGTTTATAATGAGTTTGGATTGAGAAAAGCAGAGCAAAAAGTGGTAGCTCTAGCTCAGTCCCTGGGAAGTTGAGATACAGTTTCATCAGCATTGTGATCCTGAGGGAAACTGGAGTTCAGGGTGGGCAAAGGGGAAGGAGTACTGTTAATTTCAGACTTCTATTTAGGAATCTGTGGTGAGCTACCCCCAGGGGTAAGGATAAACCAGAAATAGACTAACACAGAGAAAAGAGTACAATCAAATTTTGAAGAAGCTCACTCCCAGTCAAGGACTAAAGTGATTTGCTCTTTTTTTAAGATTTTATTTATTTATTTATTTATTTATTTATTTACTTACTTACTTACTTACTTATTGAGCACAAGCCAGAGGAGGGAGGCAGAGGGAGAGAGAATCTCAAGCAGACTCCACACAGAGCACAAAGCCCCATGTGAGGCTTGATCTCATAACCCTGAGATCATGACCTGAGCTGAAACCAAGAGTGGGGACACGAAACCACCTGAGACACCCCAGTACCCCTAAGGTAATTTGCTCTCATTTTACCCTCTGAACAAAAGTAAAAATTGTCTCTGGGAAAAGACAGCATCAACCAGAACCTCTAATTATCTCTTATTTTTTTTTTTTTTTATTTGACAGAGAGAAATCAGAGCTAGGCAGAGAGGCAGACAGAGAGAGGGGGAAGCAGGCTCCCGCTGGAGCAGAGAGCCCGATGCGGGGCTCGATCCCAGGACCCCGAGATCATGACCTGAGCCGAAGGCAGAGGCTTAAACCACTGAGCCACCCAGGCGCCCCTCTTATTTTTTTTAAATAAGTGGTATGTGATATTCAATGAAAAACTGAGACATAGCACAATACAGGATAAAATGTGATATTCAATGAAAAATTGAGACATAGCACAGTACAGGATAAAATAAAATAATAGATAATAGAATTAGACCTACAGGTGATAAAGATAGAGAAATCAGACATGTCTGTAAACTAGCTATAATTAATAAGTAAAAAAAATAATAAAAAAGAGAAAATCCACAGAGAACTTGGAAAAAAATATATATGTATTTATATATATATATTTATATTTATATATTCCTCAAACAGGGGCACCTGGCTGGCTCAGTCAGAAGACCATGGGACTCTTGATCTGAGTGAGGGTCATGAGTTTGAGCCTCAGGCTGTATGTAGAGATTACATAAATAAATAAATAAACTAAAAAAAAAAAAAGAAAGAAAACTGGCTAATTACATCACACTTTAAAAAAAGTACAGTAGGGGTGTCTGGGTGGCTCAGTGGGTTAAGCCTCTGCCTTTGGCTCAGGTCATGGTCTCAGGGTCCTGGGATTGAGCCCCACATTGGCTCTCTGCTCAGCAGGGAGCCTGCTTCCCCCTCTCCCTCTGCCTACCTCTCTGCCTACTTGTGGTCTCTCTCTCTGTGTCAAATAAATAAATAAAATATTTAAAAAATAAAATAAAAAATAAAAAAAGTACAATAAAATCCCAGTACTACACATATATAATAAATGAAATTAAGGACCCAGTAGACTGGCTTAAAGAAAATTAGATACAGAAAAAGGCAGATTAGTGAAATTAGAAAGTAGATCAATAGAAAACATGCAGACTGAAGCACAGAGAGAAAAAAATGAATAGAGAAACAGAAAAAGTATAAGAGACATATGAGACATATGTCACATATGTCTAACCAATGTCTAACCAATTGGTGTCTCAGAATAAAGAATAAAAGAAAGAAACAATATTGGTAAGGATACTAGCCTCAAATTTTCCCAAACCCAAAAGACATCAAATCTCAGATTCAAGAAACTTTATAAACTCCAAGCAATATAAATATAAGAAAAGTGTACCAAGGCACATGTTAGTTAAACTGCTGAAAATCAATGCAAAGAAAAAAAATTTTAAGCGATCAGAAAAAGAAAAAAGACATTCCTTTCAAAGGGGGAGCAATAAAATTTATAGATTAGATCTCAAAAGAAATCATGGAAACAATAAAAAGACTTCATAGTTCTGAAAGAAACTACAAACCAAAATTCTATATCCAGTGAAAATATTCTTCAAACATAAATGTGAAATACAAACAAAAGTTTGACAGCATTCCTCATTTTGAAAAAAAAAAAACCTTAAAATTGCCAAAACTTGTATTATGTAAATTAAATATCAGCAAAGCTAATTTAAAAAGAAAAAGAAATAATAAAAGGAATTGTTTAGGCAGAAATAAAATAAAATGATCCCAGAGGAAAACATGGAAGTATGGGAAGAAATGAATACTAGAAGGGACAAATCTGTGTGTAAATCTAAATGAATATTTGTTGTACAAAATTTTAATGTCTTCCAGAATCTAAAATCTAAAGAGAATTAAAATACATGTCAAATATAGAACAGAAATTTCAGGAATTAATGTGTCCAAGGTCCTTATATTTTCATGGAAATGGTGAAAGTAGTAATTTATATTTAACATTACAGTATTATTACAATATTACTGACTGTATTTCCCTATGCTGTACTTTTCATCTTCATGACTTATTTATTTTAAAACTGGAAGTTTTTACCTCTTAATCCCCTTTACCTATTCTGGTTTTCCTTGTTAAAAGCTGATTTGGTTTATTTATAAGTCACTTGATAATTTTTTATAATATTTTTTCACCTTGTTTATACCAACTTAAATAATTTTATGCACAGTCATCTTAAGTCTGTGTCTGATCATTCCAGTATCTGATATTTATCAGCTTAATTTTTGTGGCTGGTTGGTTCTGCTCTTAGTCATGGTGGCTTACCTCCTTATGTTTATGTTATTTTTTATTGTGAGCTTATGTTTTGTCCCACTTAGTTGATATTTCAAGGAACTTGAGCTGATAATGCACTTCTCAAAGAAAAATTAGTGTTTACTTCTTTCAGGTGTCAGGGGCATTATTAAACTGGGACCACTTATTGAATTTCTTGGTATGAGGTTCCCATAACTAAATACATAGTAGAAATTTGAGTCTCAAACCCATCTGTGAGCTGGTTTTTGGTTAAAAATTATCAGAAGATACTATTATTGTTATTGTCACAACTATTACTTTCTATGTGGAAATGTGGTAAAGACAAGTTTTCATATTGTCTCACTTTGTTCCAAGCACATTTTTATCTAGCTATTATTATGAGTCTGTAGCACTTTCAAGTATACTGAATTTAGATGGAGTTTTCAGCTCCAACTTTGCAGGGGTAGAAGTAGAGTCTTCCATTCCAGGTAGTACCGCTAACCTCCAGATTCTATGTTCTGGTTAATGGCATTTGCCATCAGGATAACATCTAGTCCCTTAACATCCTGGTTTCTGGATCTATTCACTTAACATTTTGGTTTCAACTCTCTTTTAAGTATTTCCCTCACTTTTTAATGAGCTCAGCAATGCATAAGCATATGTGTTAAAGTTTACACATCATCTAGGGGTTTTACAGAGAAAAGACTTTTCAAAATATTCAGTCTAACATACTTTCAGAAGCTGAAGTCTGCTTGTTTTGTGTATGTATCAACTTACAGATTCATTGTCTCTTCAAATCTGAGGATATTGATTAGATTTTTTAAAGTTTTCCCTGTCCTCCAAATTATTTTTTTCCAAGGGCTATGTGTCTTACTGTTTATTTTTGTGTCTTTCTAACATTCTAGGGAGTTCCTCAAATGTCTGGTGACCTTAGCTTGTTTACTTATATTTAAATTGAGATAACAAAAAGTCTGATTGAGGCTTTGTGTTATATACCAACAGAACTATTTAACTGTTGTATAATAAGATGCAGAACAGTAGCAGGGGGAGCCCTAAAAAAAAACCACTAAGAAACTCCCGAAGATCTTCTCTTGAAACCTTCTTAAGAATTTCTTAAGAGAGGAAACTTCTGACATCTGTGTCTATGGCGTAGATGCCTGACTGTCTTGAAGGTGCTCCATAAAAGTGCAAAGGAGGAATTGGAGGCGGTGAGTCATCATTTCCTTGACCAACTTTCAATTAACTATAATTTTTTTCATTCCACATCTTACTCTGGCTCTCAGCTTCATTATTTTTGGTGTTTCTAAGACTCAGCCTTTCTGTGGTTTTGTCAGACTGTTGGTATCCTTCTTAGCTGTAAAACTCTGTGCTTATTCTGGGCTATGACTTTCTCCTCCTGTGCCAACAGATACCACTTCACCAACTGCTTAGCTTGTGAAAACCTTTTTCTCCAGTGACAAACTCTCCCATTTTCTTAGTTGTTAAGATTTTATTTTTCCCCTTTATTATTTTATAGTGAGATTTCTGAAGGAAGAGGATATAAATTCACAGGGTCAATCCAGTTTTTTTTTAAACTAGAATTTTAATGTAACTGAATTCTGATTATAATAGTTGGATGGAGTGTCTTATTCTATTCAGGTGTTCAGGTGCTATAACAAAACACCATAGTCTGGATATGAAAAACAGAAATTTATTGCTTACAGTTCTAGAGGCTTAAGTCCAAGATCAAGGTACTGGCAGATTCAGTGACTAGTAGGGGCTTGCTTCCTAGTTCATAGATGTTGGTCTTCTTACTATATCTTCATTTGGAAAAAGGGGCAAGGGAGCACTCTTGGGCCTCCTTTATAAGGGTGTTAATCCCTTCCCTGAGGGCTCCATCCTCATGAACTAACCACTTTCCAAAGACCTCACCTCTGAATACCATCACTTTGGGGATTAGGTCTTAAAATATGAATTTTGGAGGGACATGATATTCAGTCCATTGCATAGTCCTCCCAGTTCAGGTAGCTATATATCTGGGAATCTGTGAAAGGATTCCACAGCTGAGGCACACTGAAGTTGAGAAGAAAACATGTTGGAAATAGGTGACTTCATGCTTTCAAGATAGATTCTGTAACAATTAAGAACATTGGCTCTGAAGTCAGGAAGATCCAGGGTCAAACCCTAGCACTGTCACTTAATGGTTTGTTCTGCATGACCTTAGGTAAGTCACTTCACCTCTCTGAGCCTCACTTTCTTCATCTTTAAATTTTTTTTTTAAAGATTTCATTTATTTATTTGACAGAGAAGACAGTATGAGAGAGGAGAAGGTCAGAGGGAGAAGCAGACTCCCCATGGAGCAGGGAGCCCGATGCAGGACTCGATCCCAGGACTCTGGGATCATGACCCGGCTGAAGGCAGTTGCCCAACCAACTGAGCCACCCAGGCGCCCACTTTCTTCATCTTTAAAAAGGACACACTCATAGTTACCTCCTAGACTAGATGGAAGAATTAAATATCACATAGTGAACATAGAGCAAGGACTACTCCTATAATTACTATAACCTGTAATAAGAGCTATGTACAGTTTATGCCATGTGGTCATATACAATCTTATCTATGAAGCCTTATCTCTTAGACATCACTTTTGCATGTGCTCAGACTTTAGCTGAGAAATTCATATTAATTTCCATAGGAGGTCATTTTTCTTTCAGGACATTCTGAAAGATGTAAGGCTTTCTGCCTCTTGAATCTTAAAGTCTCTGTCCATGTGTGTTGGTCACCAAGTCCTCTGAAATCTAGTCAGCATTCTTTCATACAACATTGTGATGGATAAGAGCTAAAAGACTTCTGGGAGTCCAAGTGAAGATCTTTATACACCATTGTACAGGACCATGATAATTCTTACTTAACAAGCCTGTGAGGTACAGGTAGAGACTTATGAAATGAAAAAGTTGAGATGCAGAGAATTTAAGTTGTGTACCTTGTGCCTTTAGATTAGAAATTTCACCTTATTCTGGCCCTCCCATGGTGATTGCAGGAAGGAATGTCTCCAGTTTAAGTCAGACTCTCCTTTTCCCCCTGCAGTTTCCAGCCATATTTCCCACACTTCGGCTTTGTGACTGTGATGGATTTGCTGAAAACTGGGTGACTGGAAAGGAGAGGAATACAAGATGTATGCAAATCTCTAAGTGCACAAACAATGATTGATAGAAGTTGTTCTAATACTTGAATTAGCTGTAAATGTATTTTTGTGATTCGATTTAGGTTGGAGGATCTAACCTTAGAGGTTCCAAGTAATGAGGCATTAACTTCACTGCTGTTTTTTTCAAAGTACCGCAAAAAATGTCAAAGTGTCAAAAAATGAATCAGAGGATGATAGTTGTTTTATGGGTGGTATTTTAAATGTCATTATTGCCTTTGCAAACCCAAGCAAAATGAATCTGGCCATTTTAGCAAAATTCCCAGTGAGCAATAGAGTCCATTCAGAGGTAAGGCTCACATCTGTGTAGGTTTGTCCACAGCTGCTTGAATGGGGCCTAAGTCTCTGTGGGTCTTCTTTCCCAGATTGAGGAGGGCTCTTCTGGGTTAAGATTTCTGATTTAGCCATTCACAGTGTTAGCTCATAAAAGAAACTGGAAAATTTTCTTTAGGATCTAGAGTATTCTTAAACCTTTTTCTCTAAGGGAGTTGTCAGCTCTGCTTTTCCAAGAGTCAACTTAAACTTCTTTTATTACCATCCCTCCTTGACTTCATTTCTGGGTTTTCTCTCTTTTTCTTTGTCCAGTTCTATGCAAATTTGTGACCTGGTGTTACACTCTTTCTCTGGTTCTGACCTTGCACTCCCACAGGCTCCTGCTCCTACTAACTACCTCGAACCTTCCACTAAAACCTCAGACAACAGACTTCCCCAACGCAGCCCAGCCCAGCAACCCTGCCACATAAACCCCATCCTCCATCTGTTTGGGTAAGGGGAACAGCATAGAAGAGCCCTCTTCTTTTCTGTGGCTCAGTATTCAGCCAGTCCCTTCTTCCTTCTCTATACATACATGTTGCCCTCAGAACTGCCATTTTTTTTTCAATTTCACATGAAAAGTTTTATAAACTTTTTAGCCACCAAGGACACTACTCCCCCTTCCACAGATGCCATGTTTTGAAAGATTTTTTAATCTACCAAGTTCTATTAATTCATTTTCAGATTTAGTAATCAAATACACAAATGCCAATCAGATTTTTGTTGCAGTTGTTGTGATAAGAACACCTAACATGACATCTACCCGCTTAATTTAAACATTTTCAAGTGTACAGGACAGTTATTGACTATAGATACAAGATGATACAACAGAGCTCTAGAGCTTATTTACCTTACTTGACTGAAATTTAATGTCTGTTAGACTCCCTATTTCCCCCTCCTCCCAGCTGCCAGAAACCACCATTCCACTTTTTGAGTCTATGAATTTGAGTATTTGGATACCTCCTAAATGGAATTTAGGAGGTATCTTTCTGTGATGGGCTTATTTCACTTAGTATAATGTCTTTAAGGCCCATCCATGCTGTTGCATGTTACAGAATTCCTTTCTTCTTAGAGGTTGAAGAGAATGACGTTGGGCCTTTGTACCACATTTTATTTATCTATTCATCTGCCAAGGGACATTTAGGTTGTTTCTACATCTTGGTTATTGCGAACTGTCCTACGATGAATGTAGGAGTGCTATATCTCTTCAAGATCCTGCTCCCAATTCTTTTGAATAAATACCCAGAAGTGGGATTGCAGGATCATATGGTATATCTATTTTTAGTTTTTAGTTTTTTGAGGAAACTCTACACCATTTTCCATCGTTCTCATTTCCCCACAGCTTCTCAACAGTTGTTCCCTTTTTTTGATACTAGCCCTCCTGACAGGTGTCAGGCAATATCTCACTGTGGTTTTGATTTGCATTTCCCCCATGATTAGTTGCACTGGTGGCATTGTGGTGAGCAGAGTTGCTTTCCAATCAGATTTTATCAGTACAAGATAAGCAGGTTTACCACACAGACTTGATATCCTCATTCCGGCCAAAAGCAAAGAAACTTAAATTGCAGTTAGCCTTTGTAGCCTTATTAATATTTTCCGTTCAGCACTTCTGTATTAGAATCTTTACTCGTAAGTTGCAACTACTGATTATTGTTTTTCGTCAGCAGGAGTTAATCTGAACAGGGAAAAAAGTTTCAAGCTCAAGAGATAAAACTCAAAAGGGAAAATCGTGCAGTTGCTAATGAAAGGTATCTAAGGACATTTGGAACTTCTTGGACATAGGAAATAATTCTTATGAAGTTAGACCTTTATGAGCTAAAAATAGAAAGTACATCTAAGACAAATCTAATAGAGGAAATTTCAGGGAGAACATTGGACATTGTAAAATGTCAGTGACATCCCTGGCATGGTCATATTTCCAACAGTATGACTAAAGCCAGGTAAATGGAATAAGTGATTAAAGAAGAGGGTGCTAATAGATAGAGATTCTGTTTAATTGGTATGTGAAGGTATGCATCATCTGATTCTAATATGAAGCCAGGGTTGAAAACCCCTGGCTGTAATTAGTCTTTAGGCCATTGGTTCTCAAATTTTAAGGTACATCAGAATCACTTGGAGGGTTTGTTAGGCTACAAATTACCCCACCCCAGAGTTTCTGACTCAGCAGGACTGGGGTAGGGACTAACCATGCATTTCCAGCAGGCTCCCAGGCAATGTTAATGCTACTTGTCTGGGAGTTACACCTTGGGAATCTAAGGTAGTTATTTTCGTACTGTCCCCCAGTAGACTGCAAGCCCTGTGAAAGATATGACCCTTGTCTTGGCCAGTTGGTAATATCGTGTCTGGCACATACTGAACATTTAAGAGATATGTCTAATAGATCAGTACATTACATATCTGACACAAATCAGTGTTATTTGAGTTTGAGGATGGCAAACCACAAGTTCCAAAGCTCAGTTATTCCCATGATGGTCTCAACCCAGAGTTTCTAGTCCTGGAAGGCTAGTCACTGTGCTGGCATCACTCCCACCAAGGTTTTCAGGCTGAATCTCCTTACCCAGGGACTCAGCCTAAAAGCCTATAAGCTCATCTGTTTTCATCAAGTACACTGTACTTTCCAGTTTTGAGGCATCAAAGATACTTCTTTCTGCACTAGTTTGTTGTTTTTTTCCTGAATACTCATTTTGGGCAAATTATTCATATCTTAGATTTTTATTAATTAATTAATTAGGAAATGAAACTTTGCAACATACTAACGATGGGAAAAAATATCCTGATTTTAAAAAATAAAGTTTTGCAGATTAAACATTTCTGCTTTCCTCTTTACCAGGCTCAATAAACACATTTTTAGGAGTTAACTGAAATCTTTCTTTATTTAGGAAAGCATTACTGACCATGCAGCATCTGTGTCCTACATTCGGGGAACACATGGATGAGCGAGATACAGCCCTGGCCCTCCAGAGGCCCACAGGCCACTGAGCCTAAGGCAGCTCGGTGATGGCCAGAGGTAGTTATCAGTCCCCTATGTGGTCCAGAGTGGCACGAAGGAGAGGCCGTGGTCCAGTTTGGGAGAGAGGTGGAGCCAGACCTGGGGTAGGGGTGTCAACCCTTAGAAAGGAGACATTCACTTGGTGAATCCTTCTGAGGCTGCTTTTAATAAAGAAAAAAGAAAAAAGGTGCCTCTTAGGACCCGAATACTGAGTAAATTCAATTTCATAATACAGGGAACAAATAGGCTTCCTTGATAAGGTTAACTGTTATATATAAGAGGGAAAAGGGAGATTCTGGGATGCACAGGAATTTTGTTGGTTAGTTGGTGCCTGTATCCCATGCCTCCAACTACCACACAAACCTGTGCCCCCTATACCTATATGCAAACATGCACCCATCAAATCTTTTATCATTTTTCAAGTGAATCCTTTGTTGGCTCTGCTGTATGTCCCAGTGTCTGTCACTCTGATTCCCCAGCAGACATTAAGGATAAGGAAGCAATTACACTCTTGAAAAAGCACATTCATGAAAATTTTGCATGTCCATTCCAACCCTTTCCCATAGCAAGTCTTGCCTGTGGCTGCCTCTAGATAGGGAGGCCATTTAAAAGCCATTGTGTGTGTGTGTGTGTGTGTGTGTGTGTGTGTGTGTGTGTGTGTGTACAGTTGCAGGTTCAGAGAGCATTTATACATTTAGAATCCTTTCTTATCTTTGCTTTCTGTTAAAACAAAAATTATAATACTTAATCTTTAAGTGTGGGGCCTTACTTTTGAAAAAAGATTTATCCAACCCACAAATATAACTCCTTGCGTTTTCATGGCTTGCAGAGAATACATTCTCTTATAAAACAAGTTCTTTAAAAAAAAAAAAAAACCTCATTGATTTTTAGATGGGCTTTGTGGTTAGGGTGTGCACATTGATTTCTATTCAGGAATACTTCTGGAGTTCTTTTTTGTTGGGACAGTGTGCTTGTCTTACTACAGAGCTATGGTGAGATAATTTTAATCTAAACAGGATATTTTTTCTTAACTATTGAGCATGTTTTAGATTTTGTATTTCTGAATCATTTTTAGTCTTAAATGAAAAGAAGATGTGCATTTCTACTCTACTTGATTTTCAGGCCAAGTACTTTATTTTGCACATCTTTTTCTCATCAGGAACTAGAGAAGAAGCACCTTTTTTTTCTTGTTTCTCTGTGTCTGTGGAACTTCTGTATTTTGCTGTACATCTGTAATGTCTTTGTAGAGGCCCTATTTGGGCTTGGCTTTCATTCCCCAAAGCATTCCACTTTAAAATAATTGTCCACTTAACCCTCTGGACAAAATCATGGGCTACAATATTCATAGCTTAAAATGTTAATTTAACTCAAGAACAAGATATGAGAAGGGATAAAAATGCAGGATGAGCAGAGACATCATCTTACACATTTTGTCTGGAGTAGTACAAAGGAGGAGGATAATTGTATCTCTGCCCAAGAGTTGTTTTGAGGATTAAATTAATTAATACACATAAAGCAATTATAAGAGTGCCCAACTCTGTATGTGCTTAATAAATGTTAGCTAGTATTATTATTATCTGAAAAAATAAAACATGGAACTTAAAATAGCATTGACACCCAGTATTTTGTGGTGGAGGAATCTGGTCGAATATTATAAATATCTAATTCTATGTTTACTTCAAGTTCCCTACTCCCTTACCTTTTAATCTTTCATCATTCCAGATGATGTATTTCTACATGGAAGTCGATGTATTTCTACATGGGAAAAAAAAAAACCAGCCTCTCCCTCTCCTAATCGCCTACTTCATGAAGGAGATGGTGATCTGTAAGGCACTCACAGAACAGGTAATAATAATAGTAACAACCACAACAGCATCAAAAACCTTTCTTCAGGCCATCATTTTCTAAGTCTGGGTTTGTTGTTGAGTGGCCACTGGTTCATCAGTCAGAGGGCTTGAGGTGTGGGGCTCCATAAGCAGCTCTCCCTCCAACAGTATGACTCTCTGCTAATTGGAATGAGAAGTTAATCTCTCTCTGACTGAACCCAGCTGAGTCTCTGAGAGCGCCGTGATGTATTTAAAAGATCTCTGGCCGTCCGGGGCATGTGGCACTAACCGGATTTAGCTCATTAGCAAATCCGCAAGGCCCTGCTGACACTGCACGTGGAATAAAATACATGAGGCCAGCCTGTGCCCTGTGGGCACCTACAGCATGACTACATAATAAAAAGGCATTTATTAATAATCTCATTGGTCACACAATACAAAGGAAGGCAACAAGAAGTCAAATGCTGTCATTTGTCGTGACTAGAAAAGCATAATTAAAATAAGTGTCATGTGATTAACCTTTGAAAAATTAATCTGGTATGAAAAAGGGCACAAAAACAAGGAAGATAGGCTCTTAAAATTAATGTAATACAATGGGCAGCTGTTGTATACACTTGGTTCAAATTCCATGTGCTTGTGAAACGTTACAGCCATTTATAGCAAAGAGCAATTAACGAATCTAGCCAGTAGAATATCTATTACTAAAGACAATAGCGGGCCGATTAGAGTGTCTAGTGGTAAGCAGGGTAGGCTCTTGGTGTCCTTCATCTGGGTTTGAATGCAGATTTTTCCATTGACCAGCTATGTATCCTGGGGCAACATTCTCAACCTTTTAGTAACTCAGTTTCCATGTCTCTAAAATGGGGATATAGATATATCTCATGTGATTTTTGTGATGATTAAAGAAGATCACATATATAAAGCTCTCAGCATAGAGTTGGGCACATTGTTAAGTGCTCAAAAAATATTAGTGATGTTAAAAAGCACTTCAGTCCTTGATAGGCAAAAAGAAGTTTGCTCTGCAAGGAAAACACGAAATGCACACTCAGCACTGTGATCTATGATGTGTCAGTGCTGGTCAATGGAGTTTTTTTCAGGGTTTTGCTGGCAGTGATCTTATCTTGTGATTTAATGTCAAGACTGGCACATCGGTAATCCTGAAGGGATGTTACAGGCTGCGGCAGGACATGTTTCCTGAATGTTAGAGAATAACATTTATACACTTGGTCTAGGCCCCAGAACGCTCAACTCAAATCCTACAGGGTCCAGGCAGGACCTGCATTGGTCAGGAAGTTTGGGGAGGGGAGCGTGGGGGTGGGAAGTATGCAGAGAAGAGGCCAACATTTACTCCTGAGTAGAGGCAACAGCAACTTGGATAAGGCCACTTTTTGCCATATGAGAAGGTTAAGTCCAATGTTGCCAGATTTTCCAGTTTTCACAAGGGATGCTAGAAATACTGATTTTCATGGGAAATGTTCTATTTTCAAAAACACTTTGTTCGTCACATGCAGACCTTCATCTGGGGCTGGGACTAAGTAAGGCAAGTGAGGCACTGGTTTCAGGTGCAACATGTAAGGGAGTGATCAAAAATTCGAAAGTGATCAAGAGTCATAATAGCTTTTTTTTTTTTAAAAAGATGAATAATATCTTAATGCAATTTTAAAAAATAAAAATTAAAGCAAAAAATTAATAATGAAGAAAATATCAAAATCTTAAAGACAGGCTCAGTATTACTTATTTTCCTTCTGCCTCATGCTCTGACTTAGCTCTGAGTGGCATTGCCTTCAACCTCTGTCTTGACTCTAACACATTGTTGGCACCCTAATGCCAGGGTGAGTGCCGGCTTTGTACTGGACGGATTCATGGAACAACCCGGCCACTGTTATCAATTAGTGTTATGGATATGCTCAACTCAACTCTTTATTTAATAATAAATAAAAAATAAACTATTTAATAATAAAATCTCACTAACATCACCTCAGGAGGAACTAATGAAAAGTCAGAATTAATCTATGTGCAAACCAGAAGGTTCTGATGCTTTCTAATATAGTTATCCAAAACATATTCTGCTAGCAAAATGGTTTCAAATAGATGCCCCACTTTTATGAACAGAAGAGAAAAAATTTAAAAATAGGCAGTAATGGGGCCCCTGGGTGGCTCAGTATGTTAAGCATTTGCCTTCGACTCAGGTCATGATCCCAGGATCCTGAGATCAAGACCCATGTCGGGCTCCCTGCTTGGTAAGGAGGCTGCTTCTCTCTCTCCCTTTGCTATTCCTCCTGCTTGTGCTCTCTGTGTGTCAAATAAATAGATAAAATATTTTTAAAAATAGGCAGTAAGACAGGCATTCTTGAGTCAAAAAGTCTTTGACATTATAGGCAACATTTTCAATGTGTTTTGCTTTTCACCTTTCATCCTATTCTTACGAGGCCTGGGACTCCCAGAAGACTAGCAATTATTATAATATAGCATGAAGGTGAGAACGCAGGCTTTGAAGCCAGCCAGACCTGGGTTGAAATGCTGATTCTCCCCTACTGTGTTACCTTGGACAAAGGTATTATCAATTTTCTTATCTGTAAAATAGGACCATCTCATAAGTTTGTCATATAGACCGAAGTCAATAACATGTCACATTATCTTTTTTTTCCAATTTTTATTTAAATTCTAGTTAACATATAGTATAATATTTGTTTCAGGAGTAGAATTTAGTGATTCATCACTTACATACAACACCCTGTGCTCATCGTAGCAAGTGCCCTCCTTGTCACCTTTCTCTTGACTCTTGGCCTGGCCACACAGGCACTTGGCGTTTGGCAGTTGTTACTGTCATTTTGCATATTCACTCCAAACCATGCTGTGTCAACAACCTTAAAAACACATAATTAACTTAAGTAAGTTAAATATGTTCTTTATTATGATATTAATTTGCTTATTCATATTTTCTTCAAAAATAGCAGAAATTTCAGCTTCAATTTGGGTGGAATTACTGCAAATCCTGAATTCAATAAGGCCTAAATTAGAAAAATTTAACTGTCCTTGATTTAGCAAGTTTCTTCCCCATGAATTACAATGGAAAAAAAGTAGTATTAAAACATTAAACTGTAAAAATAGCTGACTACAGCCTTCTTGCACATTCTGGGGTGAAGAATGACCACTGACTATTCAGAGGTACAACCTACCAGACTAGTAGGGTGCCGTGGTATATAGCCCAGTAGAATTAGCAATAGAATTCAGCTTTGGCAGGCAGGGTTTTTTTTTGTTGTTGTTGTTTTGTTTTTTTGTTTGTTTGTTTTGGTGTTAAGATTTGCAATAATGGGCCTGTTGTCTCTGCATAAACGTGAATGCTCCTGGGGTTAGAAACAGCATCATAACTCAGCGACTCTGGGTTCAAATCCCATTCTTGCCACAGATGTGCTGAGTGACTCAGGGCAAGTTCAATTAACTTAGCCAAGCCTAAGTTTCACCTCTTGTAAATCATTTCCCACAGGGCTTTCCACTGGTGCCCTGTCATGTGCATTCAAGAAAAATGTGAAAACTTGCATTGCTTTGCTATCCTCTGTAATACATCTTTGTTTTATGTTCCTTTTCCACCCAACTGTTCTTCTCAGAAGCAGCTAGAATTTCTCATTTAATCAGGAAAACAATTTTTTATCATCAATGAAAATGTAAAAACTATGAGTTAGAACTGAATATTTATATCAGTTTCATCTGGTTAGAATTTAACTCTATTTCATTAATACAGAGAAATGTCACTCTTTTAACAAATGAAATGCATCCATAAGAGAGCTATATTTTTAAAGGCACACCGTCACAAATAGCCATATGCAGAATGCCCTTTGGAGTACATGCAAATTGCTCAGCTGCAGTCTCTCTTCCCTCTTCTATGCATCCCTCACCCAAGTGAAAATTCCTATTTACCTTAAAAGGCAAGATTTCATTATGGTGGAAAATAATTTCAATTGCTTCCCCATCCAAGGCAAATATTCCTCTATTGTCTTCTCACCTAGGTATACTTAAAGGGGGTCATAAAACCTTCAATTTAAAATGTTCAGTGCCACAGATGGTCTTGAATATGCCTTGGAGAAGAGCAGAGGATGCCTTAAAAACACTAGAAGCCGGGCAATATTGAGGCTGTTCATTCCCCACTAACTGTTCTCCCTGCTGCTCTTTTCCACCATGCTACCAAGTCTGGGATTCAGAGGGGCCCAAGAAAAGGGCCTTTGAAACATCCCCCCAAGTCTGGTTCTGGGTCTGAAGGCCCATCCCTTGTTCCCTGTGGCAGCATTTTCAAGAAGAGTTGGCAATAGCAAACAGTAGTCTTCAAAAGAAATCACTGAGAAGATCATGTCTCTGGGGCCGCCCTCTTAACTTTCCAACACAGCACCAGCTGGTTTAGCAATAAATGCTGAACCGCGAAAACAAGGCCGTAGATTCTCTCTCTTTCCCTCCCTCCCTCTTTTTCCCTCTTCCTCTTTTGTTTCTCCTTCTCCCCTTCCTCCCTTGCTTCCTTTCCTACTTTTTCCAACCATCGATTAATTTATTAAAAAACTTAAGGTTCAGTATTGCCAGGTAAAGTATTAAGCTCTGGGAATAAAGATGAATACTTTGAGGGAACCTCTAGTTCAGTGACAGGAGGTCATTGTGTATTAAAGAACCCCGAGAATGGAATGTTCTCTGTAATCCAGATGAAAGGTGAAGATGATCTCCTCTGCTTCCCTGAGGCAGGGAACAGAAAGCAACTTTGAAGTGGCTTGTGTAAGAGTCATGAGCTTAGTAGGCAAATGTAGAGGGAAAAGGACATTCCAGGCAGTGGAGGGAAGAAGTAGAAGGATGCATTGCAAGGCGGCATTGGGCACTTGGACCACTCTAAGTGGGTGGATTGTGGTTGTGGGGACAGGAGGAGTTAAAGCTGGACAGGTAAGCCAGGGACACATGAAGGAAGACCACCCCAAAAGATTTCACAGATCTCTTTGGACCTTTATTATGGGTCAGACACAGTTCTTGGTACTTGGGACACAGTCAACACTTTCAGGAAGCTCATATTATTTGATGAAAAGACAGACAATAAAGAAGTAAGCAGACTCCAATCTCTTAGACACTGATAAATGCTAAACAATCAACTCTGTGCTGGATGTGGAGTCTGCCTAAGATTCTCTCTCCCTCTCCCTCTCCCTCTGCCCCTGTCCCTCTCAAAGGAAAAAAAAATCTATCTCTATAGATAGATAGATAGATAGATTTTTTATATTTATATTTTTATATATTTTAAGTATAAATATATTATATATATATATTTATATATATAAACAGGAACAGGCAGCAGGCTGGTTTGGACCATGGACGGTAGTTTTCCACACCCTGGTTTATTCAGGGGATTCTTTAAACTGTGGCCTTAGGCTCAAACAGAAGGAAGTTGATGAGTATTTTACTTTCTTGTAAATATAAATGAGGATTTGCTTTCTTATTTTTATTAAGCAGCAAGTTTAGACTCTATTTCTAGCTCTACAGTTCCTGGGTTTGTGCTTTTTCAGGCAAACAGAATTGTCACACTCTATAATCACATAGGCAACACTATAGCACAGTGTCAAGAGCAGCTACAGAGATCCACACACCTGGGTTTAAGTTCCTCTGCCATCCAGTGTCACTCTGTCTCACAGAGCCTCAGTTTCCTCTTTGTAAGGATTGGACGAGGCGACTTTTAAGGCTCTCTCTGGTACTAGTCTCTGTGTGCTTTCTTCATTAGCTGGAATGCTAGTGATATTTGATCAATAGAGTCCTGAATAGAAGAGGCAGGAGTCAACGAGACGAGAAATGACACAGGTCTACCAGAGGGGACTGGCGGTGTGGATGGAGACGAAAGATATTTGTGGTATGACACCAAGCAGCACACTATTAAAATGAAATGAATGAGTGAAGTTGTCAGTGTGAATGCAGTTAGATGGGTATGAGTACCACAAGATAGGAGAGTAGAAGATGATCATGAAACTATTCAGTCTGAGCGACAAAGGCCTTAGCCATACTCAGCTGGGATGAAGGACATGGAATAGAAGGATGTGGACCCCAACATGGTGACTTAAAGGAAATCCTAAAGTCAGAGCTGAAGGAGTATGGCTAAGGATCTTTCAAATAGGGCCACATCCACTACCTACAGTTGGCCTCTACTTTGCCCCACCCGATTCCATCCGGTATATAACTTCCAGGTAAATATTCCCCAGCATGTAGCTTTTACCCTGTTATTTGACTGCTCAGGAAACTGTGACTCCCTATCACCTATCTCCTTGTACCAGCATTCTAGATCACTGATAACCCAACCCACTTGAACTTTTAGGTCTAATGCTTGTCTTAAATCTCTGTACAAATCCTGCATCCCTGGCATCTCATTGACCCCTGAGCATACCTGGACTTTTTTACCTTCATGTCTACCTTAAATGACATGTTTTCCTTACCTGGAGTATACTTTTGCCCTTTTTATTATCTATCTGTCTATCTAGTTTCCCCTCCAAAGCTGTGGAAAACCAAGAAGCCCTGAAGACCTGTGCCCTGGTCAACGAGTTTGCGAGTATGGTCCAAAAAAGGGTCAGTGTCCTCCTTGCCAATGCTGTAGTGCCTGCAGGCATAGTTACTGGCAGCGTCTTCCTTGCCTCTGATGAGCTGCTCAGGGTGGAAGAGCTGGCAGTGGGTGCCAGTGTGGACTTCATCAATGACTGTGGGTTCCAGGTCTATGAACACTGCCCTGGGCATGTGTCTGCCAACACCTCTCCTCACTGAAGAAGGTGTTGAAGGGGTCATCTCCTCCACTAGTGGTTTTGTCACTTGGCGGCTGACCATCAGGCTGGATGCCATGTTCCAGGCAGCAGAGCTCCCGGCAGGCATTGCCCATTTGGACACCAGCCTGACCAATGTGGATGGAGATGTGTTCATGCATGGTTGCTAGTTTGTAGCTGCCAAGCAGATGGTGGAAAGGAAATGGAGAGGTTGTTGCTTCTTAAGTGAGACTCTTAGGTGGTTGTTGTAAGAGAACCTGCCTTCATTTTAAAATGTGTCTGAAACCCCTCTGTCTTCAAGCCTCACTATTATTCTGAACTTTCATGCTGCCAAGTCCATAGTGTCTTTGTTCTGCTCCAAACTCCCCAATACCTAATGCTGTGGTCACTTATTTGGTATTTTTCTCATGCTGCATGATGCAGGAACCCCACATGTGTAGCGTGTCTCCTTTAAGTAAATGTGTAGCCTGTGTGGATTTATATAACCTTTGGGGAACTCTGAGAATTTCGGTTCTGATTCCTACTTGGGATGACTGAATCTCATAGGGTGGGTACCAGCTAACCAGAGAGAATAGTTAGGGACAGGAAAAAATTAGCACTGCCTGAACACCTGCTATGCATCAAGCATGAGTTTGATACCTTGGAAACAGCATATCACTTTGCTTTGCAATAGCTCTGCCAAGTAAGTTATATATATCCTATTTTCCTAGGTGAGAAAATTCACTGAGAAAAGTTAGGGAAAATGGCCAGCATTGCAAGGCAACTAGCTGGTGGGTCTGGAGTTAGCAAGGACACGTAAGACCAAGGCTCAGAGGGCTGTGGGCGGAGGAAAGGCAGCGCTGCATACAGATTTGGAGGCAGGCCAGCCCTGCCCTGTTATTTTGGAGATTAAATGTGAAGATGTCTAACCATGCCTGGCACAGAGTAGGTGTTTAACAAATTGTGGCTTTTATTATTGAATCACATTTAGAAGATAAAGTATTTTAATTTCCTCTTTGAATGTCCCATATTACTTAGCAAATATATGACTTAATATTTGTAATATAATTGATATAAGAGCCATTTGATCTACATTTTGCCAAGCAATTGGTTTGCCTTTAAAAAAAAAAAAAGGATAGATATGCTATGCTGTCTCCATGTCCTCACAAAGAAAAACGAATTCAAGTCCTAGAATATGTGATGTCTCATGTAGTCTATGATAAGCACTCTAAGGGCTGTGTTTATCCTCATTACTGCCACCCTGGCGCATAGGTGCTTAATAAAAACATGTTCCCTAATGCTGGTGAATAAATGGCTGTGTTTAGGTAGTACCATTAGGAATCCTGTCATCCCTTTGAGCACATTTACTCTTATTCTGATGATTCTACTGAATTGGATCTAGATTCAATTACAGTTGTTAAAGTGGCTCATCATCAGGACTTTTTTGTTGTTGTTTTGTTATTTTTTTGACTCCTGGGTTTTTGGGCTGTATTCCTGGAGAATCTGATTTATTATCTCTGGATATTTAGAAAGTTCCCCAGGAAGTTCCACTCATCACTGAAGTCTGGAGATAGCACACATCTAGATGGTGATTACCAACCTTCACCCCAACACCTGGCCATAGGTACTCCCTTTCCTTTAACAGGCACTCAAAATGGACTTGAGGGAAATTTCCTTGGGGCATGGGTGGCAACATCACTTTTCCACTCAATGCTAATTACAAACCTCCTGAAGACAATGCTCATTGGAAGTGAGGCAACCACTATTACTCAGGTCTGCACGGTGTTTAAAAAGCAAAGGAAAGAGAAGGTAGAGGGTAAGTTGAGGGACCATAGGTCCCATAGGCCACTCTGCCAAAGAAGGCCTCTGACATTGCTCAGTGCTTGTCATGAGGGCACCCTGAGTCTACATTCCCTGTTTTAAGGCTGGAAGTACTCTTCTTGAACGAGGTGCCTCGAGGCTACCCTCCCCCCTTCTTACCATAACTATCCAAACTCCACCCCTTGGCCTTAACCTCTGAGGAATTAAAAGTTCCCTTGGACTTTCTAACATTCCATGCAGGGCCTGATATCAGACTTAATAAAGGACAGGTCTCAGAGATACCAGGATGGCAAATGCTACTCTTTGTCAGACAACTCACCGTGTTAGAGGGAAAGCGGGCAGGGCCCATGAAATGGACCCTCTGTAGCTATAGGCTGGGACCAGCCAGTTCCTTGCTTATGTCTGGCTCTGACTCTCTAGCTCTACTCTTGTTTTTCTGAGCCAAGAAGGCCACATTTCCTAGCCCAGCTTTCCTAACCAACAAACCCTCAGCTAGGCACCACCTCAGATTCAGATTTATGTTTTGTTACAGACTGTGGGAAATACTAACCTAGAAGGGTTGCAAACAAAATGTGATTTTTTAAAATATTTGCTTTGAAAAAATTAACCTGGTAAAAATAGTATGTAAAAATTTAGGGGGAACCTACTTAATTCTTGGGATTATAAAGAAGATATGAAAAAGTCCTAGAAACATCAATAAAAATTTGGTTAGATATTATCATTATTTGACACACAAAAATATTCTAATTAAAAATTTTCATGTATTAAATTTAACATTAATAAAAATTAATACTATATTGTTCTCAATAGTTTAGCTATTTCTACAGTGATAGAAGTTTTATATATGTTTCTTATTTGTTTTATTTTTTGTTTTCTCATTATGACATACACTGAGGATAATGGGCAGATTTTTTGTGTGTGTGACACAATATACATAACATAGAAGTTACCATTTCAGCTATTTTCAAATATACAGTTTAGCAGTATTGAATAGAGTTTTTCTTTCTTTTTTTTTTTTTAAAGATCTTATTTATTTATTAGAGAGATAGAGAGCACAAGTAGGCAGAGGGGCGGGCAGAGAGAGAGGGATCATGACCTGGGCTGAAGGCAGCCGCTTAACCGACTGAGCCACCCAGGCGCCCTGATTTTTTTGTCTTGTATTTTTTGTGTGCCCTCTGCCTATATTCCCCTTGCTAATTTGTATTTGCTTTGAATAGGTATTCAAAGGTATTTAGATGTTTTGATGTCATGCAGATGCCCATCTTTGAGTAATCTCCTAAACGTGAACCAGCTGATGTGCTAAGTTTTTCCTAAGTGTTGTCTCACTTAATCCTTGCAGCAACCCCCTGAGGAAGGCACTATTAATATGCCCACTTTACAGAAGGAGAAAGTGAGGGTCAGAGAGGTTGTATTGCTTGTTTAGAGTCACAGGGCTAGTAAGAGAAGCCGCAGGGAAGAGTTTTATCTGTTGCAGAGGCTGGATGGTAAAACAACAGTATTACTGTCTCTGTGGGTTTGATTGATCCACTTTGCTGAAGACAAAATTAATGCGCATCCTAAATCTGTGCTTATACATTTTGAAGTTTGCCATTGCAAAAGAAGTCTGAACAAATACAACAAACAGAGCCTCAATGCCTCTCACAATTTGTGTTAGGTCTCCCCAGAGACCATGAATAACTGTCACAATCGAATATACCCAGTGATCACGTAGAACTGTTTTTATTTAGCTCCATAGATTTCTCATTTGCATACAATGGAGGGGATGAGCATTCATCTACTATCATGTGGATGTTGTAGCTAGAATTCAAGCTCTGTAACCAAGCTGAGTGCAAATTCTGACTCCTAGGTGTTTAACTACTATTTAACTTCTTTCAGCCTCAGTTTCCCAGTCTTTTACTATGGGAATAAAAGGATCAAATTGTGATGATTAACCGAATTGCCAGATATATTGCGAAAATCGAAATACAGTTTCCCATTTATGATGGTTCAATTTATTATTTTTTGACTTTACAACAGCAGGGAAGTGATGCACATACCTCAAATTTGGAATTTTGATCTTTTCCTGAGGTACTGCATTTTCTGCAAAATGCAGTACGATATTGTTTCCTGGTGCTAGGAGTGGCAGTGAGCCACATGTCCCACTGAGCCACGGGATAGCAAAGGTAAACAACTGACAGGCTTACAACCATTCTGCTTTTCACTTTCAGTATTCAGGGTATTTAATAGTTTCTTATAAAAGAAGCTTTGTGTTAGATGCTTGTGCTGACTGGTAGGCTAAAGTAAGTGTTCTGAGCATGTTTAAGACAGGCTAAGCTATGATGTTTGGGAGGTTAGGTGTATTAAATGCATTTTTGACTTACGAATTTTCAACTGCCAGTGGGCTTATTGGAATGTAAGCCCAATGTAAGTTGAGGAACATCTGTGTAAATTAGCTATAATTAGTCATTCATTTGGCAAATATTGACTGAATTTGTCCTGTGTGCTGGGCACAGGATTCAGTTGGCACAGATGATTAAAATGTGGCCCTAGCCCTTCAGAGTCTTGAAAGGGTTGACATAGATGAACAACAAATTATATTATAGAGGGTATTTTAGCAATCTATACAAAATGGAAGAGCAAAGGGGAGGGGTGGGGATAGACGGGAGCAGTGGGCTGAGAAGGCTTCAGGGAGATGGCTTGTTCTTAGCTAACATCTACTGCATTTCTATGCCATGCAAAACGAACTGTGCTGAACATTTACTCCAAAATGCTACTTTTTTAATTTTTAAATTTTTAATTGAAGTATAGTTCACATATAATATGAGTTTCAGATCTACAAGGTAGTGATTCAATAATTATATGTATTATGAACTGCTAACAATGATAAGTGTATTACAATATTATTGAGTATATTCTCTTTGCTGCTCTTTTCATCCCTGTGACTTACTTATTTTATAACTGGAATTTTGTACCTCTTACTCCTCTTCACCCATTTAACCTGACCCCCAGTTCCCTTGCCTTTGGTAACCATCAGTTTTTTTGTCTATATTTATGAGTCTGTTTCTCTCTTTAGTTGTTGTTTGTTTGTTCATTTGTTTTGTTTTTTAGGTTCCACACATAAGTGAAATCAAACGGTATCTATCTTTCTTTGTCCGGCTCACTTCACTTAGCATAATATCTTCTAGGTCCATCCATGTTGTTATGAATGGCAATATCTCATTCCTTTTATGGCTAATATTCCATTGTGTACATATATCACATCTTCTCTATCCGTTCATCTATCAGTGGACATTTAGGGTGCATCCATATCTTGGCTATTGCAAATAATTTTGCAGTAAATATAGGGGTGAATATATCTTTCTGAATTAGTGTTTTTGTTTTCTTTGGGTAAATACCCAGAAAAAGAATAACCAAATTGTATGGTACGTCTATTCTTAATTTTTTGAGGAAACTACATACTGTGGTCCAGAGTAGCTGTGCAATTTTACATTCCCACTAACAGGGCGCAAATGTCCCATTTTCTCTATATCCTCGCCAATACTTGTCATTTCTTTGTCTTTTTTATACTGTCATTCTGATTGGTGTGAGGTGATATCTCATGGTGGTTTTGGTTTTTTTTTAAGATTTTATTTATTTATTTGACAGACAGATCACAAGTAGGCAGAGAGGCAGGCAGAGAGAGAGGAGGAAGCAGGCCCCCTGCTGAGCAGAGAGCCCAATGTGGGGCTCGATCCCAGGATCCTGAGATCATGACCTGAGCCGAAGGCAGAGGCTTTAACCCACTGAGCCATCCAGGTGCCCCTCATGGTGGTTTTGATTTGCATTTCCCTGATGATGAGTGATGTTGAACATCTTTTCATACATCTGCTGGCCATCTGTATGTATATCTTCTTTGGAAACATGTCTGTTCAGATCTTCTGCCTTTTTAAATCAGATTATTTGTTTTTGTGGTGTTGAGTTATAGGAGTTCTTTATACACTTTGAATATTTACCCCTTATCAGGTATGTCATTTATAAATATCTTCTCCCATTCAGTAAGTTGCCTTTTTAAACTCTGCTGATGGTTTCCTTCATTGTGCAAAAGTTTTTTTGTTTTGATGTAGTCCAAATAGTTTATTTTTGCTTTTGTTTCCCTTGCCTAAGGAGACAGATCTGGAAAGCTGTTACTAAGGTTGATGTCCAAAAGATTACTGATACGTTTTTTCTTAGGAAGGTATTTATTAAAGATATTTAACATTTATATATGTTTTTAAAACCTTTATGCTCCTTAAGTACATTATAAACAAATAGCACTTACCAACATTAAAGGAGAGAAAACAGCTTTCTGATGATCAAGGAAAGAGGTTAAGCAGAACCTTTCTGCCATTGGTAGTATTCTTTTTTTTTTTTTTTAAGATTTTATCCATTTATTTGACAGACAGAGATCATAAGTAGGCAAAGAGGCAGGCAGAGAGAGGGGGGAAGCAGGCTCCCCGCTGAGCAGAGAGACCGATGCGGTGCTCGATCTCAGGACCCTGAGATCATGACCTGAGCCAAAGGCAGAGGCTTAACCCACTGAGCCACCCAGGTGCCCCCATTGGTAGTATTCTATGGTGTGGAGAACTCATGATTATCTTTGGGTCCTGGAGAGTAGTTCAGTATGAACTGAATGTGACATTCTGAGCTAGTTTCCTAAGTCAATATCACCATTGAAAGGAAGCCATTCATCAACCAAGTGAAGCTGCTAAAAATGGATTCCAGCCTGGGAAAAAGTCACCAAGGAAGCTTTAAATGTATCAAGTCTGTCTTGGCAAGGTTGGGTTCTTTGTGATTCAGCTTGGGGAGAGCTGAGGTCTACTGGCCAGATAAACTCCTAGCTTGTTAACCTGGCTTCCCAGGCTCCAGATCCTCAGCACCCACTTCCAGCACAGTAGAGGGAGGGTAGAAAGAAGCAGACCTCATCAGGGGAAACTGGCCAAGATGGGGTCTACCCTTGCTCAGCGTTCATCCTCACACCCTGGTTAATGCCAGCCTCCCCAGAAGTGTGACTCTATAACGAGGGGCTGGTGGTGGCCTTGCTGCCTCTCTGTCCTCCTTTCTTGCTTAGTGGCTCATCACACTTCAATGGAGATGAACAATGCGGGGAGGGGCTAGGAGGCCAGTGGATTAAACAAAGAATGAAACAGTGCCTTGGCAAGATCCACGCCAATTATGTCTGAATAAACAAATCCAAGGTATAAGCTAAGAGCCTTCCTTCTCTCCCACCCCCTGCCCCTGCATTTTATTTTTTATCTTGGTCTGGAAAGTTGGACATATTCCCTGTACAGTCCTGGTACCCAGATGGCCTGTTTGAGTAAGCAGTGGGGAAGAAGGTCAATAATACATCAGCATGCAGAGCCTCCACTAAGGTCAGTCCTGCATAAAATATACCGTGACAACCTGAGGGCAAGTTTAAAAATGGTGCTCCACCACGGGGTAGGTGTTGGGGGTGGGGTGGGGCTAAGGGCAGTACAGATGCTGCCTTCTCACAATTGCTGCAAAATTGACTTCTGGCCCCCCAAAATTATATTTGACTGGATTCACATGGTAGTCCTTTAGGAAAAGTTTGCTTCACACACACAGGGGTGCTCATGATCCAAGTGAGGAGGATTTTAAGAGGGTCTGTCTTCATACATAAATACCTGTCATGTTAGAGGCTTTTTCAAAAATAGTCTCATCCGATGGTCCCAAGCAGGAACATAATGGCTACTGTGGTGTCTCAAATTCTAACCCATTGGCACAGCTCAGTATTTTTGTTTTGTCTCCAGGTATGTTCTAATCAGATTTGAGTGCTGAACTCGGCAGTACTTGTAAATTTTTAGCTGTTGTAAGATTAGTATTCTTGAGTGGCATTTCTCAATTACATTTGATTATGATTATTTAACTAATAAAGATAAAAACAGATACCTACTTGTAGGGTCACTGGGGATTTTACAAGGGTTTTTTCTGCTCCTCTCTTCATTTTGAAGATTGGGGGAAACCCAACATCACCTTCTAATGTTAAAAGAAAGGACAGAGAGAGAAGTCCATTTCACTTTGGGAATTTATTCAAATTGGAGGTGAATACTGACACAAATATTCTTGAAGATTGATCCAGGTTGAAGCGTGTTGTGCATGGGTTTACTGTTCAACTTGCAAGTAATTTGTAAAGCCAGAGTCAGTCTTGACTATGAAACATTGTATCACTGTGATTGGAATCAATAGTTCTTGCACTGTCATTTGTCACATATTTACAAGCTTGAAAAATAGTTCATTTTGTCCTCATCCCATAACTCAAAAGATTGAATCAGAGCCCTGGAGGGATCTGCCAACAGGACACATTCATTACTGATCACCGTCTTGGTGAGGTTATAATCACAACCACACCAAAAATAGAATATAAATAAAAATTAAAGCACTACTCATTTGGTGCACTCTTAAATATTTTCAGCTTCAAATATTTAAAAGTCTGCTGGGAGACTTCAATCACCTAGGTGACCTATATCAGTGGCCACAAAGAGAAAATTCATTGAAGCTGATTTTCCTATCACACTCTCAAAACATTCAAAGATACCATTTTTTTTTGAATGAAGAAAAATCAAAATCTAGAGTTAATGGTCCAAAAAGTTCATAAAGTGTACTTCTTCTAGTCACCTCGTGTATAGTTCATAAATGACCTTCTATTCCCATGAAAGATTTGTAGAAGACATTTAAAGATAATGCTTTCAATTTTAAGATAAAGGGTTTATGAATGATAGAACTTGTGTCTATGAAATTGCTAATCCCAACTCTCTAATATTTCAGATGGAGAGCTTCATAAAATGAAAAGAATGCCCATAAAGTTGTACTACACCTGCTGTCAGAGACAATCAGTAATGGAATTGCAAAGTGAATATTGAAAAGGATGTGAGACATGCACATTTTGGGTTATAATAATGTATTTTAAGTCCCCTTCACTTCACTGTTGTATTGATAAAGTAGTAATGGTTGAAGTGTTGGGAGGCAACTCAGATTCTTTAAACAAGTCCCCAACTATTAACAGATGAACACACTGTTCATCAAATTTAGTTGCTAAAATAGCCCGAAATCCTAGGATTGCAGGTAGTTTTTTAGGCAATTTTCCTGAGTAAATTCAAACTTTGGGAGTTTGACCCATTTCTCAAGTCTCAGCCCAAACCAACCTCAAAACACCAGATTGCCTTCCTAATGCTTAGTTGAGTGGTTCTCTACAGATATGGCCTGACATGCCTTTTTCTAGACCAGGACTGAAAATTGATGTCATATATCAGTTGTTTCCGCCCTGACTCTCTAATCTGTAACTTAATATTTAGATTCTATGACTTTGCTATTTATTTTGTGAAGTGAACCCATTTCCTTCATAAACATCCTACTGACAATGGCTGAAATTCAATTAGAAGTCATGCTCGGGTTAAGGATCTGGTCTGTCTCCAACACTGTGGAGCATCCTTCTCATAAGGAGGAAGACCTGAACTTGAACATATGTGTGTTAGACAGAGTTCATGATGTCTGGTCATCCGTGCCTCTTTTTAGAAAGAGAAGGGTGGTAGACAGGAGACTTGTTCCCTCTCCCCCTGCAGCCAACTGGACTGGGTGTGGACCTTTAATCCAGAGGTGACCCATCCAGAAACTAGTCAGTGACTAGGATTATGTGTTCTGGCTTGAAAGGATGAGCTAGGTAAATCAGATTCTTTGTCTGAAATTTGAACTGAGAGATGGAAGAAGTTGCCTGTGGGGTGCATACTCAAGCTAAAAGGGTTTATAGGGATATGGCTGAGACAACCGTTACTGGCCATGTGTAAGTTGAGACCGTTTACTCTGGGAAAGAGAAGAGAATGCAGCAACCAGGTAGGTGGTGTTCTAGGGGGAAGAGAGAGAGAGAAAGCTAAACCTGAAAGCAGCGCTAGCTCTGGCCCTTTTGTAGGTGCAGTGGTTCAGCTTTGCTCAGATTCTTATGAAACTTCTGAAAATGCCTGTCTCCTTTGTTTAGAGCTGGTTTGAAGGAACTTCTGTTCCTGGAAAACTCAAAACACAGCGCTGGATGTATTTAATATTGTATCTAAGTCAGAGTTAACCTCTCAAGTTGGGGACATTGTGCCATTCATTTCATCTTACTGGCATTCTTCTCTGAGCATCAGTGGATGTTGAAGTTTAGTTTTGATGCCTATCTTTGTACCTCTTCTACTCTAATAGGAGAGACAGGATACTCAGGCACAAACAGTAGAAGACTGCCTGGTAAAATGGGTAAGTCACTGTGCTGAGATAGGCTTGGAATTGTATTAATAACCAGACAAACTAATAGGAGGCCTCACATATCCTTCTGATAGAGGTATATATTGATAGATTTATAAGTTGAGGACAAGAATATGGGGAGATGACACAGCCCAAAGGAACATGCATTTTGAACAGAGTCTAGGAAGGAGGAAATTTATCCTTTTAGGCAAGAAACATAGGGTGTGGTCTTGGGTTTGAAGTCTAGGTTTGAATTCTGACCCTGTCATTTACCATCTGTATGACCTTGAACAAGGTACTGGATGACTCTGAGTCTCAACTATATTTATAAAATTGCAATAATAGCAAGATTTTCTGCAGAGTGGTGAGAATTAAATAATGTATGCAAAATATTTTTGCCTTTTTCTGAGACCAAAAGAAAGTGTTTAGTGTCCTCATCATTGAAGCTTATTTGCCTGTCAAAAATCTATTGAGCAGCTCATCATGTGTGCTTTTAAAATATTTTTTATCTAGGGAAACTCAAGGAATTTAGTATGAATCCTTTTGGCCTCACAAATCATTTCTGAGAACTGGTTTGGTGGCAAATGTTAATGCATCCATTTTCCTGATGTTGAAGCAGTTTCTTAGAATAAATGAAACTCAAACCCAGAGAGCAGTGACATTCTTGAAAAAGAATCTATAGGGAGTTTAGGGGCAATAAGACATACCTCTCGAGTTTATTAGGGGGACTTGTGATTGTTGGAAGCCAGAATCACAGATAGACTATTTAATTGCATGGCTGTGGGATCTGATGAAGTATTTGTTTGTTGTTTTTATTTTGGCAGCAAGCTCAAATGTTTAAGCAATAAACTTCCTATGAGGCTATCCTTAAATGGTCCTTATTATACAGTTTCAAAAACTGAATTCATGTCTATCTACTTGGAAAAGGCATTAGGTTGTGATCATGACTAATACTTTAAGCTTATCATGACCATTTCTGATATTAATCTATTATATGCTAATCCCTCATCTGCCACTCTTAGCCGTTGAATCCTTCATTAAGATCTCGTCTACTTCATTTGTGAAGACAGGTGGAAGATAATTGACAAATACATATTTCTTTGTTCTCTATATCCTAAATTTCATTGTCATGCTTTAAGATACAAATTGCCCTTGACATTTATCCCTGTGCACATGAGAATTAACAGATGAAAAAAATATATATAGGATGAGATGCTCATTAGTTACTATTTCTTCTGCCTTTCTAACTTGCTGTAGCCTCTTCCTGTAATCTGACTAATTTTTCCTGGGACAAAAAAATCATGGAGAATTAACAATAGCAGAATTCAAAGAAACAGAAGCTAAAGAAGGAAATAAGGAAAGGCACCCAGCAAGAACACATTTATAAATGTCAGATGTGTTTGGTTTGTGGCAATTATGTACAGAAACTTAATGATACTTTCCCAAAGTAAGTAGACAATGTGACATTATGAAGCATCAGCATATAATGAAAGGGGGTGACTATGCCAGAAGATAATCCCATTTATAAAATAATTGGGAAATAACTGACTTATATTATTTCATCCAAGTTTAGTCCAAGAAACATATATCAATCTCAGAAAAGCCAGATTAGAATGTTACCAAATAAGGAAAGATGTGGAATAAGATGTGCTGAATGTTAACAGGTCTGGAGAAAAAAAATGCATGGGTTGAAGGAGGATAGATCATCTGCCATATCCCCAAGAAAGGAGAATCCAGGGATGAAGGTCTGGTATTGTGTCTTCAGCATGATACACTGACCAAACTGGAGTCTTCTGTTTGTCAGTGCCCTGACTGGAGTCTTCTTAAATTAACTCAACAAATGATATTGACCACTACTCTGGAATGTAAAATGTGCTGGGGCCAGGACCAGTACAGAAGAAGGTGGATAAGCTCTCTGCCTCATTCCTTTCCTTACTTTGAGTAAGCAAAGCCTTTTTCTCTTTAGCACTTAACATTATCTCACATACCACTGGGTTTATATTTATTTTCTTTATTCTCTGTCTTCCCTGCAATAATATGCAAGTGTAATGAAGACAGGATTTGTACCCAGTAGTGACATTTCACTGCTGTATCCTCATTGTCTGGCACATGGTAAAGCTCAGTTAATTTTGTCCATGAATAGAGCATAGAAACCTATACAATTAAGAAAGCTATAAAAAAAAAAAAAGAAAAAGAAAGCTATAAAGAAGAGAAAGCAAAACATCCATAGATTCCTTCCCTCTACCCACATAAGACACTTATAATAATTGTCCATTTAGTATATATCCTTCCCTCCACAAAAAAGTGAATGTATTAACCTGTGCTTTCTAAAACATGCTTTCACAAACATGTCTTTTCCATAATATAGCTTTATGTTGGCTGCATAATATTCTATTATTTGGCTCATATACTTAAGCAATCCTCTATTAATAAAAATTTAACTAGTTCTTATTCTTTTGTATTATAGACAGTGTTATGTTGAACTCTGTAAGCAAGATATACTTGTCTGGTTTCATCCTTAGAATTAATTCATAAAAGCAAATTCACTAGGTTAAAAAGTGAATTTACATTTTGATAAATACTTTTAAATCATCCTCCAGGAGCATATAATTTATACTCCTAGCACCAGAGAAAGAAATATCCACTGGTATTATTCTTTTTCATGTTTGCCAATATGATAAGGAATATCTGTACTTATCATTATCTTGATTTACATTTATTTGATTTCTATTAAGGTTAGACATATTTGTATATACATAGTAGCCATTTGTATTTGTGTATATGTGTGTGTGCATTGCTTGTTCTTGTCTTTTGCTGATTTTTCTTTTGTATTAGAACAACATTTAAAACACTTATTATAAATCTAATACTTTTTCTACATTGGTCCATATTTAAAAGTTCAGTATGGGGGTGCATGGTTGGCTTAGTCAGTTGAGCATCTTGCTTTCGGCTTAGATCATGATCTCAGGGTCCTGAGACCGAGCCTCACGTCAATCCCCGCGTCAGGCTTTGCGCACAGTGCAAAGTCTGCTTGTCCCTCTCCCTCTGTTCCTTTCCCTCCGCATGCTCTCTCTCTCTCAAATAAATAAATACATAAATAAATAAAAATCTTTTTAAAAAATTCAATATGAAAGGCTTAAAAATGTAGGCTTCTTATTTCCTTAAGAAAAAAAAAAGTATAAGCACACACTTACACAATAAAACAGCAGGCCATTAGTCATTTGATAGTAGTAACATATTTCCTAAGAATTATTGAATTCTAACTTCAAATATCAACTTCATTATAGCCTTTTGTATTTGATATCACCCCCACCATCATACTAAGATGTGAGGGTGAAGTCATAACAACACTTAAACAGCAAGGACATGACATTAGTACTGTTTGGAGTAAGATTAAGAAATTGTTCATGTAAATGGACAGTACTTGGGCTGTCATTTCTTCAAGCATGCTGTAGCCAAGCCACTGAACCACCAACACTCCTCAGATATTCTGAATGTGCTCAGGAGTCTGTGTGTTGCCAGTTACACCTACTAACTGCCAGGGCAGAAAAGGCCCAATCTCTTTCAAAGTACAGCTTTTTGGCAATTTGGAGCCGTGGCAGTGAAACTCATTTATGCTGGTCCCATGTGGCTCTGTGTCTGGTATAGATTGTTCAAATCTCTTGGTCCCACCAGAAAACCTATGAGCTTGATGCTAAGTTGTCTCCTGTGTGTCATTTGGCTCATAGCGTTTTGTTCAACCTGTCATCCTTCTCTTTCTGTCCTTAGAGAAATATATGAAAAGGCCCTCTTGAAGGACATACACAATCCCTAAATACCCAAGCAACATCAAAAGCTTGCCATAAAAAGCATTATCCTTTATCCATATACCTCCTCTCTAACTAGAGTGAAAAGATGAGCAATAAACCATAGCTGGCAGCTCATGAGTTTCTGTTTGGTCAAAACTATAAAGGAAGAAAACTTTGGAGCTGAAATTATCTTCCTTTTCTTCTCCTACCATGTACTGCTCTTCCATATATGTCTCGTCTGTCTCAAGCCCAAAGTCCTGTCCCTAAAGGGACACATGTCTTCGTCTGCACAGCTAATATTCTTGGGGTATGGAAACAGAACTTACTCTCACTTTGTGGAAATGGTATTCACATTTCTCCAACATGTGCGTTTCCAAACTTGACTAGATTTGTGTGTGGATTTTCCAAATAGAAATAGACTAGAGTGTACTGAAAAATGTTTAATTCTGCTGACAGATGATGAATAAGATTTTCTGGTATCTTTAATAAACTGGATCTCAGAGATATTTTTGTTTTAAATGTGACCAAGGAGTCACATCCCACACAATTTTATCCCAGAATTTAAAAAGTAAAAAAATGCTTTTTTGAAAAATTCGGAGTTTGAACATCTTTAGGGTAAACATTCTAAATATAGCCAAATTTATTCAAAATGATAGAAACACATTATGCATAAAATACATGTAAGATGTTTAGATCTCAGAATTAAAAAACAGACATATGTGCTTATTTAGTAATTTACTTAATGAATTAATAAAGCCAACACAATGGTGGGCTTTTCAGCTTCTAATTTTATATATTTTATGTTCATCTTCCCCAATTTTACTATTATCTCCCTGAGACAATAAAGCTCTTTAGGATTTTAGTTGTCATCATTTAAGAACATGCAGGCATCTATTCCAAAGCTATTATTAAAATTGCTGAAGATGTCCTCTAGCATCCTCTTGCAGATTCAAAGACTCATTTCCTTTTCCTGTAGACACTTGTTCCTTATTTGGAAGCACTTAATAATAAACAAAGCAGGAAGCAGCAAACACAGGCCCCCTTTGAAATGGCTGAGCAGTATTAAATCTGGTGGCAAAAAAATAAATAAAATTATGCTGGTTGATGAGACATCACTTACATATATACTCAGGAAGTGGAGAAGGGCCATCCACTCTGGGACTTTATAACAAGGCACATATTAACGTGTCATTCCATCCAAAAGGAAGGGTTAACCTCACTTAGCAAACAGTAGGCAATAGGGAGGGGCAGCGCCAGGAATGCCACTCATGGTTCCACATGACATTTGGATATCTTCATGGTGGCTTGGGCAGTGAGGTGAGTCTCTCAAACATTGTAGCAGCAAGGCCCAGCAGGTTCTTTCTGAGTCGTACAGCCAGTGTCTAGGCCAGGCCTCTCTCCCCATCACGGCCACTTCTCAGTCCTTATGGAGGTGTCCTCCTGCTCCTTCTTTGACATTCCAGGCTCAGGTTAAGTCCTTTCTCTTTCTGAATGCCTTCTCTGGATGCAGAGAGGCATTGAAAGTGTGGCATTTGAAACTATGAAGAACCCTGTTTCCTCTGCTGTATATTAGCTCTGTGCTCTTAGGCAAGTAACCCATAGTCCTCAAATCTTTTGAGGGGGCTAGGGTTAATACCTATCTTTCAGGGTTATTGTATAGGTCATCAAGTAATCTTTTTTTTTTTTAAGATTTTATTTATTTATTTGACAGACAGATCACAAGTAGGCAGAGAGGCAGGCAGAGAGAGAGAAGGAAGCAGGCTCCCTGCTGAGCAGAGAGCCCGACGTGGGGCTCGATCCCAAGACCCTGAGATCATGACCTGAGCTGAAGGCAGGGGCTTTAACCCACTGAGCCACCCAGGTGCCCCATTCATCAAGTAATCTTGAAAGGTATTATTTAAGCCAATGAATCCATGCTATTCATTGTACTAGTCTATTTGTGTATGCTTGAGCACTTTCAGAATAAAAATCTTTTTATAAGACGGAATGCGCATAAAGCACCTAGCACATAGCAGATAATTCCTGCCTTCCCAATCATTCTTCTTTCTCTTTCCCATCCTCAGAGCTTTCACTGTTACGTGTTCTTAGCTTTCAGAAAAGAGTTCCTCAAGTAGGGAGTGACTGAGGATAGCTGGGAGCCCAGGACCACTGCATTTCCCTCAGATAGGCTGTAAGGAAGACCTAGCAGTGTGGACACCGTCAGGCAAAGGAGCCCTTCTTATAACCTAAGGCTCTGAATGCACACCCCAGTGTAGGTGCCCCAGGACCAGGCTCCACTGCAGGGTCTGCAGGGTTCATTTCTCACAGGCCAGAGGCAGACCTAAAGCCTGAGCTGGCTGAGTGACGCCTTGGTCTTTCTTTTGGGTTCATATCCTAATTTTGCCCCTGTAGATCCTTCAGCTCTGAGGATAAATTGAAGGGAAGGAAGAGGGAAAGAGAATTGTTCCCCAAGGCCTAGAGCAGAATTCTCAGCTGCTCACTCTTGGCTGCCATAGAGAGGGCCCCTCAGCCCCAGCAGGGGACAGTGCTGGGCTCTTCTCAGGGAACAGGCTTTCAGGGAACAGTCTTTCAAGGAACAAGCCATAAAATGGAGCAGTTTGAGAGCCACGAGGAGCAAAAGAGAGAGCTCCTCAAGAGATTCTGAGTTTTATTCCCTCCTTTCCTCACTCCCCTTGGAGGCAGCCCAGGCGATGTTTTAATTCTTGACACCCTCTTCCTGGGAGGATCCTTAAATTCTTTCTAGAAGAAATGGAAGGCTAGGATAAATCCATTTATTTGCTTTCTGTCAGAAATCAGGGAGGGAACATATGGGTAGATTAGAAGGAGCAGTGAGGCAGGGAATATGGTCTTGTAATAAGCAGTCTGACTCCATCTTTTGATGTTTGACTATAAACAGCTTTTACCTTTGCTTTCCTCTATCTCTTCGCCTTCTGCCTCACCCCTGGTCAAGCTGGCACCAGTGGAAAATTCAGGCCATAGAAGCCCCTGGCTCCATCCCCAACCATTGTAAACCCCCAACCTAGTCTCCTTTTCTTACTCTTCAGTCATTTTCAGACCAGGATGGAAGGTATCTCCTGCTTTTCCAGAAAAACCTCAGTTATACAGATAATATCTATATTTTATAAAATCTTTACGCTCTTGGTGTGTGTGTGTGTGTGTGTGTGTGTGTGATCATCAATGTCAACATCTGTACCAAATTCATAATGCTCCATCTGGTTTTTCTAAAGAGTGGCTTCCACAAGAATAAAAGGGAATAAAGAATAATATTAACATTAGCTATTTTTGAGTGATGGGATTATGAGAGATTTCTTTTTCATTTCTTTTTCTTTTTTACTTTTCTGTAAAGGTCCAAATTAGTAAATGCATATGGCTTCCCAGGCTATGTAGTTATAACTATGTAACTTTACTCAACACTCAACTAGTAGTGTGAAAACAACCATAGACATACTAAACAAATAGGTGTAGCTGCATCCCAATAAAACTTTATTTATAAATGCAGTTGGAGGGCCAAATTTGACCAGCAGATCATAGTCTGTCAAACTGTGCTTTAAAATGTTTCTATACTGAAAACCTAATGCTTATATGATTAAAAATTTAGGACACACTGACAATCTTTCTTTTTTTTTTTAGACAGAGTGAGGTAGGGGTAGGCGGGGGTAGGGAAGGGAAGAAGGAAAGGGAGAGAGAATCTTTTTTTTTTTTTTTTTTAAGATTTTATTTATTTATTTAACAGAGATCACAAGTAGGCAAAGAGGCAGGCAGAGAGAGAGGGGGAAGAAGGCTCCCCGCTGAGCAGAGAGCCCAATGCGGGGCTCGATCCCAGGACCCTGGGACCATGACCTGAGCCAAAGGCAGAGGCTTTAACCCACTGAGCCACCCAGGTGCCCCAGGAGAGAGAATCTTAAGCAGGCACCACATTCAACCCAGAACCCAATGCGGGACTTGATCTCATGACCCTGAGATCATGACCTGAGCCGAAATCATGAGTTAGTCATTTAACCCACTGAGCCACATAGGTGCCCCCACACTGGTAATCTTAATTAAGACCTAATGATTGACTCTTTTGGGGGTGATAAAAGGAGACAATAGGAAGTGGTTTCTTAAGGCAGTTGCCTGCTTCTAGAAAGGAAAGTCTTAAGACTCTAAGATTTTCCTACCCCTTCCCTATGAGGTGCTGCAGTACTGGTCCCTGACCCCGACAAGACTAATAACAGCTATAGTATCACACCTTATAATCTAGAATGAAATGCACATTCTAAAAGGAATCAATTGATCCTAGCCCTCTAGTAGCAGTAAAATAACTCTGAGAACCTTGGAGAAAGCTTTTGATAAATTCAACATGGTATCATTGAATGTCCATGACTTAGTTTTCCTTTTCATTGGATTTAGGCTTTTCTCATTTGTTTCTGCTAACAGGGCTGGAACCTTTTAGGAGAATGAGATAGGAGAGGTGAATTCTCTGAGCAGCTCCAGAGAATTCTATTTTTTGCCCAGTAACTCAGGGGTATTCCCACCATGGTTCATATTTCACGGGGGAAAATTACTGACTGGACTTCCAAAGTGCTGCTTTGGTCCTGGCCATATTCACAGGCCCCCAACTGTCCCTTCTAAAATGTGTCTCTCTAATAAGCAGATTTGCTGTGAAGGAAACACCAAGTGTGGCAGAAATTGTCTTCCTATTGGGAGAACAGTGGGAGAGCAGGTGCTTGAATGTGGGAATGTCAGAGCTCAGAGTGAAGGCAATTATTCTCCCCCATGTAGCTCAGCATGGAGAAGAAATTAGTAAGAAAAAGGCATGCAGCTGTGCTCTGTCCTGAGTGTCATGGACAGCTGCAGTGAGAGGGTGTCCCATACACCTGGGCACATGCAAACTGTCCTGGCCCCGGCAGGCCTCAGAGGCCAGTGCCCAGGATTCTGAGCTGCACTGCAGAGGGAGGCCTGTGCCAGGAAGGAGCTGGAAGGCTATTGATCACACTGGACTCCTTGTAGGAGCTGGGGGTGAAACCAGGAAGATGATGTTTAGACATCTTCCCTAGCAGGGACATTTTTGAAAATCAAAAGTGACTCAGAAGAGTATTACATCCGCCCCCCACCCCCACACCTTGATATTTTCCTACCCAGGCTCAGTTTTTATCCAAACCAAGTGAAAAAAAATCACTGGTGGTCTGATCCACTTCCTATTAGCTAAGCCTGAAAGACGGGGCCCAAAACAGCTTATTTAGTGAGAATGCGAAGGGTTTTAATAGAACGACCTTCACCCAGGTTTCCCTCAGGGAGGGGCAGGCTTTCAATCCAGGCTGCCCAGGAGCATGCACTGTCAGACCCAAGGGGACCCTGGTGATCAGCAGGATTCAAGTCCCTCTGGGAGTATTCCTGCATGAGGACTCTGCATTTTCCTTTGCCCTCTGCACTGTGCAGCATAGGAGGGGTTAAAAGATTCTAACAGAAACCTGAGAGGAGGAGCACTCTATTGGCCAGAGGAATTGGGATTTTTTTTTAATGCAGGCACCTCCCGTTTCTGTGTGGCTAAGCAATCCTATGCTGGATTTTAGGTTTCCAAACTCATTTGTTTCAAACGCAACGGTGAGAACACCACTGGGGCTTCGAGGGTTCAGCTCCAAACTGTTAGTGACCGACGGAGCTGAGCGCTGCCCCACACAAAGCCCAGAAGCCGGTTTAGCACACATACACTTTTCTCATATATGCAGAAGTCCAATGCAGATGTTGATGTCTGGAGGGAGGCTTTACTTCCCATGGTCATTCAGGGACCCAGGTTCCTTCTACCTTGTGGCTTTTCTACTTCTAGGGCCTCGGAGTCTTCCTTAGTCACTGACAGGTGGGGAACAAAGCAAGGGGAAGACATATCTACTTCTTATCCACTGAGACCAAAAGGGGCATGCATTACCTCCAGCCGTATTCCATGCATGGAAATTAGTTGCATAGCCACACCTAGATGCCAGGCAACCAAGACACTCAGCTGCTGGCTGGGCAGCCACTTTCCACCAGACTATGTCTCTAGTAGTCAGCTGGCTTCCAGCTTGCTCACGGTCCTCTGACCCCTCCCAGAACAGCCTGCTCCTCCTGCCACTCACACTCAGTGAGGTGCTGCTTCATTTTGCTCCACCACAGGCTCTCTGTTCCCAGATGTCCCTCAGGCAGCATTCTGCAAAAGGTGGAGTGTGGAGGTGGGGAGATGCCTGGTAGGAAGGCCCACCTGGCTGCTGGGACACAAGCTGATGGTGAGAGGGGAGAGTTAGTGGTCACCTGTGTGAGAGGCGTGGCCTGACAACCTGAGGGATGTGACTGTCAGCTGGGAGGCCGCCCAAGATGGGTTGGTGAGCAGAGCTCTGTACAGAGTCATTGCTCTGAGTGAGACTACCAAGTTTCTGGGTTTTTTGCACCAAGTTTTGATGAGGTAAACATTTTAAAAGAAAACCATAGTGGGGCACCTATGTGGATTAGTTGGTTAAGTGTCTGCCTTTGGCTCAGGTCATGATCCCAGGGTCCTGGAATCAAGCCCTGTGGGCTCCCTGCTCAGTGGGGAGCCCACTTTTCCCTCTCCTCCCAGTTTGTGCTCTCTGTCCCTATCTCTGTCGTTCTCTCAAATAAATTAATAAAATCTTAAAAAAAATAAAGAAAGAAAGAAGGAAAGAAAGAAAGAAAGAAAACTCTAGTAATCTGGATTTCAGTGGTGCTAACCGAGTTCCTTCTGATCCATTTTAACTCTTCTGATAAGTTTATCTTTTCTCTTTTCCTTCTTGGAAATTTTATCCAGAGTATTTACATTACGAGGGCATTTTAAAATTGTCTTGAAATCTTTTCACATCTATTCTCTCCTTGCTTCTCAAAAAAAATCTTGTGGGCTAGGAAGTGCACAGAGAGCTAAAATGACACAGGGTGTCTAATATCACATTGCCAACTCAGAATGGCACTATCACCCAAACATCCCAAATGTCCCTAATGTTCCCAGAGGCCCCAAATGCTCTCTCAGGATCTAAATTTAACAAGACTGGGATACCATTCTCATCTCTTTTATAGTCCATCTCAACCAAAGAATTCCTATCCAAAAGATCTGGACACCAAGCAAAGGGACATCTGTCCTCCTCCCTGCAAGACCTTCAATAGCAGTGGGTCGCAAAAGTTTTCTTCAAACCAAGGTGATTAGAAATACTGACAGCTAACCTTGACATCCTTATCAGTAGAAAGGACTTTCACAAATCACCATACTCATGTTCCTCAGCTCCAGATCCTTGTAAGTCGAGACACCTCAGTGCCTCATAACAGATCAGGGCACCGAGCACCTGCCACAGAGTACTAAGCCCATTAATGGAAAGGAATTACTACTCTCTCTTCAAAAGCTGAAGTCCCACTACATGCTTTTCCTAGGGGAAGTGAAGAGTTTCTGCTTCTAGTATGCTCCCCCATGGCCTTTGTCATTCTGCTTCTCTAGACTCAAGTGTGTCTCTAGACTCAAGGCAGAGCACTCATGGAAACTAACCTATGTTCAAATTCCTGTCTCAGCCACGTTCTTAACTTTCCCTTCCGCAATTTCTCATCTGTAAAATGGAGATGATAACCTGTCTTATAGGGTTGTTGCAAGGATTAAATGTGTTGATAATAGAAAGCACTTTCAACCATGCCTGGCACGGATTTAGTTCCAGATAAGCACCTGCTGTTTTGGGATGCATGCTGTTTGCCGGGTCTGCTTTTACCCGCCCTAGCCGATCCAAGACACACACATTTGGCCTCCCTAATTACCACTGATTTGAGGTTGGGCTCCTTGGTTTGTTGCCACACTATGGCAATAATTACCAGGCCCCTGTAGGTATTGTTGACTCTGTTCAACATCCTTGTGAAGTAGATTTTATTGTTTTCCCCCATTTTACAGAAGAGGTAACGGAGGTTTACTGATGTGCTAAAATGATACCAGGAGTGAACAGCTGCAGTTTTTCTCTTCTACCAGGTTATGTTTGCCTTATTCCCAGAGACCTTGCAGTTTCTGAACATCTCTAACAACTTCAGACAACCACTTAGCTGAACTGTCTGGTCCACCTGCTTTCAAGATTCCCATTGCTTACCTGGTGTCTGGTTTTGCATGTGACAAGGCAGAAAATTAACTTTTAAAATTATTAAAACAGATGTGTCCATTATCTCTTCTCTGGACCATATTATAGAAAAAAAGTGGTTTTTGGAAGAAGATAGTTTAAACTCTGGCTCTGTCAATCATTGACTGTGATTGAGATTTGGCTCAAGTCTCTTGTATTCTTTATATCACAGATCCTATATCTTTATGTGGCTCCTGGAACAGTGAGTGTTTCATCTGTACACTGGGAATAATAACACGTGCCTCCTTGTAGGGCTTAAGTGAGATATTGTAGAGAGAGGGCTTAGTTAGCAAACAGTAAATGCTGAAAATAGCAGTGATTATTATTATTATTTTAGTTATTACCCTAAGCTTAGAAGAATGATCTTTGAGGTAGAGGAACAAATGGCTAAGCAAGTAATAATACAGGAGAGTCTAAAAAAAATGTTCTATGCCTTCCTGTCTATAAATGTATCCTATACTTGCACAAGTATGCAAGTATGAAAGATGCATACATAAGGAATTTCATTGTTACATTGTTCGGAAATGCAGAACACAAGCTGTCTTTGACTTTGGCTAATTGATCATGGTGTCTCTAGTGCTGAATTAGATGAGCAGTCTACTTAATTTGTATGAGGAAGCATCCTGGGCCTGATGAGCAGAAGCTGGATGAAATCACCGTGGTAGGAAGTTTCAGCCCCATCAAGCCCTGTATCTGAACCTTACAGACCTATAGCCCCTGGAACGAGGTAGAATTTGAATCCCCTAGAGGAAGGAGCTTGCAGGACTGCCAAGAATGTATCCTGTAAGTCCTCCTCCTGGACTCCTCTGTAATAAAAATCAGTGGAAAACCAGAGGCAGGACTGTGACAGGCCCAGACTCTCCAGGCATGAAGATCTAGGTTACTCACCAGACAAGAACACCTCTAGCCAAGGTGCTTACCAAAGGCAAAGAAACATGAAAAGGGTCATAGGAGAAGGCAGTTCTAAATACCAAGTGTAGCCCTGAGACAAGTTACAGAAACAAAAACTATAATGGTTATGAGCATTTCTTTCGTAGTTTAGTCTTAATGTATTTGTGTATATATTCGCCAATTCTGTCTTCCCCTTTGGATTTCTCAAACATAACATGTGTTCATTTCATTGCAAGGGAAAAAAATGAGATTGTGTGAGGTGATGGATGTTGACTAACCTGTGATAATCATTTCGCAGTATTTCCATATATTAAATCACCTTGTTGTATTCCTTAAACTAGAACAATGGTATGTATGTCAATTGTATCTCAATGAGACTGGAAGAAATTGTGTTAACAGTAGTTAAACTTAGAGCTCAGAATACAAATTTATAGGCTATCAAAACGGGAATGTGACTCAGAAGAAGAACCTCAGCCAAATTTTGAGTAAAATGACTTTCTTTTCCCTTTGTGGAGAGGGTTAGTGTGTTTTCATTGCAGGCGGGATAGTTGCATTATGTTAGGTGTAAACAGGATTTTGCTGTTGTCTTTATTTGGAAGTTATATGAGATGAAGGAAGTATGTCTAGAAGCCAGTTGACAAGGTGGCTTTGTATTTTGTCAACTTTGCTAAGATGGAACTGCTTCCCAGAATTCGCTTTCCTGTAAGATTTTGGATTAGGCTTGGTCACAAGAGATATTTCCATAAGATTTAGGAGGTGAATTTAAGCAGCAACCTTTTTCCTGCTCTGAAAGTGGCTGCAGGACACCAGGACAGCCCGTGCACCTTGGTGCTAATCTGCTGGGCCACAGCCCAGCCTGCAGCTCCTCCCTCCCAGCAGACCCCACCTCCCTTCTCTGGGGAGGTGTGAGTTCAGCCCCAGGGCTGAAGGTGACAGTTCCTGCGGGTCACCCAACTCGTGACGATGAGAGTCCTGAGAGCCAGACACGGGTTCCAACCTGCCCTTGTTTTCTCTCCCTTCATGTCCAGTTTTTTCTCCCCTGCTGCTCTCACAGCTGGCCTGCACTGACTTCAGCCCAATGCCAGGTGCAACACCCTTGTAGGGACTTCTTCACCACCTCCCGTAATTGTGTGCGATCTAATCCCTGTTAAAATTCCCACATTTTATATCACTCAGAGTGGTTTTGCTTCTGTGATCAAACTCTGACTGATACACTATTTTTTTGCTTTTTAGTTAAAATTTGATGATTTGAGTATACAGCTATTCAGGAGAGAAGGCTTTATCATGCTGCTCCCATACTTCCTGTGCCACAGTGAGCTGGAGGTGAGTAGCACCTGCTCCCCCAAATGATGCATGTACTGTCCAGTTTGCTGCAGTCCGCAGCTGGCCCTTTGCATTCATTTGTATCTGATGCGTGATCCCAAAAGCATTTGGGTTTGTGACTCCTAGACTGGAGGCATTCTTGAAAGCTCTGGTCTCATTAGTGTTTATGGCATATGAAGACTTTATTATTGCCTGACATAGAACAATCAACATTTCCAGGTTGGCTGAGTGGCCTGTAACAAAATTCTAGTACCTCATCAAAAAAATTATTTATTCTTGGGATGCCTAGGTGGCTTAGTCAGTTGGGTGTCTGACTCTTGGTTTCAGCTCAGGTCATAATCTCAGGGTCATGAAATCGAGAGCCATGTCAGGCTCCATGCTGAGCACAGGATTTGCTTAAGATTCTCTATCCCTCTCCCTCTGTCCCTTCAGATTGTGCTCTCTCTCTCTCCCTAAAATAAATAAATACTTAAAAAATAATTATTTAGGGGCACCTGAGTGGCTCAGTGGGTAAAGCTTCTGCCTTTGGCTCAGGTCATGATCTCAGGGTCCTGGGATCGAACTCTGTGTCAGGCTCTTTGCTCAGAAGGGAGCCAGCTTCCTCCTCCTTCTCTCTGCCTCTCTGCCTACTTGTGATCTCTGTCTGTCAAATAAATAAATAAACTCTTTTAAAAATAATTATTCTTTATTCAAATTATTATTCCATCCTTGGTAAGCAAAGAATAATACCTATCCTTCCTTCACTATGAACAAACTCAGGTATTTCCTCCAGACAGAGAGCAGAAGTCAATAAAACAACATGATGGGAATTATGCTTTTCACAAGCTTTGGAGTTGGAAGGGTCTTGAGACAGTACCCCGTTGGCCAGTTTCAAACTTTGCTTTGCTGTCATCTGACTTCCTCTGAGACTCATCTAGGTTCAGAGATGGGGCTCTTGGTCTCAGTAGCAGGTGAGACCTTCTACTCTGTTCAACCAGAGTAGCTTCACATTCCTGTTTCACATTGGGTTTCTGCTGAACTTTCTTTCTGTAAAAAAAGGACCTTGTCTAACCCTCTCATTTCACGGATGAGGAAATGCAGGCACTGAGGGTCCCAGAGTTAACAACTAGCCACTGAGTGAGGAGCTATGAGATCTGAGGACACCAGACTTCCACCCAAGAATTGAGCCATGCACCTGTTGTCTCAAGAGGCAGTTGGATTGGTTGTTCCAAGAGAACTCAGATTAGACCTCAAGAGCAGAGGGAGGTGGGCAGATAAGTTTCATGACCTACCCAGAGGAGGGGAAACCTAGAAAGTGGCTGATTCCCTCCCAGCTGTGCAGGGGAGACTTCCAGCCCTTATTATTAGGCTTTTGAGGTTTCTATACCATGACCTGAATGAATAAGAAATAAAGAAACATTCAGAAGTTATTTATTTCCCTATTTAACTGAGGCAGTTTATTTTTTTCTTAAAGAAGAGGCATCTTGTTCCTTTTAAATCCACTTAGACAAAAACTAGATGTTATTGACAGAAGACCTGCGATATGCATCTCAGGTTTTATATGGGGATTTTCATTTTGTCACATCCAGTTTAAGCCACCAGCCTAATTTAATTACAATTAATGAATCACCATTTACCCTGAGGCAAAACCAGGTTTTCTTGCTGAAGAGGTGTTCAGTGCATAGCATTCAAATTCATGACCTAGACCTCAAATTAACGGGCTGTCCATTAAGAATGGATGAGTGGCTTTGAAGACTGCATTTATCAGTTGTCGACAGTCTTCTCTTGCAGTCCCCAGTGGTCCCTTTGGAAGAGACAATCAGAACGGTAAGATACTGCAAAGGGAATGTCCAGGGCTACCTAATGCCAAATGAGGTTTCATTAAAGAACAGTTTTGCCCTTGTGGGGTCCATGAAGTGGTAGTTAGCCCTGGTCTTCAAGGCTCTGTCTCAGCAGCAGGATTTTCTGTACCCAGAAAGAAATCAGCTCTCAGAGAAACTGAATCTTTCCACAACAAGGGATGCTTCCATCCTGCATCTGACCCCCAGGGTCTGATTGTTGAGGAGAAGTTAAGGAACACTACTCCCAATTCTTTCAGTGAGTATTTGGTGAATCCCTACTATGTGCCTAAGCCTTAAGATACTTAGATAACAATCCCAAGAGGTGTAGTGTTGCAGGTAAACGTGAGGGACAGTGATGATCTTGGGCTGAGGTAGGAAGGGAGTTCATCTTAGAGAGTTGTTAGTCATGCCCCCTTTGCCAGGGTGGATTATTCAGTTGGCCTAACTGACTGGCTTGGTGACCCTTTCTTCCTTCTATTGTTCCATTGGTCATGGACACCATTCCATGAGATCAAAGCGTCATCTTAAGTAGGTGCTGTGGGAGTCATGCTTCCCTACTATCCCTCTGGTGGTACAAGATTCAGAGACTGAGATGGGCTGGCTGGGCATCAGAAGAGGTATCTCAGGAGGTATGAGATACCTGAAAGGTGAGAAGGCATTCCTGGCACTGACTTCAGGATGTACAAGGGCCACCCACAGTCAGGCCCATCCATAAGCAGGACTTGGCTCTGCCTGGAGGGGTGGGGTCTTCTCAGGAGCCAGCAGGAGTGATTACTGACAGTCAGTCTCCCCCGCACCTGCACTCCCTCCTGCAGCATTCACTGAGTATGCTATGGCTGCAACAGCCTATAGTGCTGTCCTAACATCCATCCTCAGCTGCCCTACGGTTGGCCCTTTCATCTCTGTTTAGTGCTGTGGTAACTCCCACAGCTGTGTTCCCTCAAGGCCCCAGCCATAGGCTCCCTAATGACCTTCACCATACCCCCTAATGTCTCATGACTCCTGGATCCTTGACCTATCCCCATTTCTCCCAAGAAGCTGAAAATGAAGTTGCAACTATCTTCTTCCAGTATCTACCCCTGCAACTTTCTCCTGTAGTCACTCCCTGATTTGAACAACTTCCCTTTTTATGTTGGCAAATCACTCTGCTACCTCTCCTTTAATTCTCTGTAGAAGTCCTAATTGGCACACAAGGCTGTAAAGTGGGGATACTGACTCTGAGAAATGGAGATCACGGAGGCTAAACCCAGCCTCCTCCCTGATTACCTCCTGATACTTCCGACCAAGCATCCCTCTCTTCTCTATCAGCCCATGGCATGTTATGAGCTATGTCTGAATGTCTAGTTCAACATTTGATACATATCCATTCACTTAGCAAAACAGAGCCCACAGGATCATAGGGAAGTAAATAACCTGGCTCTTGCCCTCAAAATGCTGATCATCTCATTGAGGAGACATCATCATGAACAACCACAACCACCCCCACATCCACTCCCCCCAACCCACAATTAAATAGCAAGACAATGATGCAAGAGTTGTTACCGGAAATGCCACATGAGTGCTCTTGACCTTAAGTGTGGTATGTGTTGAGTAGAGGCAGGGTGTCTGTGGGCTAGTCGGTCAGAGCTCACTTTATAACAGAGTGATTTAAACTTATTCAGAAAGAGGGTGAGAACCTGATGAACGCATTCCAGTTTGCCATGATGCTATAACATCATATTCTTTACTATTTAGTGTGTATCTAGATTTTCTCCTTGGGCAGACTGCAAATTTTTTAGTTCAAGAACCCTGCCCATGTTCCTTCTGGATCTTGCTCCTCTCACAGTGAAAAACACCATGTCTTCTTGAAGATTATGCCAGAGACATGCACTGGATTGACTCAAATTTAGTCACACTCTGAGATCTCTGTCCACATAGGAAAGAACTGAAGGTCTAAAGCCTGCTTGAGTAAAAACAGATCTTCAGGCAGCAAAGGTCACCTAGACCATCCCAGGAAATGCCAACTTTCCTCTCTGAGCAACTGCAGCATGGTCAGAAATTCTTTCTAGCCTGTATCTTTTTAGTAAGACCAGAGGAGTTTGTGCTAATAATTCTTATAATACTTACAACCTTATTACTGTTTTCCCCAATGTACAATTGCCATGAAGCTTAAAATTCAGAGATTATCACTCATATAGACACCTTCTAAGTTCCTGTACCTAATCATTTTAAACTCCTTTTCTAAAAGAGGGTCCTCAAAATGGTATTAGCTTCGGTCCCCAGAAAGCTTGGATCTGCCCCTACAATTTATCATTTATTTTCTAAGTGCTTTTTTTTATGGAAGCCCAACAATATAGTCCCATGAAGTAAGTTCTGTATAAATTTAGACTTTACCAAGAGTCCCAGAGAGGTTAACTGACTTGCTCAAGGTCACACAGCAAGTTAATAAAGATTCAACTTCTATAAATAAGTTTCAGAGCAGAGATGAGATATTCTTATAAATTATCCAAGATTGAACATTGGAGTCTTTTCATTTCCTCTTCCAGACAGTGAAAATGAGAACACAGCTCTGAGTAACATTATGTTCTTTCAAAGTTACCCTCTACCTGTAAGGTGAGAAGCGGTCTCAGGCTAGCAAGGCTCGTGGGAGCAGACACCGAATGGAATTCTGTGGTTGTTTATTGGTGCTTAAAGTCCACCACATTCTTCACTTCAAACTACAGCAGCAATGGGATAGAAAACAGTGTTAGAAAAACTGACTTAATTTAAAGACATGTCTGGGGCATCCAAACTGTTTATAGTTTCTGAGTTTCATTTTGTTTTGCCCTTTTTTTTTTTTTTTTTTTTGCTGTAGGGAAGTCAATCATGTCTTATAGAATGGTTCTTTTATACAGGGAAGAAGTATGTGAACATCCAGTCATTTGTGAAAAGTTACTCATCAGACTTTAGTGAGCATCTACTGTGAGCTCTTCACTACGCAAGGGGCTGGCCACAGCCAAGTCATGGGCACAGTAGAGTCATGGGTATTTAGGAAACAATACCTCTGCAAACCCTTAGGCCTCAGCTCTGTTAACCTGAGGCCCCATTAGAGAACCAGAAACAAGGATGGAAAGACTCCATCAGTCTTTTCAAGGCCATCAAATGTACATTTCTGATCTTTCCTTAAAGTGAGGTTTTGGAGATACTATGACATGATCAAAAAGAGACATTGATAATACATCTTGAAATATGTGTTCTGATTCTACACTACACAAACTATAGTGTACTATGGATTTATCAATTTAAAAATAAAATCCTGGGCACCTGGATGGCTCAGTCAATTGAACATCTGCCTGGCTCAGGTCATGACCCCAGAGTCCTGGGATCAAGTCCCACTTCGGGCCCCCTGCTCAGTGGGGAGTCTGCTTTTTTGCCCTCCCCTGGCTCATGTGTGCTCTCCCTCCGTCTCTCACTTTCTCTCTCTCACCCTCTCTCTCTCTCTCTCACAAAACAAATAAATAAACCTTAAAAAATAAAAGAAAATAAAAAATAAAATCCTTCCATTGTCTTGCAAATAGCACTTTTATGTATCACTGCATTTTTTTGGTGACAGAAGTGCTAATTTGTGCAATGTAAGTGTTTACAATTTACCACCTTTCTGATAACCCTGTTCTGACATCTCATCATTGTAAGATCCCAGGAGCCAGCCTTCCGTAGGTCTCTGAGAAGTCCTGCTCTTGAGGGGCCATTTATCAGAATGCCTGACCTTGGCCTCCTTGGCTTTGCATTATCAGCCCTCAAAAATCTCTCTGGTCTCCTCCCATTTCATACTCCCTTCTGCTCATCATTTCACTACTCCAGTCTTCATGCCCTGAGCTTTATCCATGCTATTCCTGCTGCCTTCACAGCTTCATTGGGGCTGACCCTGTCTCATTGGTCACATCACAATTTAAGCATCACCTCCTCAAAGGCTTTTCCTTGATTTATTGCCATTTTAGTTACTCTGTTGGGCTCTGCCAGCTTTTGTAACACTGATCACATTATACTGATCCCCGTTATATTTAAATAGTTTCTTGCAGGAAATCCATCTGTGTGGATTGGATCCATCTTACCTCCAGAAAACCTAGTGAAACTTGGCCCAACCCTTATTTCCAAGTGTGCTTTTGTTTTGTACTTTTCCCAACCTGGGGTGTGCAGTTAAGATTCTTTGTCCAATCTACTGTCTGTCATAAATCAGATGGAAAGATGGAGACTGGCTCTTCACCGGTTTTCACTAAAAGAAAAATCCTCTAGCCCTAGAGTTATTCACACATTTAGATCCTGGTTAGAGAGGCAGAGACAGGGAAGAACCAGACTATGCAAGTGTCTAATGTTTCCCTGGCCCTACATTTCATCTCAGTTCCTCTCTTCCTGACACTAGAGTTAAAAGATTTTTTTTTAAATTTATTTATGAGAGAGAGAATGCACATGTGCACAAGTGGGAGTTGGGGGGAAGAGCAGAGGAAGAGGGACAAGCAGACTCCCCCTGCTCAGGGGATCCTGAGATCATGAAGTGTCATGCTGAAGGCAGACACTTAACCTAACTGAGTCCCCATGCCACTAGACTTCAGATAAATCTATTATTTCTTCCCTTTGGGGAGGCAGAAGAGATCAAAATGGTTCTACCAACATACAGGTTTTGAGTTATATACTCCACCTCCAGCAAGCACATCAATGAATTTCTCTAAAAAAAAATAAAAAATAAAAAATAAAAAAAATCAGCCCTATCTCTAATAGGTTTCTGACACATAGTCATCTTGATATATTTCATGGTTGTCTAATGGCTCTCCCACTTGAAGCTAAGCTCCTTGAGGGCAGGCCCTGTGACTATCTTGTTCATTGCTAAACCCCTAGGGCTTGAGTGACATAAAGCATAAGGACTTATTAAAATATTTGTTGAATGAATGAATAAAACCAACCCCTGAAATCAATAAGATGAAATATGAGTGACAATTTGCCAGATAATATGTTAAATGCCTTATACCTATTACCTTAATTCATAACAGTTCTACGGTTTGAATAGATAACTCTTGTTCTCCTCATTTAATAGATGAGAATATTGAAGCCTAGTGGTTTTTTTTCAGTATCACACTGTATGTCCTGGAACCAGCATTCAAACCCATGACTGTCTGATTCCACAGCCTGAGCTTTAACCACTCTGTGCTTTTGCTTCACTACCTTTTGACATAACAACAACAACAATAGTAAAGATAACAATAATGATGGCTATGCTTATTGAATACTATGTTCTTATTACTGTGTTAACCATTTGTAAAAACTTTTGTTTATGACTATCAAAACCTTATGAAATAGGAATTATTGTTGTCTTTACAGGTGGGTAAACTGAGGCTTAGAGAGAGTCATCTAACCACTCATAAGCTGTTGAAATAATTTTAATTATAAATCAACAGAACAGGGGCATCTGGGTGGCTCAGTGGGTTAAAGCCTCTGCCTTCGGCTCAGGTCGTGATCACGGGATCCTGGGATCGAGCCCGGCGTTGGGCTCTCTGCTCAGCAGGGAGCCTGTTTGCCTGCCTCTCAGCCTACCTGTGATCTCTGTCTGTCAAATAAATAAATAAAATCTTAAAAAATAATAATAAAAAAATAAATAAATAAACCAACAGAACAGTCACACAAAATCCATCTAATTTAGTTTTTTTAACCATATTTCAATTATAAAGCACACAGACCTTTATAATAATATTCAGAGAGGCAGTTTCATACTAGAAGCTTTCTCAGAGGCTAATGTCTCACAAATGAGAACCCCTCTGTTTCTAGGAGCTTTTGTGTTACTTCCAACAATTAATTTTCATTTCCCTCTGCTGAGCAAGCCAATAATTGGTGTCTTCTCATCTGGTTGCTCTCTGGATGACAAATCACATTACTCTGAATTCCCCATCACTTTCAAACTCTCTCCAAGGACAGTGGTCAAAACAACAAATGAAACTTTGATCACCTGTGTTCATAATCAGGAGACTGGGCTTCCAAGGGCACCTCATTCCTGGTGGCAAGGTCCGTGGCTTCTGGAAGCCCCCAAGAGGGACTCTGATCAGGCAGAGACAAGCCTTGAGGTTTTGGGCTGTATCAGTTTTCTGTAACAAAGTATCACAAACTTAGTGGTTTAAAACAATAGAAGTGTGTTCTCTCCCAGAAGTCCAAAATCAAGCTGGGGGTTTTACTGCAGATGTCCTTATCTCTTTTTGCTTCTGGTGACTCCAGGTGTTCCTTGGCCATGACTGCATCACTCAGATCTCTGCCTCTGTCTTCACATGGACTTCTTTTCTGTCTTTTCTAAGGATACTTGTCACAGAATTTAGAGGCCACCCAGTTAGTCCAGGATGATCTAGTTTCAAGACTCATGACTTAATTACTTAGGAAAGACCTTCTTTTTAAATACAGTAGTCCCCCCATACCTGTGGGGGAAACATTCCAAGGCTCCCAGTAGATGTCTGAAATTGCAGATAATAACAAACCCTATAGGGGTGCCTGGGTGGCTCAGTGGTTTAAAGCCTCTGCCTTCAGCTCAGGTCATGATCCCAGGGTCCTGGGATCAAGCCCCACATCGGGCTTTCTGCTCAGCAGCGAGCCTGCTTCCTCCTCTCACTGCCTGCCTCTCTGCCTACTTGTGATCTCTGTCTGACAAATAAATAAATAAAATCCTAAAAAAAAAAAAGCAAACCTATAGATACTATGTTTTTTCTTATGCACACATACGTATGAAAAATATTAATTTATAAATTAGGCACAGTAAGAGTTTAACAACACAACTAATAGTAAAATAGAATACTTATAACAATAAACCATAATAAAATTTATGTGAATGTAATTTCTCTCAAAATATCTTCCTTTATTGTATTAATCCTTCTTGTGAACGTGAGATGATAAAATGCCTACATGATGAGATGAAATGAGGTAAATGGCACAGACACTGTGATATAGCATTAGGCTACTGTTGACCTTTTGATGATATGTCAGAAGACAGATCATCTGCTTCTGGACCTCAGTTGATCATGGGTAAGAGTAACTTAAACTGTGAATAAGGGGGTTACTCTAAGATCACATTCACAGGTACCGGGGGAAGCACTTGGTCAGATCTCCTTTGGGGAACACCATTCAACCCACTTCAGGGTCCATGCAGTTATCTCTCTCTAGCTCCAAGTTTTAGCATGAGGATGGCAAGAGGTTGAGGGATATCACAGATAACCAGGTTTTAAATAACTTGGTTGTTACTTCCCCAGCTTTCATTTTACAAACAATTATTGAGCATCTGCTATGCTAGACACTAGGAGCTCAGAGCTAGCCTGAACTACAAGCCTATTTCTACTTTTCAAAATCTAATCAGACAGACTGACAAGGGCACAGACACTCATGGTTCAGTGTGGCATGTTTTTGTGTGCTACAAAAAGATCATGTAATGTGTTCAGTGAACACATCAAGACGGGAGGACGTGTTCTATTGTTGAGGGACTTGAAGATCAGTGAGACGGAATTGTCTAAGATCCCACAAGATGGAACCAAGGCTTGAACACAGAGCTTCTGGCAGTTGCTTAGAGGCCACATGCTTCTGGCAGCTGGAAACAAAGAATTTATCCTCTTAGAAGGAAGATCATTGTTAGTGACTTTGCTTTGGATTCTAGAAACTTTTATGCGATCTGGCAAGCCATTGTGGAAGCTCATATAGACTTGTGTTTGTCTAATGGCCTCACTTTGTATCTCATTAAGCTTTCTTTTCTTTCTTTGCTTTTCTTTTTTGAGTCAAGAGATAGTGGATATGGAAACCCAAACTATCTTTTGGTAAGACGTTTTCAAACAACAGTGAGAAGGCCCCTGATTTGTGAACCTTTTACCAATCCAGATGGTATGGGTCAGTTTTGATATCCGAAAGAATTTTGAAAATGACCACCCAGACTTCCTTTAATTGAATATTGTTACCAGAAAAAAACCAAAAAACAAAAACCAAAAAAACGAAGATCATAAACTATTATCAACACATTTTATGCTGCCAATTAAGTGTCCTCTAGTCCAGGCTTACTGCTGGACTTCCTCTATTCTGAGACAAATGTCAGAGCAATTCTGTCAAGTAGTTTCTCTGGGTCACAATTGCTTCTTTTTGAGGGCATAATCTGGTCAAAGGGTTGTTGGCGAAGTCTGCTTTGAAAAATGCACGAGTTTGTTTAGCAATTCCAAATGGAGTTATTACCGAGACCAGTTTATGTAGGTTCTAAACTGCACCTTTTTTCTGTCAAAAGTTATTGTAGCTATTTTTCAGATCCCACAGATAATGTCACAGAGAGAAGAGCATTTGCGTTTTGTTGTTCCAATACAAAAGAGAACATTAAAAATGGGAGAAAATTTACAGAAAGGAAAAGGGATAGGTGCAACATGAAAGGTGTTCCAGTTGAAAAGAAATCATCAGAAGCCTACTGAGGATGTGACAAGAGTTTGGGCAGCATAAGCCCACCTGCAGTTGTAGAGCCTTTGAATAAATGCGAACTTTTCCCTTATATCCTGGATTTCTCCTATCTAGTCCTCATGTCTGGTGTAGTCCAAATAATTGCTTGAACACAGTATCCTGTTCTGTCCAGTGGAGATGAAGGTCAAGTGTTCACATTCCAACAGCCAGCCGGGGAAGGGGCAGTGTGTTGATCTTGGCAGGAGTGGTTGTTCTGAAGCCCTGAAGCACGTCAGGTCCTCTCCAGCTCATCTGTCCCATATGCCAGCTCATCTGTCCCATATGCTCATCTGTCCCATATGCCTGTCCCAGGGACCAGTCCTCTGTGGGACCCACCAGCTGTACACAAGTGTGACCTTGGGGCATAGTGCCTCAGGTTTGTTTCTTGCCTTAGGTCTGTTGCCTTATCGGTCACCACGGAAACCCATTCATTTGACTTCACATATGCAACCTAGAAGTGAGAGGTAGCTAACACCCAAGAGAAAAGCTTTGATAAATGGGGATTAGAGCTGATGAATGAACGCCTTCCCTTCTTGCTCTAGATGAAGCAGTCTATATGTGGTGGCCATGTAGTAACACAAACTTGGATTCAAATCCCTCCTTCCCTGCTTCCTTCTCCATCTTTCCTTCCTACTCCATGGGTTCATATACCAGTAATGTACATGCAATGTGAGTGGTTTCACTAGGGGATTATTTTGACACCTTCTTATCTGGTGATGAGGCCAATCTAAGTCTATTCTTAATATTGTCATAGCTCTTTGCTTTCTTGTGCCTGGAGATTTTGGCTGCACTTTCTTTCAGTGGTATGTTTTCAATTCTTGGCTCCTCACTTGGGTTTGAATCTAACACCTCCATGAGAATTTCTAAGAAGTGTCCTCTAATTCCGGAGTGAGTTTTGTTGGGAGACCGGAGAATCTTCTCAGTTTGGTCTAGGAAGACAGTGGGGATCTCTTCCAAGGCTTGCTCTTAACAAAAATGTGAAATATAAGTGAAGCTTTCTGTGCATACATATACCATTCATTTATTAGATGTGCCAAGCTCTGTGTTAGGTTCTGAAACTACTAGATCTTCTTGGTTTCAGGAAGAATTTAGTCTAGAATACTGTTCCCTAAGGTGCGTTCTTCACAACCTAGTTTCACAGGGATTTCTCCCTCTCTCTCTCTCTTTTTGAGTAGGCTCCATGCCACACATGGGACTCGAACTCATGATCCTGAGATCAAGAGTCACAGACCAGGTTCCCCTAGTCTCATAAGGGTTTCTTAATAAAAAATGGGAGTGAATGGGGCTAATAATACATTATATGTTTATAAAAAATTTTAAATTTTTTTTAAAAATAATAAATAAAATTTTTAAAAATGGGAGTGAAGTGCCACATACTAATTTTCCTTCTTAAAAATTCTCATTGTACTTTAGCCTTAAAGATTCCAAAGAGGCTGGCCTATGGAAATGTTTATCTTTGGTAACTTTTTTTTTTTAATAGCTTGTATTAAAATCCTTCAGACTGAAGTTCTGGGAAGCATTAAGTACACTGGTACAGTGATTCTCCTTTGACACCTCTAATAAGGTGTGATGGAAACCACATGAGCCAAAGCCAAACTGTATTTGCTATGTGAGGCCACAGAAGTTGCTTAATCTCTCTGAGCTTAATTTTATTATCTGCAAAATGAAACATAAGACCCTGTAGAAATGTGCATAGGTAACAGTGCCTGGCATATTACAATAATTGTGAATGTTTTCGGATTTCCTGAAGTATCTTAAAACACACTGGGTTAAGTCAAGCATATACAAGCTTATTTAGCCAACTTCTGTGTCTCATCCCCTTCCTACCTTTTCCTCCTTCTCAATGCGGTCAGCTTTTGATACACAATTTCAGGAGGACAGCAGCCCTTAACAGTGGGTATCTATTGTTTTGTATAATCTGGCATACTATCTAGAAATAATGACGCTCATGCCAGGCAACAGGTGTAAGCCAAAATTACTTCATGGAAACCAAATGTCCACAGCTCACCAGGACTTCAGTTTTAAGAGTTTCCTTGGGTCTGATTACATTCCTGACCTTTCCAGGTTGGATCTCCTTATATACAAAGGACATTTTCCATTTAAAAAAAGGCAACCTGCTTCCCTGGATAACTGTGATATTCAAGCCAGTTTATACAAAGAAGTCCATTCTCAAGATCCAGGACTAATGGGCAGGTGGCCTTGCATATATCTTAATTCCTCTTTCTCCTTCCGAGCACTCTGGCAGAATTCTGGGAATGGTCCCTCTAGTACGCCCCACCTGTTCCAGCTTAAACAACTCAGTTCTTACTGCTGGCTATAGCAGGTGCTTCTCCAGTAGGACAAGGCTTGGACCTGGTCATTTTGTAAGATTTCTTCCATTAACTTGGGTTGGTGTATCTCATCCATGTATCATTTTCTGTCTTAACTACCAAGTCACCAAAAGAGTATAAAAAGTCCATAGATCTAATTAATTCTGCCTTTGTAAGCCAGTCATTGCATGCTTTCAAGTGAGTATTTGCAAACACTAGAGCTCTCTTTGACTTGAATCTCTGTGCCAGAGCCTCTTGTGGCCATAATCCCTCTAGGCTTATGCCAGTTACTGCTTCAAAGGGCCAATCATCTTGGATGGTTCCACAGTAAAGACTTAAAGTTTGTCTACAAGGCCAGACTGAAAGAGCTCTTTTCCAGCTGACTTGGTTTTATCAGCCACAATAACAGCCAGTCAATGAGCTATCTATGGACTCATGCATGGTTGATCCAATTCAGTTGTTAAGGTGCCTGAAATAGCATCAATCCCATTGATTGCTTCACCATTAATGATAATCAGCCCTTATGATGACCAAAAAAACCCTTATTTGATTGGGAAATTATCAATAGAGTCATGAGCATGACATGTAGATATGGCCCAGGTGGGTCCCAGGGGATGTTTTTTTCCCTTAATTCCAGAAGATGAGTCTTCCCAATTGTGATTATAATCAGAAAATGGTACCGTGTATAAAGGGGAGAGAGGGAGATGAAGGGTGTGAGACATTTTAAGATAAATAATCCTTTTCTCAGTGAGCATGTGTAAGGTTTTTCCTTTGATTAGTGATCATAACCAAAAAGGCCCTATTTTCTTTAATCCTCATAATTGCCATGAATTTATGGTAGTCATTTCGTTCCTCACAGAGACCCACTTGTTTTCTCAGATCCAGATAAACTGGCAATGGCATCTGAAATAGTCCATAATTTTAACACCTATCTTGAATTGGTGACAAATGAGCTGAGTCAATGCAGAATGATTTCCTGTGATCTTTTTTTCTTTCCATTTTTCTTCAAATGGAAGGAAACATATATGTATATGGAAACATGTATGTGGAAATATATGTGTGTGTGTGTGTGTGTGTGTGTGTGTGTATCTTTCATCTTTCTGGTTTGTGTTCATTTGTTTCTTGTTTGAATAGAAATGAGCAAGTCTTTTTCACTACCCATTCAGAGGAAGGAAAAGTGTTTTACACCAAACGTTCCCAAATATACTTCATACTAATTTTAGAAGTAGGTAGGAACTAAATTACACACTTTTTTTAAGAATGAGAAGTTTCAAAATCTGAAATTACATTGAAACATTAAGCTATAAAAATATAAGTGCAAGTATACAAAAAGTCATTTTGTATGGGAAAAGACAATTTTTATAGAATAATATTGCAAAATTAAGTACAGAAACATGAGAATGAAAACATGCAAAGTAAAAACATTTAAAAGCATTGACATGCAAATCCATAAACTATTTCTTCTCTTGGAAAACAGAAACGGATGTGTTACATCAGTAACGCATATATCTTCGGACAAGAATATGATTTTCTAGTTTGGGTTTTTTGGTTGTAAAGAAGTAAGAGCAATTATGCAGGATGGAGAAATAAAAGCCAAGGAGCCAAACTAAATTTGTAGTTAGTTTCTCCCATTAAAGGACAAGTCACTGATACATCCAGATTCAGACCTCACCTCTCCCATTTCTGGTGGACTCTATGCATTTTTCTTTGAGTCTTAGCAAAGAAAAGTCTTTTCCATATTAAATTTTGACTTCTATTTACCTGGCAGAGATGCAAGACTTTATTCCACAAACGGCTGTTCAAGTCGCTTCACCTTTTGGCTAGCATTAAAAACTTAAAAAAAATGACTCTGTTCTATTTTCTAAGACTAGATTATATAGCATAGTGTCAACTAGACTCAATGAAACAGAATAGCAACTGTGATGTCATGCACATGATCTGACAGAACTCTGTGATTCACATTATGTAACCAAATTACCTTTCACTTCTTAATGAACCTACTGCATTAAACTTGACCACAGTAATCAACTTCCTATACTTGAAGAAATGCTAACCTCTTATTTCACTGTAGGGGTGATAAATGCTGGTGCTGTCATTAGATATTGGTTTTATGGGGAGTTGCTATTTTATTTGATCAAATAACCAAATTTTCTTTTGAAAATTCAAATTATATTTAAGTGGCAACTAATATTTATGGTCTTCAGAATGTTTACATTTTAAGAAGAAGAAGTGCTTCATTGTGTTCTGTAAATGAGAAGAAGAGTAGGCTCTGGAAACTATGCTATTTAAAGATCATTTGGACTGTGGGGGTGAATGATCCTCATTCAGAACAAGCTCAGAGAGGCTGGATTCAAGGGGGTTGAGCCCTTATTTCAGAAGCCATGCTTTTGCTCTAGCTAAAGCCAACATTCCAAGTCCTCTATTATTTTCTTTCCATTCAGCTCTAACTTTCTTACTCACTGGCTGTATGATCCTGGAGTGGGAGGAGTTTATTTCCCCTAGAACTTAGTTTTCCCATCTGGAAAATGAGGATTCCAGGTTTGCTGAGTGTTTCACAAGCATTTATTCTGATGGCATATGCTTACATGATGCTGTTCATGCAAGCACTCTCCTTGGTGTACCCAGATTTAGCAAAGCCCAGAGTACTATGACAATTTGCCAATTACCCTATGGTGGTGAATCCTGGCAGTCACATGTTGTCCGTGGAGAAGAGAAAGTACTAGCTGAAACACCTACTTTACCCCCATTCAATAAGCTTTTCACTGTGCAAATGACTGAGAATTAACTCCCTTTAGGGGTTAATTAGAGAGTGATCTCTAATTTAGTTGGGTAGAGAGTGATCTCTAATTTAAATATAATTTTAAAGTACTTTGGTACTGTATTTTACTTAACAAATTACTTCTTACATTCCTCCCAGCTGTTTAGAAGACAGAAGTGTTTTGTGAGGCTGTGATAAGGAAATGCAGAATCTCAGAAATGAGAATGAACAGATTGCTGTTATATCAAGTGATAGAGCTCACAAGCTATACCGAGAAGAAGCAGCCAGATGCAAAAGGATAAATATGTCATGATTCCATTTATATAAAGTTGAAAACAGGTGAAATTAACAGACTGGGAAAGAAATTTGACTAATAGTTACATTCGTTGGGAGGAATCAGAGGGGCGGAAGACAGATTCCGGGCTTCTGGTAAAGTTCTGCTTCTTCATCTGGTTAGGGGTGTTCAATTTGTGAAGATTCATCGTACTTGATGCTTTAATATTTAAACGCTTTTCTGTATGGATGTGTTTACTTATAAATAAAAGATATGCTGGGCTAGCTGCCCTCAAAGGGAAAGATAGACAGTACAGAATAACGTCAATATTATTTGTTGAGTGTTAACCCTGTGCCAGGCACTGGTAAAGGTTTATGGATACATTATCTCATGAAATTCTCACAGCACTATTAGAATACTATTATTATCCCTCCTTTACTGATGTAAAGACCACAGAACAGACCAATTAAATTTGTCCAAGCTCCATGCACGTAGTAAGCCATAGAGACACGTCACAGGGTGCAGACTTTTGCTTGCAGAGTGCATGCTCTGAACCACCGACTTCAGTAAATGATGCCCTCTGTCATGGACCCAGGTGTGCCTAGGGGCAAATCCTTTACTGTCCTGCAGCCTCCATTTCCTCCACTGCCTCTTTTGTAGCTCCCACACTCTAGTTCCATTTCAATTCACTAATGGATTCGAGTGTCTCTCCACTTCCCCTTGTTCTTGCCCCTCTCCCCTCAAAAGAACTCTCCTCTTAACGCCCAATGAGATACTAGCATTCAAGTAGAACTTTAATTGGAAGTAGGATTGCAGACCATTTTCTTTCCTTTGTGGGTGAGTGGATGTTGCTTCCACAAGGATTGCCTGAATTTGTTGTTGCTACTACTTAGCACAGTAAGGTTGTGTCAACCTTAAACCATCCTGCTGCATCCTTTGTCACCACCCAAGCAGGGGCCGCTCTCCCTAAACAGGGCCCTGTTGTGCTGCCAGAGTATTCATTAAGATGGAGTTTTACCTGGATAATGCCTTTTGAGGAATGCATCCCAGCATTTGAGGCAGCTCCCAGCAGAACAACCTGCCATTTGTGATGCCTCCGTCAGGTTAAACATTTTAGATTAATCAATAAGTAAATGGCAAATAAATGGCATGAGCCCCATGTCCAATATAAATGAGATCAACGGAAGAAGCAGAAAAGGGCAGTTTGGGCATCGTCCAATATGCCTTGAGCATGCTGCCTTCCGCTCTGTCTACTTGAGGTGAAATATCCAGATGAAAAGTGAATGGTGAAGTACATCATCCAGATGTTTTAGAACATCAGGGTGTCTGGCGTCCTTTACCTTAACACACTGACTTCATTCTGAGGTGCCAGAGATGCTGTTGTTCTCACTGTCTGTCACCCGGAAGAAAGGTCATGACTCTGGCGAGCTGCTCTCCTCCCTGCAACGTAACCTGAGCCAGCCAGCCCTGGAGTCCAGCGGGATGGAAGTGCCGAGGCCAGCATGCAAGCATCACTGGCTTTGAGAATTTGCCAAACGCTGCCCCAAATATGCATTTCACAAAGAATTCCATTCATTCCTCCCAATTCTTTCTGCTAATTTACTTCAGTTACACTTTTCAGATGTGTAATATCTCATTCTTGAGGAAAAATATGTTGCAGCCCAAAGAGCTGACCTTCATGCGTTTTCAGACTCTCTGCTGTGTACCTGACAAATGAGGCACCAAGGCCTTTCCATATTCTGTTTGGGGGTCTATTGGCTGAGGAATCCTTGGTCATCCCACCTGCCTGGCGTCTAGGATCATGATGAATTGTCTCCAACTCTGGCCTCAGATTGTTTTTTAACATTTAATTTAGTTTCTTCCTGTGCTTGGATGAACATGGCCATGTTATGGATTTCTGCTCTAATGTACACCAGCAGGCTGGAAGAACAAGCCTCAGCAAGCTGTGGAAATTAGAGAGGCTGGATCAATAGGCAAGGTCACGACCCCCCGGCTCCGATTCTGTACACTGTCCTGAAATTCTCTCCCTTGAAAATCCTCCTGCTGCTTCTAATGTGAATCCGTGTGTATTCCCAGAGAGGAATTCATGTAAACAAGCCTACCCCAACCTCTCACATCTCAGGGAGGGACACCCATAATCATAAACACTGAAAAATTTGTGTAAACAGCAGCCTAGGAATATAAACATCTAGGCATTTGTTCATGTGCCGTTTGTTAACTTCATTGTCTGAAGACCCTTTCACGGGGAGGACAAATAGATGAGGACAAAGAGAAAGCGGACCTGCCAATTCGCAAGCCAACCCTTAAGAAATTATCCTGTATCACACATATACGTCAAACAAAGGGACACAGTCTTCTGTGCCTGTGCCTTGAAATTTTTATGGACTGCCGAATTATTAAAAAAATCAACCTGATTAAAGCTGTAAGAAATATCACTAGGATCAGTGAAATCGACTGAGGAGAAAATATTCGGAAATAGTTTAAGAGATCACCAGTGCTAATAACACTATGAATTTAGATCTCATCAATGTAAAGGACCTACATCCCCAAATACAAAGCAATATTCATAACAAACACGTTTTCTGTCTGGAGATTCAGAAGTTGATGTTGTTCGGAGTTATAATTTTCCTGGGTGGAAATAACTAATGCATCAAAACTTCAAACCTGCAAAAGCAAACCCACTACTGGTAATTTATCATATTCACTAATCACTGGTTCCGAAATGACCTGACATCGAAATGATCAATTCTGGAAGAAAAAAAAGAAAAAACACTTAAAGATCTGTCGTTTTGAGGAGAAGGTTAAGGATGTGCCAAAAGTGGGAGAAAGGAGGTGCAGGTCAAGAGGAGGGGAGCAGGTCCCAAGAGCTGCTTATCTTCTGGAACGGGGGTGCTACTTTCCCTTTGTAAATCTGAATTCACGTAGCCCAGTAAGATGGGATCTCTCTTCAATCCAGTAAATTCAGTATGTGATAAGGCACACCCTTATCTAAACCTCTTATTCAGGAACAATAGCAGGAGTACTTTTTATACAACCCCAATAATTCTGCAGTACTTGGTACTTTTGCTTCAGAATTTAGGTAACGGGGTTATATTCAGAAAAGGTAACCTTTGTTTAATTTGTGACAAACCCCTTAACAAATCTGCTGTATTTCTATTATATCAGAGATTTTTAGGTGAAATATCATCACTCTTTAAATCTTCAGATAAAAATTTGTTTTTTGAGACTATTGCTTTGTACTTAAGAGTGAAGGTCTTTGCCAGTGAAGGATATATTATTTACAAGAACTCAGAAAAATTAGGATGTTTCCTTCAAAGCACAGGGACTAATTGCAAAGGAGAAGAGTTAATCTTGCTTTTTCCTACTCCTTTATTTTGAGAGAAAAATATACACATATACTCTGTTTTCTTTATAGGTGCTGAAAAAATTGCATTTGCTCTTATCCTTAGGAGTAGCCTTAGTTAAAGATGTACACATGAGCTGGGTCTGGGTCAGGGTTGGTGAAGAAATGTTTCAGAAGACACAAAAAGGCAAGTAGATGCGATTTTTTTTTTCTTTTTTACTACTACCGGTACTATTTTTCTATCCAATTTCTCAGTGGAGACTTTCAGTTTGGAAATAAATCCTAAATCTGATCACAATGGCAGGTCATGATGAGTATTTAAATAAATAAATGGAAGTTTAGAATCACAGAGTCTAGAGCAGGATCTAACCCAATCTGAAGAGTATCTACTTTTAGGTGAAAAAAATTTTTTTCAGATGAGACCTTTAGACGTCTTGCCCAAGGTCTCCCAGTGAAGGGTACAGAGAGGACTGGAACTCCTTGTTTCTTCCACCTGATAGAGTATATAACCTTCATATAAGGTTGTGTCCCAGTTTAGGACTCTACCCTAATTTCGGATTCTACCTCTCAGTGCAGGACTCTGCCCTCCCGTATAGGGATCTACCTTTGTTCTGGCAGTTTAATGCTACAGAGCAAGTTACCCCCCAAATTAGCGGCTCAAAACAAAAACAGAATTTACTTGTTGTTCATGAATCTACACTTTGCACAAAGCTTGGTGTACATAGCTCATCTCTGTCTCACGCAGCATCTGTTGAGGCATCTTGAATCATCTGGAGTCTCCTTTACTTGAACTAGATGTTGGCTGGGGCCTCAGTTCCTCTTCATGGGGCCTTTCTACATGTTCTCTCTGATGTGGGAAACAAAGGCAGAAGAGAAATTATTTAATTTCCTTACTGCCTACAGCCCATTGACAAGTCCTTGAAATAGGCAGAGTGACATTCCTCTAGGGACTCAACTGCCTCAATGTTGACACTTTGCTAATGGCAAAAGGCAATCCTAGCCTGATTCCCGACCCCACCCCACCCCCCAGGATCCTCTAAGCCTACTTTAACATATAAAAATTCCTTTAGAAATTTGCTTTATCTCTTAAACCATCCCCCCCCCCCAAGATACATGTTGGGAATCATCCCCCAAGCCTGTGGCCCACTGATATATATCTGAAGGGTCTCATGACTGAGTTTTTTTTTTTTACTAAACAGTAATAAATGACCTTTTCCTAACAATAGCTAGTCCACTCAAGGTCCTGGAAACCTTGCTTCCAAATTCCTTAAAGACTTCCTCTATCCCTAACCTCCCAACCTGAAAATATATCATGGGCCGCTCTTCATGACCCCAGTGCAGCTCTTTCTGCCCATGGGTCCTGTCCCCATGCTTTAATGAAACCACCTTTTTGTACCAAAGATGTCTTGAGAATTCTTTCTTGGCCATTGGCTTTGAACCCTAATGTCTTTCCTACATCGCTCTCCACCTGGGCTAATTTGGATTTTCTCACGGCATGATGGCAGGTTTTCTCAGAGATGAGCCAGTTTCCCCCAGAGATCTAGCCTCGGAGGTCACATAGCATCCTTTCTGCCTTACTCTTTTAGTTGAAGCAATCATAAGTCCCTGCCCTCATTCCAGGAGGAGAACACAGGCCTCTCAGTGGGAAGAGCCCCAACATCACATTGTAAGCAAATGGAATGGGAAACATTGTTGCATGTAGGAAAATACAATCTATCATAATCTGCCCTTTGGATTTAACAATTCAAATACCCATACATGCAAAATATACTCATGCCTTCCCTCTAAATTCCCAAATTTCATCCCACTGAGGCTTAGTTTGAAGTCCAGGATCTCGTCATCTAAATCAGGTCTCAATGAGGAGAATGCTTCTCCAGGGTGGTTCCTCAGTTCCGGCTCCTGGAGCACTGGTCCTCTGGGTATGAAGCCCTGTGGACCAAATGTGGATGGGTAGCTCATCTCTGCTTCCCTTGGCAACAGATAGTGTGGCTCTAAAGCTGGGGACTGGAGTCATCTCAAGTGTCATTCATTCACATGTCCAATTGGTGATGCTGGGTAGTGGCTGAAGGCCTCAGTGTCTCTCCAGGCGGGACTTTGTAGTCTCTTTGTGCAGTGAGTTTGGGCTTCCTCTTTTTTGCATGATGGTTGGCTTTCCCAGAACAAACATCCTAAGGAGTAAGCTGGCTGAAAGCTACAGTCTTTTTGTGAGCTGGTCTCAGAAGTCACAGAACATCACCCCCCCCACTCCATTGGTTGGAGCAGTCCCAAACTCTCCCAGATGCAAATGGAGGAGCCCTAGTCTTCAAGACCAGTGGAGGGAGCCTCGAAAGCACACTGTAAGAAGAGTAGATTGGATGGGAGGTATTATTATAGTCACTTAGGGAAATGCAATCTGCTAGACTGGGTTGCCTTGAACTGGGGCCCTTCATACTGAGGCTGAATGACTAGAAGTCAGCAATGCTGTAGGGGGTGGGGATTCTACTATGGGTAGAAAGTTTGACTAAATGATCTTTGATATTTTTTCCAACTCTCAGATTCTATGACACTAGGAAAATGTCAGTTGAACCCAGGTAATCTGAAGATACCAGGGAACCCAACCGTATTGCCTTGTGGCATGTAAGAAGAGGAGCAGAAGAAACAGGATGTAGAGATAAATTGAAGGTGCAAGATTATCTTCCTAAGATAGTCTTTGTCTGAATACTATGCCTCTATCTGCTAATAAGAGCAATGGATTGTGACCTCAGCCAGAGTTCAGAGGTATACTTTCAGGCTGGCAAGGAAGATAGCAGCTCATGAACATAGGAGTTTATGTTAAAGACTAACACCAGGGTGAACCTGAAAACTCAAATTGAAAAGAGGTTGTATTCTCTGCTGGCCGAGAATGTAGGCAAAAAGCCTTGAACCTTTGGACTAATAAGAGTTCAATGCAATTGTGTGTGTGAAAGGGCTTTATAAACTGTAATGTGTCAATGTTGTTTATTGTGTTGGGATTTCCATTCATACAGCAGAGACTTTTGTAAACAAAGCTGAATCCTCCTTTGCTCTCTGTCTCACACCTGGATTGCTTGCCTTTGGTCAGATCATCTTTCCGTCAAGTGGTTTGTCTGTGTGCCTTTCTTATGAGGACTTTTCATGATATTCTTGGTCATTTAATCAGTTTGGTTAAAATCCTGGCTCCTAAGCAATGGCAGGAGCTGGGTCAGTGGACGCAGCCTCAAAGCATATTGTCCTGGGTCCGCTTGTCATCTCATCGTGTCCTCTTCTCATCAGTTTTTCAAAACCAGGCACTTTTCCTGCTGCCCTTCACTGGGCTGACTTCCAAAAGTACCTTGCTCTGGGGCAGAATTGTACTGGCGAATGCATAATTCAGTGGTTTGTACTTTACATCTATTAAGCATGGCACCAAATGCAGGAATGACACAATGGTGAGGCTTTTGCTTAGATAGTGTTTTTTCTGAGTGAAGCTTAACATTCAACCCAGTTTATAGTTCCTTTGCATAGTAGATAAGTATCATAATAGTTTTTTAATAGATGACTCAACGGAAATACATACATTATAAGGTCAGTGTCACTGCAAATTATTACCACAGGACCAATTCAAGGGTCCTAACTCTCCATGTCTAACTTTTACTACTAGATTATGCATAGTACATAGTAGGTATTTGAAAATATCCATTGAACTTTATTATATTATCAATAGGCAATTAAATAAAATGCAACTTCAAGGCTTTTTTTTTTTTAAAATCCAAGACTGACTTAAAATCTCTGGCAGAATAATAACCATTATGTTTCCATTGGATAAATTATGGCAGCCCAATAAGGTCTCAACTAACTAAATATCATATTTTTAAACACATTTTACATACCCTTCAGCTAGTTCTGGAAGTAACAGTAGAGCTATTGTTGTAAATCTTTATTTCTTTTCCATACCTTACACTTTAAAATGTATTTTACAAAGCATAAATATTCATTATTCTATACATCCATAGAATAAGCCTAGGGATCTGTTAGTAAAGATATTGCTCCCATTTAAAAGACAGGAGTCGAAATGCTAAAAGAAATTTATTGGAGTTTTGATCTTAGGTTCATTCTCTGATTCAATTCTCTTTCTGTTATTTATTATTTATTAGCTAACAAAATAATAACAGTAGCATAAAAATAATAATTACTTACTGGGCATTTATTGTGTTCCAGGCTCTCTGCTAAGCACTTCACCCACATATCTCATGTAATCTTCACAACAGCTCTTGAAGGAAACACTGTTACTCATGTCATTTTACAGATAAATAAACTCAGAGAGTTTGGGTAACTTGTGACTAAGTTCTAAAACTAATAAGTGAAACAGGTGAATTTTGAAACTATGCCAAGGGGTTTAACCACAGTGCTGGACAGTTACTCACACCAGATACCATGGAGAAAACTGGATGGAGTGTGGGTGAAAGATGTGGACATGTTTGGACTTTTTTTCTCTAAAATAGCATTTAGAATTATACAACTAGGATTCAGCCATTATATGAGTGAAACTCTTACTCCTAGAAACTTAAAGCTTCCCTTTTACCCCCCATGACATTGTTACAGACCAATTGATGTTCAAGGAGGAAGGAATGTGCTCTGGAGTGGATTTATATTTTATAAGATGGAATAGGCCATTTTCATGCCCCATTCACTCAGGCCTGTTCTCTATATGTATTCTGATAACACCTAAGTGTCTGTCCATTCAAGGATATCATCCAACTTGGACAGGCCAGCCTGTGTAAACCACACTTTCCAGTTGCCTGGTTATCATTACTAATGTATCAGAATGCTTTCTGAGAAATTCTGTGCATCTTTCAAACCAGTGAACCATAATTTTCTTATTCAACATCTTGTCTCTAGAAATTAGACTTCTTGTTTAATGTGATCCTTCTCCTCTGCCTCATGCTAGTTCTTCAGGGCCTCCGCTGCAGGCTGCACATCAGCCACTGTCATTGATGCTAAAGGCAGTGGTGGAGAATTCTGATTAAGGAAGAGTCTCTCTAGGAGTCCTTTGTCCTGATATTCTTCAGCAAGCCAAAATTTTGGGAAATGGCAAATGAGTCGAGGGACTTCTCAGTCTGACCCTGAGATGTCAAGTTATATAGAAGATATCTTGATCCAAGTGTCAAGTTAAGCAGAGCAAGACCAGTTTCTCGAGTTCCACTATTATGATACTCTGCCCTATTAAACTTCCCATCACAGTGTTGAGGATCGCAGGATGACTGACTTTCTAAGAGACTCAGAAGTACGTAGGAATCAGCATTGCTGCTGGCTGGCAAAACAACAACAACAACAAAACCGAGGGCCCAACTAGTCCTCCACTTTTCCTTTCTGAACCCTCAACTATGACCCGGAGCCAGACACTTCCCTTTCTTTTCTCTTCTATCATTAAAATATATCTCCTTTTCAAGCTCTTTCTGACTAATGGGAAGATAGGGTGAAAATTCCCCTAAATTGCCTTTTACCTAAATAGGAAGCTCCAGTGGTTTCCAGCTACCCATTCTATGTCATGTGTAATCATATTACGTAAATAACTTTAGGAGTGTGGAGTGTGATGAGCTGGGTTTGCCAGAGTCTGAATGTTTGTGTCTCCCAAAATTCATATGTTCAAATCCTAATCTCCAAAGATAATGTAATAAAGAGGTGGGGTCTTAGGGAAGTGCTTAGGTCAGAGAAGTGATGGCTTCATGAATGGGATTGGTTCTCTCACAAAAGAACCCTCATAGAGATCCCTCATGCCTTCCACCATGTAATAATACTGCAACAAGTCTATAATGCAGAAGAGTACTCTTACCTGACTGTGGCAGCACCATAATCTTAGACTTCCAGCCTCTAAAACTGTGAGAAATAAATTCGTGTTGTTTATAAACTGCTCATTTGGTGGCATTTCATTATAGGAGCCTAAACTAAGACAGGGTTTATCTATAAATACCACCATCTTGTAGGAACCTAAAGTTTCTATACCTATTATTCTCAATCATCTGTCATAGTAATTTTTTTCAAAGTGTAATGATATCTTTCCAGCTAAATCCAAGGTATATCATTTGACCTTTGTCTCTGCATCCTCTCTTTGCCATTCTTAATACTATTCACCATTCATTTGAATCTTGTGACAGAATTTTCCCTAACAAACTATGCCCCCATGTTTCTGTCTCCTGGTTCTTTCCCATCTATCTGATTTTTTTTTTTTCTCCTCATGTAGGGACCTCAGTTTTGTATCTATTTTGTTGTTGTTTATTTGTTTTAATAATGACTCAAATGCAGAGCCTCTGGGGCATAATGTCAAGTCACAGAGGGCTCTTCTTAAGCCCTGAAACCTAATGAAATTTGACATGCTAGATTTTAAACTTGCCTGGGACCAATGACCCCTGGATTCCTTTTAATTTCTCCCTTTTGGAATGATAACACCTACCTTATACCTGTCCACTTTGGAAGCAAAAAGTTTTGTTTTGTTTTGTCTTTTTCCCTAAAAGGTGTTATCTAGATGGATAGAGAAGATTTTTTTTGCTCTAGAATGATCCATACCCAGAATTTCATCCTGCCTTAATTTAGATGATGAGACTTGGGGTTTTTGAGCTTATGATATTTAGATAAGGATTATGAGCATAAATTTAATGCTTTAAAACCTTGAGACTTTGGGAGAGTTTTGTATCGGGTGAATGTGCTTTGCATGTGGGATGGATTTTAATTTGGGATAGCCAATGAGAGAATTTCATTGGGTTTAATCGAGGTTCCCCAGAAATATGCACACCTGTTACCTGTGAATGTAGTCTTATTTGGAAAATAAGTTTTTGCATATTTAATTAAATTAAGCATCTTTAGATAATATCATCCCATATTTTCTGGGCAGGTCTAAATCCAATAATGAGTGTCCTTATAAGCAAAAATCATGTGGATGTTTGAGACACAGTGAGTAGAAGACTTTGTAAAGAAGGAGACAGCTTGAAGTTATATATTGCCACAAGCCAAGTATAGCCTGAAGCTATGAAAAATCTGGATGAGGCAAGACAGGATTCTTCACTAGAGCCTTTGGAGAGAATGTGGGCCCTGCCAATAACTTGATTTCAGATTTATGACCTCCAGAACTTTGAAAGAATCAATCTCTTTTAGTTTTTTGGTTTTGTACTTTTTAGTTTTTATTATTGAAGTATAGTTGATAAACAATGTTACATTAATTTCAGGTGTACGCCATAGTGATTCAACAATTCTTTGTTAAGCAATGCTCACCACAGTGAGTGTAGTTACTATCGGGGGGACCTCAGTTCTTGATTATCAGCTTTAATTTTTCCAAAATCTCACCCTGAGAGTATTTACACAGTCCGGGAGTTTTGTGCCATTGCTGTGTAGATGACTTTGAAATCTCCCTCTCCAACTTAGTTTTGTAGCCTTTATCCACTGTTTTCTTAAGATCAGCATATACCAAATGTAACCCATCATTTCTCTCCCCAAACTTTTGTTTTTAATTTGTCCATTTCTGAGAAAAATTAAGATATATAGCTGAGGTGGATGTGGACTTATGTGGTAGCAGACAAAATTAGAAGAAAAGAGTATACTTGCAAGAAATTTCCAAGGAACAAGTATAAGATTTAATGACTGGTGAGATGTAAGGAATGATTCAAAGATAAGGAAACTGTTAGTAGCCTAAGCATCTCTTCAGTGTCCTGGAAGTAGAATTTAGATAACCTTGACTCCACAATTTGTTGCTTTACCTCCTTTCCCCAACTAGCCAAAGTCCTTTAAAAAACAACTTTTTAAATTACTTTTTTTTCTCTACCAAGCCCATCATAGCTATAGAATTTTGTTTAAATAGTGAGTAAATGCAATGAATTGGTCTCATTTTCAACCTTTTCTGAGGAGCATGATGTGAACTTCCAGTGGCTGCCAGCAGCTTTGAAAGCTCATTCCCTCAATTCAGGTCTCTGCTGACAACTTTTGGAGGCCATTGTTTCCAATTTGTGGTAAGGATCTAAAATCCACATGAGTCTTTCAGCAACTCCCTGATCTATGTCAGAACTCTCTTGGAAGCACAAACATTCCAGGTCTTGGCTAAACCCTGCTGAGAAGTCTGAGCCTCTTCTGCCATTTCCAGTTCTATTTATCCTTTCACAGGGCACTCTGTGGACCCTGTGGTAGGCATAAAAACAGCCTCCCAAAGATGTCCACAGACTCATCCCAGTAACCTGTGAATATGATAAGCTACATGGCAAAAAGACTTTGCAGATGTGATTAACACTCTATGATGGGGAATATCCTGGATTAACCAAAGACCTAATGTAAGCACAAGCGTCTTTCAAAGGAAAGAGAAAAGCACAAGAGTCAAAGGAGGAGATGTGGTGTTGGAAGCAGAGGTTGGAGTGGTATTTCTGGAAGGGGACCACAGACCAAAGAATGAAGACAAGCCACTAGAATCTGGAAAAGGTAAGAAACAGATTCCCTCCCTGGAGCTTACAGAAGGCAGGTAGCTCTGGAAGACCTATTTTTTGATATCAGAACCGTAAGTTAATACATCTGTTGTTTTAAGCCTCTAAATTTGTGGTAATTTGTTATAGCAGCTGTAAGAATCTGCTAACCTCCTAACCCGACGTTCTTCACCACTCTATTATCCTCGTCATTGCTTAAGACTCACCCCTCTTTTTATCCATTTTCCTTCAGACTCTCATCCCCAGATTGCTCTGTGCTTCCTCTCCTGAGCTAACCTCCCACTGATTCTCTTTTTTTCAAATCTTTTCAAATCTACTGTTCTCTAGGCTTCCTGCTCTGTTGCACACAGACTCCCCTGTGTTCTCAGGCTCTCCACCAAATGCATTCCCTAACTACTAGCTTGAAGTGTGAAACGCTATTTCCTGAGGACACTAACATCCCTAAAATTCCCTCAAGAAGAAGCCTTTATTTTTCTTACATTCCCAAGTATCTCACTACCCAAAATATACAGCTTCTCAAACATTACACTTCTACCCTTGTCTAAAAATCCTTGGTCCTTACAGACTACTCATGATATGTGGCCACATCACTCTTGAGTTCTTGTCTTTCTCATCTTCTAGCCTCATGGTTACTTCCTCCTCATTTATTGAAGATTTTAAACCTGGATCACTGAATTGTATCTCTGCCCCAAGCTCTGCTGTCATCTTGGGGATTTGAGAATTCTTAAGAACAGTCTATCCTAACCAATCCATTTCTTGATCTCTTATACTCCAGTAACTTTCACCTCCACGCCAGCCATTAATTCCCAAATGCTTGCTCTGGACCTTTCCATCACTTAAAATTTCTCCACCTCTGAAATCCTTACTCAAATACACTATAAACAAGTCAAAAAATTTAAATATAAAAATAACCAGAATGTATTATCTAACACCACCACACCCCACCCTGAATGAAATGTCTGTTCTTCTCATGATGCCTGGTTTAGTAAATGATAGCCACCCACATGTGTGTCTAAGACAGACACCCGGGTACCATCTTTATTTTTATATCTGTTTCCTGATTTCCACATCCAGTCATTCACTATAAACTGTCAAGTGTATGATCCCAGAGTCCTGGGGTCGAGCCCCGCATCGGGCTCTCTGCTCGGCGGGGAGCCCGCTTCCTCCTCTCTCTGCCTGCCTCTCTGCCTACTTGTGATCTCTGTCTGTCAAATTAAAAAAAAAAATCTTAAAAAAAAAAAAAACTGTCAAGTTTAACTCTATCTCTGAAACCTGTCCTTTTCTCTCCAACCCCATCATCATTACACCAAATAACCTTTCCTTTGGATTACTGTTGATTTCTAATTGTTCTCTCTCCAACTATTTCTCTAGTACCCCTCAAACTCAATTCTTTTCAGATTCTAGTCGATCTTTCTGAAATATGGTATGCTATGTTACTTCTCTGCTTAAAATCTTTTAGGACTTTCCTACTGTCTTTGTAATAAAGTTCACTTTAATGTATCTTAATGACTGACTGCTGTTCGCCCAGGTGGCTTCACCTGGGGCACTTGCCACATGCCACATTTTCTCCCTTACCGCCCTAACCACACTCATCCTAAAGTAGTGCTGAACTACTTGCAGTTTTCCAAACTAATTTTGCTGTCAGTATCATTTCCAAAGTCTTCTACCTGCTCTTCTCTCTAGCAATAATTCTCTTTCGCACCTTTACTTATCTGATGGCATCGGATGTCCTTTGGATCACAGCTAACCTATTACTTCTTCTGAAAAGCCTTGCTTTATTTTCGCATCCTGCCCCCTCATCTCACCATTGAAAAAGGCTCCCTTTTCATGGAGCAACCTGTACTTATATCTGTTCTAGCACTTGTCATGCTCTACAACAACTGTCTCTTTAGTTCTCTCTCCAACCAGTTCATAAACTTGAGGAAGGACCCTGTCTTTTTTACTCTTAAAGTCTCAGTGGATGACACAGACAGTCTATTGGTAATTGTTACTGAAGCAACAAATGAAAAATAGATTTGTGTTCCTAAATATGTTATCTCTCTTTTATTTTCTTTATTAATTTAAGACTTCTTATATTTATCCTAATTGGAGCTAAACTTAACATCTAGATTAAGTAATATCTTAATGCATGTTCATTAAGTTGTTCATTCTATCTGTTCACATGAGCAAATACGCTTCTTTTCATGACCTGCATCTGACCCACACTGGCTTATGGACAGAGAGTACTAATCTATCCATTCATCTTTGGTCCTGTTTTAAACCATCCCCAGCCACCCAAGGACTTCCTATGTGTCCTGTTTTGCGTCAAGCAACCCGAACAACACAGGCATCTGTGTGGTTCCTGAAATACACCAATTTCACCATCACCAACAACCCTCTTTACCTTCAGAGAAACAGGAACCAACTCACAAGTTGTTCCTTGGTCAGATCGAAAGCCCAATCTTCCTGTAGAGTGGCTGAAAATCATGGTTATAGACCACGGTACTCTCAGCTATTCTAAAAGAACAAACAAAAATACTCCCACTGATTCAGACTTGTCCAACTACAATGAAAATGGAGGTTACTAAGAAACTCTGAGGGAAACATTCTGATTACATAATGAGACTAGTGTCAATCCCCTCATACATAGAATGAGGGGGCTTAAAACTTCCCAAGTAAGAGAACTCCCCTTTTCCTGCAAAAAATGTCCCAAAACTCACACATGTTAAGTAATGTGCTATTGGTTGATAGATAACAAAGAAGCTCTTATGAATTCATGAGTTCTTTAAAATAAATTTATTCATTATCAATCACAGAATCAATTTACATGTTTTTGAAAAGATTAGAGTACATACATGTGTAAGATGTGTGAACACATAAACTTGCAATAACTGTAACATCTTCTAGATATGACAGCTGCCCATAATTTGAGAACGTTTTGCTTTGAAAATCATTAAGATCCATTCTGCCATTAACATTCACTTGTTTTATTAGTTTAGGTAATTCCCATTCACTAGTTACACAAGAGCTTCCTACTCTCCTTAATTCAGCATTTCCTAAACTTTGTACCATGGAAATCTAATGGTTGATTGAAAGAAGTATTTCAGAATAAACAATTTTGGGAAATGCTCATAGTAGTATCCTCTTATAGATGCTTCATGTGTATAAGTGTATTAAAAGCTCTTAAATATAGTATAGCAAAGAAATGTGTTTATATTATTTAACTCAGCATTTCCCAAACCTACTTGTCAATGGAGCAGTTCCCACCCCATCAATGGAACACCCATTAATATATCATGTCATGCAACACGGATTTGAGAAAACATGGTTTATAAACACTTTGCTGCTGGGTGGGGCACTGTTAGCCAAGAGAACAATATATCTGAGAGCACCACATCCCATCCCACTGGTCATTACAGGCCTTATGGATTCATTCTCAGGTGGAGACCAAGGCTGAGTAGATGTGCATGACAGTAGGAAAGATTTTAATCTGGAGATGTGGCCACCCATGCAAATCACATACTGAACCAAATTTGGGGCATTGTAGAGATACTGAAAAATCCATTTAACCTCCCAGATTACACTATAGTTGCAACTCTTTCTGTCCTAAAAACATAATGATGGTCTGTAATTTCTTAGATGCTGACCCTCCAATTCACACAAGGAGGCTGATTCTACAGCAGCAAAGAGAATCACTCCTCCAAGGATGGGTGCTTTCAGTGTGGTGTGATGAATTTTCGGTACAAACACCTCTATCTTCCTTAGTGTTCCAGCGTGTAGTAATCTAACCTGGCCAGAATAAATGCAGAGGATCTCAGTCACATTCCTGCTTCAGCACAGACATGCTTAGTGTCCAAGGCAGGCTAGAGAGGAGATGAGGAAACTCTTCTGGGCGTAGCCATAAGGTCAACAAATTGGAAAAAGCCACAACTCACCCTTGGGAAGGATTAAATACCCTGACATCCTCCAAATTGATTTACCTAGATCAAACCACATGTTAATGAGGCAGGCAAGTTACTCTAATTCATTGTTACTATTCTAAATGCAGAGACCTTTTCACATTAAAAGGGTGGGACCATGGATTCAAATGAGCATTGCTTACTTATGGCTCGTCACTCACCCTGCCTAGACCAGTGTCCTCAGAGCTATTTACAATCACTGTCATCTAAACTGCACCAAAAAGAACTGGACATTCAAAGAGCACAGCTCCTAAGAAATGAAGTGAGTTTTCTTCCTCTATTATCTGCACTTCTGAATAGAGGTACATGAATGCTCTTACCCAGCAAAGTGTAAGCACTTAGATTTCCTCTGGGTGCAGAGTGCTGTAAGAATTTCTATTATTTGAAGGATCCCCTTGAAAATGTCTCAGTCACTTTTCAACACTGACTCTTCAGCAGCCCTGAAACCGTATTTATACCACAGATGCAATGTCTACAGATCTCAATTCTGTCCAAATCGTGAGTTGGGAAGGAAGGATTTCTTCATGGTTTCACACCTATCACTGAGCTTTATCTACAGGAGAAGGTCGAGTTCCTGCCTATAAGAAGGCAATATTTATTGGTATCCATACACACACAGTGGTTTGGAATAATCATCCAGTTCAATTTCCCTAATAGGTAAATAAATATGTAAGTTGAAGGGTCAGATAGTAAATACTTTAGGCTCCGTAGGCCTATGGTCTATTGCAACTTTTCCACTCTGCTCCTACAATGTGAAAGCAACCATAAACAAAGTGCAGATGAATCTGTGTAACTATATTCCAAGAAATATTTACTTATGAGCAACACTGAAATTTAAACTACATATGTTTTTTTATCTCACACAATGTGATTCTTAAAAAAATTTTTTTCAACAATTCAACAATGTAAAAACCACTCATTGCCGGTAGGGTCATACCAAACAGTAGCAGGCTGCATCTGACCTATCACCCATAGTTTATTGGCCCATGCTTTAACCCATAGCTTTGAAAATAAGACTTAACCCTTTTTGCTTACATTTCATTTTTAAGTTTTTCATCAGTATGAACTCATTTCACATGATTTGGAGAGATCAGTGGAATTATGAAAACACATATAGGACAATTATTGCAGTGTATAAATATTAGGAATTTCACAGTTTACTTTCATAGAGCTAGAGAAACATCCAGAAGTCAACAAATCAAGAGACATTAAGACAGTTTTCCTTATTATATACACTTTGAGAAAGATTGCTGTAATTTTTCACTTATTCTTAACTCTTTGAGTTAAATTTTTCCTAGAAAAATGTACTTTAAGATTCATAATGGATTGAGAATTTTGCTTTCTAACAAATAACTACTCATTATTCATAATTCTAGAAAACCCCACAATAAGTTATTTTTCTGGGGCGCCTGGGTGGCTCAGTCAATTAAGTATCAGCCTTCTGCTCAGGTCATGATTTCAGAGTCCTGGGATGGAGTCCCACGTTGGGTTCCCTGTTCAGTGGGGAGCCTGCTTCTCCCTCTGCACCTCCCCCTGCTCATGCACTCTCTCTCTCTCTCTCTCCCAAGTAAATAAATAAAATCTTTTAAAAGATTACTTTTTCTGATTACAAAAGCTATATTTGTTTATCTTAGATTATATGGAAAATGCACAAGAGCACAGATTACTTCAAGCTCCAGAAAGATTGTGTTTAAAACCAAGAGATTTAAAAAAAAAATCTTCCCTCATGTATCTCTAGCCATTATATAAAAGTTTTTCTGTTGGCAAGTCAAACGTCAAATACACTTGGCTAGAAAGCTTATAGTTTAACCCTGCACAGAGAGTCAGGGTGAAGCAAAGGTCTCTACTTCTAAATATTTGTTGGTAAATGTTGCTCCACTGGCTGCTTGGAAATCGGTTTCCATCAGATTAGGTAAAGCCTGCTAACCAAACACAGCAGCAGTTACCACTCCGGTTGGAAAACAACCTGCTTTCCTTCTTCCAGGACCTACACTGCATCTTTGTCCCTGGCCTCAATCCTTCCACCCTCCACCTTCTTTGGTTTAAAATGTCTTCGGCTTGCAAAGCGGTGTCAGTGAGTTTATTAGTCCTTTCCAGGGCAGGCCCGCTATGAGCTGTGGGCTGCACAGGTGTTCCTTCTTCGAGAAGGCCGCATCTGTGTGACTGCGGCTTCTTTGAGAGGCCTTGCTTGTGGGCAGGTAGCTCGAAACAGCACCCCGGCAGCTTCCCTTCAAGGGGAACAGGAGCACTGAGAGGGAAGCCATGGACTTACAGGGCTTTCTTCAGGCAAATTCAGCTCTTTAAAGAAAAATAACAACAATTCTTTGCCTTCAAACCCCTCTTCCCTGCCCCCAATGCGCACCCCCAAATCAAACAGGCCAGATGTTTATGAAAACTGCAGTTTCCGCAATCAAAAGTACAACATTTACCATAGCTTTTATCAAAGATTTCAATTCCCCTCATCTTAAGGAAAATGACCCTTTTATTTTGTTGTGGACATAAAATTATGGCCCTGGGAAAATTGGAAGCATTTCTGTTGAGGGAAATCAATTTTCTCACTGCCATATATGATCAACATGTCACAGCCATCACCCAGATAATAATAGTAAAGTACAAGTAAAATGGCTGGTAATACTGGCCTTAAAGGTAGCAAAAGATAGAAGCGGGATAACACCCCCCACCACCACCACCTTTTTAAAGCATGTTTGCAAAAAGGAAAGAAGATGAAGATAAACCTCTAAGGGTTATTTTTGTTCCCTAATTTTCTTCCTTCCCGCCCCACTTTCTTCCTTTTGCTAGTGCTTTCTAGAGTGTAAGTATTTTATTTTGTGTACTAATCGGCCAAAGCATTAATGAAACTGTAGAGATATGTGTTCTTCCTGGAAAAGAGTAAGCACTTTATGTGTAAACCACTCCGGCTCCTTTTCAATCATCCTGTTAATGGGTGGCTAATTGTCAAAAGATGTGACCAGAGCGAGATGACCCAAGAGTGTGTTTAGGGGGGAGGCGATAGGGAAAGTACAGAAGCGGCTTCTTAATTTGGATCCTGCAAACAAAAGGAAACATCAAATCTGACCTCGCTGCTGGAGTGTTAATGGCTTTCTCCCATCGCGCCCCCTGCCACTTAGCATCTTTTGTGCCCCACCCTGGGAAGCTTCCCGGCAGAAGTGTGCATTAGCAGAACTCTACAGTTACAAAACGCTGCTTACTACAGACGAGGGGAAAAACCTTCAGAGTGATTAAATGTTCTTTGGACAAACACATCCACTGCCATAAAAGTGCCATCTTTATTTCAGGCAGGCCTCTCAGTGATGTCCCTGCTGTGGCCACCAGCACAAAGGAGCCTTGTACCCAGAATGTCACTGAAACCCTTCAAAGAGGAACCAAGCACACTCTCTCTCTTTATAGAAAAGTTGGCGTCACACATGAATATGGGAAGATAAAACTGCATTAATTCGGACCAAGACCATAACTGAGAAAACAGCAGACGAGCCTTTGGCAAAATTTCCAAATATTTTAAAAAGTTTAACCATTTAGAAACAAACAAAGTAATCATAAACAAATAAACAATAGCAATGACAAGAACTCAACTACTTATTTAGGAATGAAAATGAGAATGGGAAATAAGAATGAGAGGAAAAATAATGAAATCTAGGCCAAGAGAACCTCATGGATATCGTAAATGTGTCTGCACAAAGATGTTCTTAGAGGTATTATTTAGAATCAAAAGTAACCTATATAGCTAGCAGTAAAGGATTTAGAAAGAGAAAGTGTGGTACATACATCGGATAACATATTTTGCAGCTGTTAGAGATATTGGTTTGGGAAAAAATAATGCTCCAAGAAATATGAGAAAGCATATCCTATACACTTGAGTAAAAACTAATGATAAGTTATAGCCATAGAAAAAATGCATGCTCAGGAAAACACACTAAAACAAAATGATGACAGTATTATGGGTATTCCCTTCTATTCTAATTGGTAGTGATTTGGATATTGTATTGATTCAAAACAAAACAAAACAAAAACACAGAAAAAGAGAAAAAGAAAAAAAGGAAAAAGTGCCCCCAAGAAACTCTTTTTGATAGGCAAGAACATCATTCAAAAAGGAGCATTCTTTCATCCCCAGATTTTATTAGAATTTGTCCAGTGATTTTATAGTAAATTAGGAATAAAAAGATGTTGCAGGCTCTTTTTAGCCTCAAAGAGGCCATGTCACTCTGCTCCTAACCGCAAAGCCCCCAGTGCCCTCCCAAGTCACACTTCAAAACATCATATAGGTATTTCCAGAGGTGCTTATTTCCAGAGGTGACATGGAATTTGCAGATCCTACATGAAGCCTACCGCTCAATGACAGTTAAGTAGATAACATCTGCACTCAAAAGTCATCTTTTTCCCCCTCATTTATTTTATAACCTTTCCTCCAAAACCTGCTTTTCCTTATACAGTGAATGTGTGAATAGTTCATCGGCAAGTTTCTAGCTAAATTTATCTTCTTTTTAAATGACCAGGAGTTGTCTGAGGTATCCATGTCCTGGCCCATTTCCTGTTCTCACTTCTCCAAGTGGGTGGGTTATCCTCAGGTCATGGTGCAAGTTCTGTATCAGGAAGCTAGCTGTCCTAATGGAGGACACTGGGTGCCTGTTGGCCCACTTAGCACTGTGGCTGGTCAGGCTCTTAACTCTCCAGATAGTGGGTGGACCATGTGTTGGAAAAGATCAAACTCAGTGACTTATTGGAGTGGAATGGTTGGGAGAGAGGTGTTCAAAGAACACTTCCTGTCAGTAAAAGCACATCAATAAAAAGAAATCAATGCCCACTTGTTTTCTAGGAATCTGCTTCATATTCAGCAAAGGCTCCCATTACGCTGCATTTCTAATCAAGTAACCTAGAAAAGAGGTGTTTTAGGCTAGAGTAAAATATCCTGAACAAGAGCATTGCTCGGAGATGTTGAATCTTCCTTTGTGCACCAAACTGTAAAGCGAAGGTAGACTCAGCTATAAACAAATGAAAATACTCTGTGATGTATTTGGGAAATGGATGGTGAAGAAATCGCATTGGATTGTTTAACTTAAATTTGATTCTTGACTTATTAGTCTGCCTTCTGTGTGGCTTTGATTATGTCTTCCCCTTTTAGGGCCTTAGTTTTATTACTTGTAAAACGAAAGGATTGAACTGGATCAGGTGACTCTACCTCTCACTATACCACCACTCACCTATGTAACCCTTGGGCTAGACATTGCTAATCAATTGTGGCTCTTTCTTGCTGAGCCACGCTGAGGCCTCAGGATCCACTTGATGGTGCTCCTGACAGCCATTATTAACCAATAAGTTTAGATATAATGCATAAAACATCCCCATTACAGGCCAAAATGAGTTCCTAAGTCTCTGACCCTCCATGAGCCTATATATTTTTTTCTCAGTTCTTAACAGAAGAGAATTAAGACTTTTTCCTCTAGATATCTAGACCACAAGTCCTTTGATACTTCATAGGCTCCAGATCAACTTTGCTCCAAATTTACATATAAGTGGCACTATGTTTCCAGAATTACTGTACTAAAATCACCAACTTGTCCAAATTCTGTTTCCCTCTTTGGTAACCCATTTGTACTAAAGGCCAAAAGCTAGTGTTTCTTTGTCTGGCTTGAGTTACCTGGCAATCTCTACCACTACTAACTTATAAACTACAGTAAGAAGTCATGCATTATTAATTCTTATAAGTGCAGGGTAATATTCATTAATTTATAATTTTAATAGTAGACATTCAGTGTTATACATAATTTTATTTTCTCCCCAAATCTATAAAAAAAGAGTAATATTGATCCCTTCCATAGATCAGCTGTTATGTATTTCAGAATCCAGCCAAACTGCTGCATTATATGCTCATGCTATGAAAATATTATCACGTCTCTTCTTCAAAACCTGAGGTCGCTCCACTGACTCACTGGGTCCAGACTCATTGCTTTGTGCTTTATAGCCTGTTATTAGTTGGATTTATCATTGTGCCCTCATGTCTCATTATTTATCTTTCCAGCGTTAGTCTGTGCTTGCTGTCTCTTTGTCACTGGCCTGGGATTAGGGGAAGGCAAGTGAAGGGACAATGGTGCAAAATCTAAAAAGGCAAGATCTCAGAGCTGTATATAGCCTTCTCAAATTTTGCACCCTACACAGGTCACTTGCCTCATTGTAGTTCTGGCCTTGCCTTGTGTGATCACCTAAAAATAATAATTTTTATTTCTTTACCGTTTTTTAGTTCTTTGAAGCCAATTCACGTGCATGATCTAATTTGATTCTCTCAGCCCTTAGAAGGGCCAATGTAATTATTTTTCCCATTCTACAAGGATACACATATTTTAGTCTCACAAAAGTTAAAAGTTAGGGAGGGTCAGAACTCGATATCACGTGCTCTGAATCTGTGCAGAATATTCTTTCCAGCAGAAAGAAGCTTAACCCTCTTTTCTGTGCTCTGTAACAAGGCATGCGTTTTTCTTCCTTTAAAATCCACAGTTTAATTTCTTTTCAGTTCTAATTATTTCATTTATTCCAAAATGTTTCTGATTTCCATGCATTATTCTTCATTTGTTTTGCAAATGTCTATTAAGCATTATTATCTCTTAACTTATTGGGGGACATCCTGTTTCCTTAATAGGTTGACTATTTTTTGAGGTGTGAACAATACATATAATCTGTAAAATCTTATATTTCTTTAGAGCCTGAACCTTTCAATGAACTCTGTGAAGGATAGAAAGATTTATGTCGATAGTCAAATTTTCTATAGTTGAAGAAACTGAGTGGTAAGGAACGATGATGACAACTAGCAGTTATTAAGGACATCAGTGTCGCAAGGACTGTGCTAAATGATTAACATGCAACATTTTCATGGATTTCACAACCAGACAAGGTAGTTGTTGTTATTCACATTTTAAAGATGAAAAACAAAGCTTTAGGGAAAACAGCCAACTGCATACAGTCATGGCTCTTATAAATTCAGGGCCAGAATTCAAACACAGGTCTGCTACCACAATCCATGCATTTGAAGGATCAGTCCGGTGCTATAGAACCAGTGAGGGTCAAGTTGGAATCTGGGCCTGAGACTTATTCCTTTTTTGTTGTCCTAGTCTATTTCTGATTTTCCCAAAAGAGTATAGGTATTTACTGCCTTTTTATTTTAAGTGAACTGACATTACATTAATTTTAGCTTATCTTTACTTTAGTAATTTAAATGTCCCACTACACAAAATTAAAGCATAAACAGAAACATGACCAAACTCTATATCTGCTGCTTGGTTATAGAATAGATGTGTGGTTTTGGAGCATCCAAATATAAAGGTGGCTCAGTAGGATACAGCCTTCCTGTCTGTGCCTTACAGATTACAAAGCATAAGAAGGCTTATGGATCCCTAATGGCATAAGGAAAGTGGGTTTTGGTACAGTACAGTACAACACAGGGATGCCAAAGAAGCGATGAGACTAATCCAGCCCAGCCTTCTTTCCCATCCATTTTAGTACAGAACCCCAGGCAGCTGCTACCCACTGCCCAGGGCTGGCTCTGGAGAGAAAACCTATTGGGCATCGTCTACTATGGGGTAGAAGAGACTTAGTTTCTAGGCCTGGAAGTGCTACTTATTAGCTGAGTGACCCTGGGGAAGTTATTTAACTTTAAAGATTCTTAATCATATCATTATGAAATAATGCCTTCTTCCCCAAGTCGTTGTGAAGGTTAAAATGAGATACATACAGCCTAGGACCTCAGTGGACATTAAGTATTCTTCAAAAGAAAATAGAAGAAATGCCTTTGAAAACTTCTCTTTCTAATTGCAAAGTCATCCAGAAAATAAGAAATGATGTAGAGGACACCAATATCCCATCTTTTTTGTTTTTGATTTCTGAGCTTAATCAGAATAATTTTGAGTTTTCACAATTTTTTTTTGTTGTTGTTCTTTTTAAAGGAGTAATGCCATCAGTTCATGGAATTTGGTGTCAGCCAGACCGAGTTTGAGTTATAATTCTGTCATTTACTTGGAGACTAGGGTAATGCTAAACTTCGCAAGCATCTGTCTTCCCATCTATAAAACAGGAATAACATTACCTATACCACAAAGCCACAGTGAGATTAAAAAAGACAAAGCACATAAGCCATAAATCACTTGGCAAATATTCTTTGTAATCATTCCTGCAAGACAGGTCTCTAAGGGGCACCTGTGCCCATTCCAGTGAAAGGAGACATCTGGCCATGACACTGCACTTTGAGCTTGTCCTGTTTAGTGAGACCATTGTGCTAGTGCTGTTTACCCAACTCTCATGAAGTTACTCAGTTCTCGTCCTTGGCTGCTTCCTGGCCCTTATGCAATATCTCCTGATTTGAGGCTGGATCCCTGAAGATCATGTGACCTGGTCACAGCAGAGATGGTTACGCTTTAACTCCCTTTTGTACTCAGTGTTATGAACTGTCAAGTGGAAGGAGACTGAAGACGCAGAGTGGGGGACTATGAGGGATCCCGCTCTACCGGATCTTTTGCTAATAATTAGTGATTGCCTGCCATGCGCCAGGTTCTGAGTATAAACTGGACATGCCCCTGCCTTGGGGAGCTCTGAGCCTGGTGAGATTTCCCTTATATGAACAGTTACACAAAAAGTAAGTTGGATATAATAAGATTCCTTCAAGACATATATGTAAGAGTGCATGTGCCAACTTCAAGGAGAGTACAAGCTTCTCAAAAGATTCCTTTGAGACTGAAAGAAAAAAAAACACATCTTTCTTTAAAGAAGAATAGAATCTACCAAGACATATGCAGACTTTAATGTATAATTTTTGTTGAATATATATGAAAATTGAAAATCAAAATCTTTGTCAAGTATACACACACACACACACACACACACACACACGTATCATAACTCTAAAGCTCAGTGAAGTTTCACAAAGTGGGCACACTGTTGTAAACAATATGCCAATTGAGAAACAGCACCTTACCTGTCCCCTGAAGTCCCCCATCATGTCCGTTCTAGTCACTGTTCCCAGGGTGACCAATATCTTATATTCTGATAGCATGAAATATATTTTTGTATCTGTGAAGTATATAGAAAGAATCGTATAGTACAGCACACAGATTTTAAGAACATTTTCCTATTGAATATCAATTTATTATTTAATGCTTTCTTTATTAAAACCAGGAAAGTTTGATTCACTGTGTAGCATAGGCTTGGAATAAAATGTATTCTCAGGCTTACGTAAAAATCACTGACTCTTTCTGCCCAGGATGATGTCTTTGTACCTGAATGTTCTGATCCTGGAGGTTACACTTCAGAATGTGAACTCATTTATTAGAAAAAGCTTTATTTGATGGAGAGCCAGGTACTCGCTTCCCAGCAACACAGCTTAAGTAAATGCCCAACTCAGACAGTCAACATTACCGTCTCAAAAATCTTTCATTCTGACATATTATCACACATTTGTCATTAGGGAACTGCATACTCACATATGTCCATAAATATTTGGTCTTAGTAGACCCAAGTTGACCTGCTTGAGAATCAGAAGGGGGAAAAAATCTTATCTCTGTCCTTGGAAAATGTACAATTAAATGAAGGGAAAGTTTGAATGTGGCCTCTGAGAGACTCTGTTTCCCTGAAAACAAAATCATTTTGCTCTAGTCAATCAATAACTACATGGTAAATGTGAATCTTGGGCTCAGAAAGAGGTTATCGGCCACAACATTTCTTAACACTTTCATAATGTTATCAGGAATTAAAAGGTAACATTTATCAAATATTTACAAGTTGTGTGGGACACAGCACAGTGTAAACATATGAATCTGATAATATCCAAGCTGCAGTTTTAAAACAGATCCAAAAAAATCTCAAAAATGTTTGCTCTTCAATGATACATTCTCCATCATGTAAAAATTTAACCATTGAGATGCTCTAATGACATGTGGAATGGGTCACACCAGGAGGAATGTATCTCAGGTGAAAGGTCAATATCAACACAGATAAAAGAGATTGGATTAGGCAGGTTATGCCAAGGAGGAAGGACACACATTTTATACATGAATATAGAGGAAAAAAAACTATTATATAATGGAAAATGTGAGACAAGTGTTATTTATATCAGTGATTACATATGAAAGGTGTGTATTAAAGTACACAAAAAAGAAATAGTCCCATCTTCCTGTGGTTAACTCCATTTTCCCTTTTGTTGTCTGTGGCGGCATTTGTTCGGAGTTTTAGGGGGCAGAAACTTCATTTATCTTTCTCCTTGCCTAGTCCCCTGGGCACTTTGCCTCTGTATAGGGCTTGTTCAGTCCAGAGCCTCCACAGCCACTTCCATTGTAGTGGACCTTTATTCTATTCATTAGAGATGATCTAGAAAAGTAAGAGGAAGGGGAGGAGGAGGAAGAGGGAAGCATAAACCAGAAGAAAATCATCTTAAAGAGGAAAAAAAAAGATCATTAGTTGGAGGAGTTGCACAGCCCCAACACCTCAATCTCCACAAACAGACACCCCTCCTTCTGGTGAACTTGAGTGGTTCAGGACACTGCTGTTCATTTTGTACCTCGCACACTGCCGCTGTCTCTACCATCTTTTACCTGTGGGTCCTGCATGAGGGCTAGCACTCGAGCAGAACTGGAGTGGGCTTGACTGGAGAGTAAGATTTAGAACAATGAAATACAACTTTCCAGAAAAGAAAATTTCTTAAAGTAGATTTTATTGGTAGAACATTTGTTTCTTTGCTTTCAGAGTTGAAAGTGCTTACATTGTGAATTTCTTAGTCCTTGAATCTGAGAACTGTATTAAGCTCTACAGTGATGGCGGACGGCAGCTAGAAATTCAAGGTTGCATTGCAAGGCTAATTGGAAATAAGGCCTAAATGGCCTTATAGAAATAAAACAACATCAACAAAATATTTCTTCCTAAAACACAAGAAGTAAAGATTTTTTATCAAATATGGGGAGGGAAACTGGGGACAAAGAGAACCAGAACTTGAATATCCCGAGATATTGGGCTTCTACAGAACAGGCATATGTACATTTTTTATTTCAGCATTTTGCTGTGAATGAAATACTGTGAGATGTAAAAGGTAATTATTTATTTTGTTTACATGCGTAACAAGTTGATGAAATAAAAAGCATCATATCCTTTTGAAATTAGGCTATAGAATGTAAATCAGACACCAGTTCATTAAATGGATATTCACCCTGTCTAAAAATATGGGTGGGAAAAAGGAGACCTTTATAACTAATTGACTTCCTGCCTCAGGCACCCAAATGTCTTTCTGCAACTCTGGATTTGTCCCTCCAGCATACTACTGCCAAAATGATCAACACAAGGTCCCAAAATAACAATTTATTCTGCCCAAAGGACATTGTGCCCTCAGTCTCCTGGCCAGATGAATTGGCACAATTACATCCTTCTCTCTTGCTTTCCCCTCAGGATATCCTAGGTGTCAGGGCTTTACATGTTGCGATGATTCAGAGCAAAAAATCTGCTAAGAGGAAAGACAGTGCTACAAGCGTCTTCTTAGATTCTTAGGTCCAAACTGATGGAGCGAAACACAAATCCTCCAATGGTTTGTTTCCTTCAAAACTTCACTGCCCCTCAGGCACATCCACAGATCAAGTGGAAAGCTAAATCCTTTCCTGACTCCTGACACAAAGATATTGGCATTAACCAACAACGGTCCCAAATTAGCCAATTTCAAGTCTTCGTTTCCAGCTGCATCCCTTCCCTCACCAAGAATTAGCGACTTAAAGACCATTGTGCAAATGCCAGGTTAATCTGCTGAGCTACAGTTCTCTCTCTGAAGCAGTCTGACGGAAAGGAGAATACGCACGCATTTCTACTTTGGGAAATAAAACTATTCAACATGGTTTCTTGATGATTTACTCTTATTTGCTTTGCCTCTTCTGCCTCAAAACTCTCTTCTATCAGTGTGTTCCTTTGGTCAGAGCTGTTGTTGTTGTTGTCGTTGTTATTTGTAAAGTTTCCTTTACTCATATCTCTTTCAGAGTCAGACTCACTGAGCTTTGCAAGAACAAACCCTTTCATCAGGAAACCCCATAGCTCCCCCTCGGGATGTTCAGGAACAGGTGTGTGTCTGCTGCAGAAGCTTTCCTCAGTATAAATAACTCAGAGTAGGGTTCTTAACAGGGAGCTGGGAAGTTGGAAGAAGAAGGTGGTCATTTCCTCAGACAGAGGCTCAACATCCAACCCCACTGAGGTCCCCACTGCCAGGTATTAGGATGAGTGATTCTAAACCCGAACACAGGTAGGCACTTGAGCAGTGTTTCTGACCCTCAAGAACTGCCTGCTGGAGAATTACTCACCACTTTAGAAAGGATAATGCTATTACTTCCTGGGGAGAGAGACAGGGAGAAAAGGTCCAGGAAGATCTCAATGAAAATGAAAAAGGAGACATTTACACAAGAATTCCTTAGTAGTTCTCTAAGACTAAAATCTTATTTATAAAATCTTGTGACAAAACACAGAAACAGTCCATAACTACTCACTGTTCATGTTTGGGACTCTTACCAAGAGGGACATGACTTTCTATTGAACTGTCAGTTTAATGAGGATTAATTAGTTTGAAGGATTACCTTCATTCTCCATTTATTTGCTCATCTGTTCGTACAGTCAGTCAATATTAGTTATTGAGTGCCAACCTATTCCAGGTGTGGTGGTAGGTACCAGGGGTACAACAGTGAGCCAAACCAGGCACCTCTACCTCTCCATGTAGGTGAAGAACAGGCCACTTATCAATTAATCACACAAATAAACATAAAATTACGAGGAGAGGGACATGGGACTATGCAAACCCAAAATAGTACTGTTTGTCCTAGTCAGGAAGGTCAGGGAATACTTACCTGAGGAAGTGTGGATTGAGCATGGACGTGAGGGAGGAGCCGTACTCAAAGAACTGAGGGGATGGCTGGATTGAGGAGAGGGAGGATGGCCGGGAGTTAAGAGGACAGAAACAGACCTTTGGGGACATGATCATGCAGCCTCTCATTAAGGCCATGTCAAGGCTTGGGTTTTATCCTAAGAGCAATGGGAAGCTATCGAAGGGTTTTACACAGGAGAAATGATAAGATATGATATGAGATGACATGACGTGACATAATACTATTAGGTTGGATTTCTCTGCCTGCAGCAGGTTGGTGGTGGCAAGAACAGAGGGCAGGCAAGCTATCAATAGACTGAAAGGGACCAGAAAGGTGACTGGTAGAGGTTATTTCATTTAGAAATCTTTACACATTGATTAAATCAATCTGATACTGTCTCGTCAACAAATGGTGTTGGGAAAAACCGGACAGCCAAATGCAGAAGAATGAAACTGGACCACTTCCTTACACCATACACAAAAATAAATTCTAAATAGATGAAAGACCTAAATGTGAGACAGGAAACCATCAAAATCCTAGAGGAGAACACAGGCAGCAACCTCTTTGACCTTGGCTGTAGCAAATTCTTACTAGACACATCGCTGGAGGCAAGAGAAACAAAAGCAAAAATGAACTACTGGGACTTCATCAGGGTAAAAATCTCCTGCACGGCAAAGGAAACAAGCAACAAAACTAAAACGTAGCTTACAGAATGGGAGAAGATGTTATCAAATGACATATCTGATAAAGGGTTAGTATCCAAAATCTATAAAGGACTTACCAAACTCAAAACCCAAAAAGCAAATAATCCGGTTAAGAAATGAGCAGAAGACATGAATAGGCATCTTTCCAAAGAAGACATCCAGATGGATAATAGACACATGAAAAATTGCTCAACATCCCTCATCAGGGAGATATAAATCAAAACCATGATGAGATATTACCTTACACCTGTCAGAATGGCTAAAATTAACAAGTCGGGAAACAACAGATGTTGGCAAAGATGCAGAGAAAGGGGAACCCTCTTACAGTGCTGGTGGGAACGCAAGCTGGTGCAGCCACTCTGGGAAACAGTACGGAGGTTCCTCAAGAAGTTAAAAATAGAGCTACCCTACAATTCATCAATTGCACTACTGGGTATTTACCCAAAGGATACAAAAATACAGATTCAAAGGGGTACAGGCACTCTGATGTTTATAGCAGCATTATCAACAATAGCCAAACTATGGAAGAGGCAAGTGACCATGGACTGATGAATGGATAAAGAAGTTGTGGCATGCACATAAATATATATATAAAAAATATACTGCTATTATAATTACATATTATATTAAATTATAATATGTCATTATATATTCCATTATATATAATGAATATAAATTTCCATTATTTATATGTATATTTCAAATATATATACATATATGTGTATATATGTGTGTGTGTGTGTAAAATGGAATTTACTTAGCCATCAGAAAGAATGAAATCCTGCCATCTGCAATGATGTGGACGGACCTAGAGTGTATTATGCTAAGCAAAATAAGTCAGTCAGAGAAAGACAAATACCATATGATTTCACATGTATGTGGAATTCAAGAAAAAAAACATGAACATAAAGGAAGGGGGAAAAAGAGAAGGAAGCAAACCATAAGAAACTCTAAACGATAGAGAACAAACTGAGGGTTGATTGGGAGGTGGGCGGGGGATAGGTTAAATGGGTGATGGCTATTAAGGAGGGCACTTGCTCTGACGAGGGGGTGTTATATGTAAATGATGAATTACTAAATTCTACTCCTGGAAAAAAAAGGACTGGAAAATGGCATGACTGGCTATCTTTAGAATAGTGATTCTCAGTGGGAGTGATTTTGCTTGTAAGGGGCATATGGCAATGTCTAGTAACCTTTTGGGGAGGAGTATAATTGACATAGAACATTATATTAGCTTATAAAATAATTATGATTATATTAGGATACAACATAATGATGCAGTAGTTGTATATATTTCAAAATAATCACAGTAACTCTAGTTAACACCACACATAATTACAAAATTTATTTTTCTTATAATGAAAACTTTTAAGGTCTATTGTTAGCAACTTGCAAGTATGCAATCCAGTACTGTTAACTATAGTCACTGTGCTGTACATTATATCCCATGACTTATTTATTTTCTACTTGGAAGTTTGCACATTTTTATCCCCTTTCACTTATCTTTCTGACCTGCACCCCTTCTGGCTATCACCAGTCTGTCATCTGTATCTATTTTTCATGGAAAAATACTTTTAAAGTGAGTGTTGTTCTCATGAAGTATCTTTGTCTAGTTATAAAGATAAAGGTGAGGTTATTAAAATTTATTAGCCAAAAAAAAATCAATGATACTTACAAGGTAAATCAGATCCTGTTTTTTATCCAACACCCTATATATTTCTTCTGTGGGGCCTATTTACATTTCCCCACTCCCCTCCTAACAGATCCTTCCTTCCGTTTATTCAACAGAGGATTTGCTTCTGCCATTTATAAGCCAAAATCACTTAGCCAACCTGTCTAAGAATCCTTGGTTGTAAAAGGGCTAATTATAGTCTCCAGGCTTTCCTCATGGGATTGGTTATTATGAGTATAATCTGCAGTAATAGGTGTGAAAGTGCCCTGTACACTAGAATACATGAGATCAATGTAGGTTGGCATTATCGTAGTGCTCCTAATTATGTGTGATGTCTCCCTTCTCTGGGAGTTACTGGAATGTTGGTATGAATATTTGGGCAGGAAAAATAAGTTTAGATGCTTTAGTTAGGATACTCATCAAATTCCTAGACAAGGCAATGATTAGTTCAAAAGTAAAGGGGCAAAGCAGAGGCAGACCTGGAGAGGGTTACTGGGGCAAATTTGTAGCCACAGCCTCAGGTCTCTGGACATTATGAGTCTGTACTCCAATACATTGGCCATGGCGAAAAGGCATGTGTAACAGCAGTAAGTGGCAACTGTGCCTGCAGAAGGCATCCATTCACAACTGGGAGGAGCTAAAAAGGCTCTAAGAACTGAGAGAGGACATCATTGCTGTACTTGGGGGACACTGGCAGGGAAGAGCCTCTGGTTTCCCCAAGAAAACGAACAGCTATGCTTAACCTCTCACTCCTGTTTGTGTCAGCAGGCTCAGGATTGATCAAACAAACCTACTTTAACAGGGGACAGTGTGGGGGGGGGGGTCATGCCTCTCAGGGATGGGAACAGGGAACAGAAGAATCAGGGAAGAAATGAAGATAAAAATATACCAAATGTGTCACAGGGCTTTCCACCCAAATTCCATGGAGACCAAGCTACTGCACGAACCAGAGTCTTTAAGATACGTCTGTTCTCTGTCCTCTTGCCCCTTCCTCATTAAATCTTGATATAATCTCTGATGACTTTGGGACCAGAAAGGGCCTTCTTCATTTTCCTGAGAAGCAGTAGTCAGTCATGAACTTGTTTGTGCAGAGGAGTGCCGAAAAAAGGAGAAAGGTGTTGGGAGCAACCTCTTCAACTGTGAACATTGCTTCCAATGTGTGGAGAATCAGTTCTAACTGTTTAACACTCTGGGTCTCTCCTAAGGTCATTTCAAAATGTATTGGAAAAGTCCTCTCCAAAAAGAAGCAGTGAATTCTAATGTACAGTAACCCTATCTAGAGATTTCTACTCTCTCTTGGTAAGGTAGTCCTCCCTGGGGAAAGTTGTGAAGAGGTGATCAAGAAATTCAAACCAGGCGTAAGATGTTTCCATTTGAGAGCATAAAGGGTTCCTAGGATCTAAGGAGGTAAGATCCTGAGAAACCCAGTTCCTGTCTTGCAAGAAGCCTTTGGGATGGTATGTTTGTGACTGTGTGTTTCTGTGTGTATGTAGCAGGAAGTGGAGGTGTTGCACGTTCACCTTTGTAAGAGACCGAGTATATAAAGGGGAACTGAAGAATCTTCTGGAAGTTTGGATGGTCTACCAAATCTAATAAACATTTACTGACATGAGGGTAGTGTGAGATAGTCTTGAAGATGGGCAGGACTTAGAAGGCTTTATGGATTGTGGAAAATACAGTTGCAAGAATTTTTTTAAAGAATTTATTTATTTATTTATTTATTTATTTATTTATGAGAGAGAGAGAATGAGCGGGAGTAGGGGAAGGGACAAAGGGAGAGAAAAGAGAGAGAGAAGCATATTCCCTGCTGAGCAGGGAACCCAACACGGGCCTGGATCCCAGGACCCAGAAATCACAACCAGAGCCAAAGGCAGACGCTTAACTGACTGAGCCACCCAAGCGCCCCTGCAGTTACAAAGAATTTAAAGATGTTTTCTCACCACACCTACATCTGTTAGTGGCTCCTGGCCTAAAGCCCCTGGTCCACATTTTCTGTGCCACACGGTACTGCCTGACAGTCACCACACCTCAGGCTTAGTGCCTGGCTGGGTCCTAAAGGCTCTGCAATCCCTAGAAAGGGAGCTCTCGCTCTGCAGGAGAGGCTTCTCCTGTGCCCCGAGGCCCCGTGGTGGCAGAGGACCTGGCAGAGCTCCCTGGGTACTGGGAAATAACCTTCTGCCCCCGGGGAACCGAGTCTGGAGAAGAGATGCAGAGAAAGAGAGTTTGGGTGGTGAATTTATCTGAGTCAATTCAAGAAAAATGATTTTTTTAGTTTTTGTTGTTATTATTGTTTGTTTAAAGAACTTTCAGAAGGAAAAACGGTTGAGCATTTCCCAGGGTAGAATTACTTAGTGATTTGGAGAGATGAAAATGTGTTTTCTACACAGGAAAATCTGAACCTCTTTTTTTCATAGCCACTTTTCATAGACTTCCCTTTTTAAACCTCCTTCATCTTTTGATTCATCTCTACAGTTCTGCTATGGTCTGCTATTAGCATGGCTCTATGTAAAGGCTGAGGGAAATAGGTTTGAAATGGCTGTGACAGGCTTCTGGAAGGTGGCACGAAAAAGGAGTCTGTGGCTAAAATCATGAGAATGCATTGGTGGAATGATGCATTAAGTTTTCCATGCCACATATCTGATCTTCGAGACAGAGCCATGCAGAGTTGGGATGCCTAGAAACTGGTTTGTCCCTCAGGTGACAAGAAGTGAGCATTAATGGCATTCTATCATTTGGATCTTGCGTACCAACAGGTCCAGGGGAAAGGTAAACCAAAGTGGGAGCTAAATTCAACAGCTTATATTTGAACAAGTTAATGTGTTTTCTCTTAAACTCATAATAAGTAACATAGATACATGGGTTTGATACCAGATGTCTATTATTAGTGAGCTAATATTTGTCTCCTGAAACTAATAGCTCATCTTTGCTTTCAAACACTCTCAGATCCTTCATTTAATTGAATAGTTTCTCTGCACTTGGAGAATTCACATATGTTAAATAATTTAATCTTCACAATGACCTACTAAGATGTGGTTATTTCCATGTTACAATAGAGGAAACTGAAAGATGCATGACAGTTTTATCCCCTGTAAGTTCACTGAGGACTGTGCCCACATATGTTCATTGTATATCCAGGAGTCACTCAAGCATCTGCCACACAGTAGATGCTCAGTATTTGTGAAAGTCCTGAAGAGCAGCACAGCCAACCTCAAACTCAGATTTTTTGCTCTTACAGCAGTAAGAATGACTTATGACATCAGAATGACTTGTTATATGCTAATCATGATAGAGAAATATTTTCCTTTAATGCCAGTATTTCAGCATTATAAACACACTCTGGCAACATCCATTTAGATTTGCTTTTCTTTAAATAATGCAAGGAACACATGTTTACTGTATAAGAATTAGGGATACAAATGAAGAACAACAAATTTAAATCATTTGGTGCCCATTCATTTAAAACACCTGCCTCTTCTTGTAGCATTCTGTGCTATTCGGTATTTGGTATATCGGTATTCTTGTTGGTTTTTTTTTTTTTCAATTTTTACATTATTACTGAAATATATTTGACATGTTAGTTTCAGGTCTACAACATAGTAGTTAAAAAAATCCTATACATTACTCAATGCTCACCATAGTAAGTATAGTCGCCATCTATCACCTTACAACATATCACCTTACTACAATATTATTGACTATATTCCCTATGCTGTACTTTTCATTTCCATGACTTACTTATTTTATAAACAGTTCATGTTATAAACAGTTATTTTATAACTGTTAATCCCCTCCACTTATTTCACCCATCCTCTAACCCCCTCTACTCTAGCAACCACCAGTTCTCTATTTGTGAGTCTGTTTCTGTTTTTTTCTGTCTGTTGGTCATCTGCTTTTTTGGATTCCACATGTAAGTGAAATCATATGGTATTTGTTTTTTCTCTGACTTATTTCACATAACATAATACTTTCTGGGTCCACCCATGTTGTCACAACTGGCAAGATTTCATTCTTTTTCATGGCTGAGTAGTATTCCATTGCATGTGCTTGCCATATCTTCTTTATCTGTATATTCTTTCTTAACAAAAAAAGTGTTCTTCCCATCTATTTTTCTGAATTCTCCTTGGAGTCAAAGACAAGACAGTTTCTCTCTTTATGATCACCCAACAAGATCCAATAGGACCATTCCTTAAGACTGTGGACCAGAAATGGGGATGGCAAGGCTCCCATTTCAAACATTTTTATCTAATCGTTGTCGGTTAAAAACGAGCACCAGGGGAAGCCTGCAAAGGGCAATGATTTTGTCCTCAATCTTATCTTGCTCAGTGGAAAGAACAAATTCAGGTAATTTGCTATTAAATCTCCAGATGAAATCCATATATTTAACAGCCATTCTGTCTCCCAGATCCTGGCTGATGGGCTCTACCTACCGTAACAAGCCTATTGGTTTTCCAAATTCTCTTTTCTCCTGCAATCTAGGACTTAGACACATTGCCTTATATTTACTTGACTAAAATGCATTCTTGTTTCTCTGACTTTGTTTCACTATAAGTAATAACTAAAAGGCTGATTTGATTAGTAAGAGTGAGGAAGAAGCTGGCTATTCCAGTAAAATTCATTTAGCACTATAAAATAGTGCTTTATTTTTCCCTCAACTCTTATCTCACCTTGGTTCCCCAAAGTCATTGTGCTGAGCCTGCCTGTGCCAGCTCCCTCTTTCCCAACAGCAGTGGATGGTTCTTAAGAGTGGGGGGAGGTGGGCACCTGGGTGCTCGGTGGGTTGAAGCGTCTGCCTTCAGCTCGAGTCATGATCCCGGGGTCCTGGGATCAAGCCCCGTGTCGGGCCCTCTGCTCAGCGGGGAGCTTGCCTCCCCCTCCTCTCTCTGTCTTCCTCTCTGCTTACTTGTGATCTCTGTCTGTCAAATAAATAAATAAATAAATAAATAAATAAATATCTTTTAAAAAAAAAACGAGTGGGGGGAGGTCTTTGCTAAGGGTGTTAGCCATCACTCTTAAACCACAAGAGCTTTCATTTCTTATTGTTTTATTATTATTTTTAAGATCTAAGGCTTCATTTCTGTGAGAGGTCAGGGAAGACTGGCAAATGTAGAGGGGAGAGAAAAGAGTAACATGATATTTTCTGTAGAAAAATGCATTTTGGGTGTCAGAAGCTGACAGGGGAAAAACACACAGACATTCATGGCAAAATTGTTGATGGAAGCTTAGGGGACTAATCCTGATGCTTACTTTATTTTCTTTTTAATGGGATGTCAGTTCTGAAGAATAAACAGTCTTTCCTGAATCCAGAGTTATAAGTACTTATTTGTCTAGATAAAGTACAGAAAAGAAATATTATGTGCTGCAGCCCATAAGTCATCTTCATGGCCTTTCAGGTAAACTACCAAGGATTTTTACTGTTCAACTCAGTGGAACACAAATTGGTAAACTGAGAGCTAACTGATCATAGCCGCTGAAGCAGTTCCGAGCTGACACCCAAAATTTCATCTTAATCTGAAATGGCAAAATCACTTACCTAAAAAAGTACCACAATAGGGGATGCCCACAACCTCTATTATGGGCAAAAGGAAAAAAAAAACGGAAGCATGTATCAGATGCTTCAAGGAAGGGCCTATTTTCTTCCAAGACCTGTTCCAAATGTTCCCTACTAGCAGAGCAAAGTGTGGTCTCCCCCACCCCACTCCCAACACTCCAAGGGCAGCACATGTACAGATCTGCGGATCACAAAATACAAAGATGTAAAATGGGATTGTAGCACTGGACAAACACAGAAATAAGGTTACTGGAGCCTGTCCCTCTGTTCTAGTATCATGAATTGTGGAGGTAGAAACACCAGCAGTCAGAGTGTGAATAGCTAAAAATCAATTTAAAATCTGAACCAGCCACAATTGCTGAAGGAAGGCTGAGAATTCTCTGCAATTGCTCTGAAAAGCCAATGACAAGAGGAAGCTGTAAGTGAAGTGCAGAATGGCATGAAGCAAAATCAAAGAGCACAGAACAAGCAGACAATGTAAAACATTAATGACAAAAGAAAATGTGCAGTGGTCTCACCAACTTCTTACTGAAGAACATTAGGGAGTTAATACCAGAGCCATACTATCCATTATAACATTATCAAACATTTAATTCCAGTGGAGTTTCCTTCCTTGCAAATGGTTTCCAGATTCCTGAAATTCGAACAGTGGTGGTATAATGTAAAGAATCTTGGAGCCCCGAGTCAGGGAAGCCGGCCTCAAGCCCCACCTGTGCCTACTGCTAACTGCCCGTTTAGTCATTCATGTGTTCATTCAATCATCCCAACAAGTCTTTTTGAAAACCTATTTATTCTAGACTCTGTGTGAGCTTCAGCAACCGTCTTAGTATCTTTGGAACTCAGATTACACATGTGTAAATGGGGATGCTAATTCATATACTGACAACCTTAGAAGGTCTGCAGAGAATCAGAAGAGAGAGTGTAAAAAGGAACTGAACTATGTCTATAACTTTTCTTTTATTCTAGACAATTAACATAAGCTCATTTAACTTATTTAAACCTGGTCTAAGTAATGTTGTAATTACATTGTCACTATGACTGCAGAAACCATCTTTTGGTCTTCTGAGCTACTGCTGAAATGCTAGGCAGCACTCGGGCATCATTCTGAACGCTTTTAGCACTCCATGTATGTGTGGTTCAGTTTTGCTTGAAAACTGTCAAATATCAATTGGGATTAGTCTGATTTCATTGATCTCTTCACCCATTTAGATAGAAAATATCAGATTCAGAAACACACATTAAAAAAAAAGAAGAAAAAACTTCTGTTATTCATTAAGAGGTTCAGAAGTTAGTAAAGAGGGTTTCAATGAGCTTCTCTTTGGCACAAACTCTGCCTCTCTCCTGTCTTCTAGAAAGCCCTGCACTGTGTCCAGGTGGACTCAAAGAGCACATGGCACTGGTACTGACCTTGAACACACTTATGAAGATGCCTCTCCATTCCTTCCTCATCCCGTGCAGAGGGCCTGTCTTTAAAATGGCCCAGCTGGGTGGTTGTAAACTCAGTTGATAGAGTAGCTGGAGTATTAGGCACGCATCTCTCTGGCTCAAGAATGGAAGAAGGTCAGTTTCTCTTGCTTTGCTTTTAGGTGGTTGCTCAGTGAGTGAGAGTTCAGACATATAACCGCTTCTTTTCCAGCTTAGCTTCTTACCAATGAGCGGGCTTCCTCTTGCATGTAAATGGGCCATTTAAAATGCAAAAAAAATTTCCATAATTGTGTGGAATAATCTTGACCCCATTGCCAGGTTTTTAGTATATATGTAAAGTCAGAGGAAATCAAACATCTCCTGGGACCTGGACGAGGTAGTGGTCAGCAATATCACCAAATAAAAAGAGCACTTCCCCCCTGACCATATCCATCAAAGTACCATCATCACTGTCCCTGCTCTCCCCCTTGCACTGAGTTTTTGACCCCACAAAGCATTGTCCCTGACACTCTCTCATTATAATTTTTCTCTTCATAGAAATCATCGTACCACTCTGGTGGGGGATGTTGATGAGGAAGGAAGCTATGTGTGGGTGGGAGCAAAGGATATGTGGAAAATCTCTGTACCTTCCTCTCAATTTTGCCACGGACTTAAAACTTTTATAAAACATGAAGTTTATAATAAAAAAAAAACAGTTTTGTGCAAAAGGACATTGAGCCTGCCACATTTCTGAGAATGTGATTGTGCTGCTCATTCATGAGCTTTTCTGGTCCTTTTATCAGCAAGAAAGAAATGGCACACTCAAATTTCGTAACTGAGTTGAGTGTAGTATAGAAATGCTTCAAAGATAGAATGGGGCTCAGGAAAATAAATTGTACAGAATCCAGGGTCTAACAGCAGTGAACATAGTTACCACCCTGAAGAAAGCAACCAGGAAAAATAGTTTCAAAAACCCACTGACAATCACTGTGCGGAAGGAATGAGTCTCTGGTAGAGAGACCAAGCCAGCCCACCATGACCTCCCTCATTGTTATTTCCTCCCACCCTCCATCACCTACTAGTGCCTCCTTTTTGGCAGTATTAGCTGGAAGCCCGTGGACAAGGACACCTGTCAGAGCTGTCTACATGGATGAGCCTTATAGGGCACAGAGTAGGATGGAGAAGAATGCAGAGCAGACATGGAAAGATCATCCAAAAATATTTAGCACTGACCTCTCTCCTGGCACCCACATAGGCAGTCATTTCTTATCTGCTGTCCTTGTAGCCTGGAATGTACCTGTTTGCAAAGCTCATTTAATTGACTAAGACTTAAATTTGGCTTTAAAATTAGATTAAAAGCAGTCATTGTTTTAAAAGAAACATTGTATCTTCTGATTACAAGAACTAAGTATTTTAACAATAAATATTTCAGTGTCAATCAAATAGGTTCACTTAAGAAAGGGCTTTATAGTAGGAGATTTATGAGAAATCTCATTCTTTCCAAAATGCTTTGCTGAAATTAAAATGACTCTTTCTCACAAGGTAGCTGTGGCTTCTTATCATCTCTTTTTTTCCAAAGCCATCTGGTACTGTATTTGATGTGAAATATACCTCTTAATTTCACTCTAAATACTCATATTCAATAAAACATTGTATCATCATGTTTAGATAACTGGAATATTCAATTTTATTAACTAGGTTAAATGTAAGGAAGATCATTTAAACATTACTATTTGTTGCAGGGCCTGCAACAACTTGCCGATAGACGATACACACTCTTCTTATGGCATAAAAAATACCATGATGTTGGGGAAATCAATAAGGTTATGACTGGAGAAAGGGGGCTGGACTAAGTGGCCATCCCAGATTCCATGCACACACTTCCCTCTCTTAGCCCATAAGGAATTATCAGAAAGCTAGTGAGTCTGGTATTTAAACATAAATTCATCTGTAATTTGGTGCTTTTCAATGGGGGTTTTCAGAGCTCAATTTCAGTTTCATCTCAAAGTGGAATTTCAGAGTTACTTGACAATAACAGGTTTGCTCTTGAAAAATGAAAGTGAAAAGTGAAGTCTGGATACCCCCCACTCCCGCCGACCATGCCGTCGACTTTCAACTTCTTCCAGAGCGAAGAGCATGCTCGGTGTTGGTGGAGACATAGTGAGCTACCTTGTGAGAACTACTTCAGGGCAGCCAATTATTCACTGTAGCAGAAATGTCCAAATCTTGTTGAGAAATTCATAGCACAAAAAACAAAAGCTTTGCATAGCCTTGTAAGTTCAGATATATAATCGCCTGTAAAATCTAACATAAATCTGGACTCAAAGAAAATATATGCAAAAGGCCCAGATGGAGTCCCATATTTTGATCCTAAATTTCTCTAGTTTTGTGTATAAGAAGGTTTTCTTTGTCATGCATCCAACCCGATAGATCCAAATGGTCTCCTGAAAACTAATTGTCCTCAGACAATTACCATAGGTCCTCTGCTTTGGAGATGATGTTGGAAGAAGGTGGTTTAACTGGGTATTTGTAGTACTCTTTGAAACTATTTAGATTCTGGTGAGGATGTGAGAGGTATTAGAAGTGTCTCAGGTATAAAAACTGTTGCTTATAAAGGCTAAAAATCAAATCTTTTATTTAATACTTTGGAATTCATTTCTCTTTAAATTTTTTAAAAAGATTTTATTTATTTATTTGAGAGAGTGAGTGAGAGCGAGCGAGCAGAGGGAGGGGCAAAGGGAGAGGGAACAGCAGATTCCCCACTGATCAGGACTCCATCCTGGGACTCTGGGATCATGACCTGAGCCGAAGGCAGATGCTTAACCAACTGAGCCACCCAGGCGCCCCCATTTCTGTTTAAATTTGATAAGAAATAAGACTGTAAAAAAAAAAAAAGGAAAACTATTACTAGAATTTCTAAAAATTTTGGAGTTAAAGGTGGAAAGAAATAAATATAAGTTAATTGTGCGGAATTAGATATGAGTGGTAGAAAACTTGTTGTCTTGTGGTCTGAGTCTAAATAAGCATTTTCTTAGATAGCACTGCTCAGTTTTACCAGATACATTTCAAGGATATAACAGAACTCAGGTTAGGTCATTAATATATAACTCTCTCATAATTTACTTTTTGATAAATATTGTCCAAGTGAATTTTTTTTCAGATTCAACATGTTGCTTTCCTAGAAAACACTCAAAGCAGATGATATTCCTAAGTAAAGCTGAAACTTGTACAAATTAATCAAAAGGACATTTTTGTTCAAACAATCGGGAGTTGAGCAGAGGGAGACTCCAGAATATACTGCATGTTGTCTCAACCCATGTACAAATATATCTTGGGAGACAGCCAGTTTGGTCCTTTTGCAATAGAGTAGGTTTGGAAAGCAACATAAAATCTTCAGTATATCATGTGCATTTAGTACACTTTACAGTGTTTTGGTAATAAAAATATGGGAACAATTTGTCAGAGTGTGAAAATGACAAATGATTACATATAAATTTTTTCTTATGTTTCATGTGGGAATAGAGGCAAAGAATGGTGTACAATGGTCATACTTTTTCTAAAATGTTTGCACCATTTAACAAATAAGATTAGAAAATGCCCCATTTACTGCCTTTTCCCAAAGTTGTCCCTCATTGGAAGAAGAAGAAAAAAAAGCAATAATATAGTTAACAATTAGCAAAAAACAGGAAGTAATTGCTGTATTTGGGCCAACAGTAAAATAATGCATTTTCTTTCAAAATCCTGCAGAAATACACAGGGAAGTGAGTAGGCAACTGCTGAGCCTTCTTTGTTCCCAAGGTCATATTTTCTTACATAGGTGACCTTGGATGAAACACTAAAACTTCCTTATGTGTCAAGACACTCACTGCTTTGCCATTCCTCAGCAGTTCCCCATCATTTGAGGACAACATTGTCATCACTCTGAATGGCATGCAAGATTTTTCACAACCTAACCCTTGCCTCCCTCTTCAGTCTCTTGGCCTGACACCCACACATCCACCCATCACTGAAGATGTATCACAATTAATTATGGTAGATCCTAAGTGGGCTGTGTCTGCAAGCCTCCATGCCTCTTTTTACTTACTCAGCAAATATTTGGGGTGGGGGGGATACATAAATGTGTGCCAGACATTGTGCCAAGGCTAAGAATAAATGGCAAGCAAGGCAACATGATCCAATGTCTCATGCAGTTTTATGGTGGAGTAGGGTTAACAAAGAAACATAACATACCCCTGCCAAAAATAACTAAAAATAAATAAATAAAATAATTACAGATTGTGATAGGTGCTGACAAGGGGGAAAAAAACCACGAGTGTTGACATAGAGACAAAGAGGATGAGGGGGATGAGGTAGTGACATTTAGTGTGTGCCAGGTGAAGACCTGGGACCAAGACTTCCAGAAAGAGAAAACAACATACTCAAGTTCTATGTAGGTAAGACTTTCTCGGGCTCAAGAATTGAAGGCCGCGGTGCCTGTGGCTCGGTCAGTTCTATGTCTGACTCTCGGTTTTGGCTCAAGTTGTGATCTCATGGGTCCTGAGATCTAGCCCTGCGTGGATCCTGACATGGTGTTCAGTGGGAGTCTGCTTGGATATTCTATCCCTCTGCCCCTTCTCCCACTCTCTCTTTCAAATAAATAAATAATCTTTAAAAAAATGAATAAAGGCCCATGTGGCTTGAGTATGGTGTGGGGGACATAACATGACTGGAGGTGAAGAGGTAGCCCGGTTGTCAGATCAAGCAGGCTCTTACAGCTCACAGCAAGGAGTTGTATTCCAAGTGCAATGAAAAGTTATTGGCTCTGTTTAAGCAAAGTTGTAACATGGCTCAATTTATGTTTTGAAAAGGTGGCTCTGACTTTGTGTGATGTTGCATTAAAGAAAGAAATAGATAAAGTGGGTGGAACAGTTACTCAGGAGGATACTCTGGTAGACCAAAAAAGGGATGATAGCAGGTGCATTCAAGAGATACGTGGGGAAGAATGAGCAATGCAATTGAGTTTTCCTCTTCTCTAATTTCTATTACCTTGAAGTCCCAAACCAAGCATCCCCTACAAAGCTAGACTACTTTGAAAGTCCATCAATCCTCCAGGGTTAGAGATCCCCCTCCTGGTCTCTAAGCAACCTGTCACCTGGCTCGACAATGTGACATTCCCTAATACTGATTTCCTTGCCTGCTTCCTAGAAGACTGTGAACATTTTTTAGGACAATGGCTGGGTCTTGTCCATTTCTGTAACCTTGGCCTGGGAACAGAGCCCAGTGCATAAGAGGTGCTCAGTAGATGTCAAATGTGTGTGTGAATCATGCCCTCTACTTGGAGAGTTCTTCATGTGACATGCAGCACTGAGCGGGAGCCAAAATGAGGGGCTTGGGATTGAGTCTGATATGGAGAGGATTGTGTAAGAGCTTCTGCACACCAAGGACACCTACGTGTGTTAGAAGTGATCAAGAAATCTCAGACAGGAAGCCAAGTTGATTTTCCAAGGCCACATCAGAGGAAAGAGTTCTTGACCAAGGTAGACTTTCTCAAAAGTACTTCAAGTTCCATTTCTAAACCCTGCTGCGACGATTACAGTTCAGAAACGCTTACAGCACATAGCTTACCAGACACTGTCATTTTTGACAAGGGGCTTGCATTTATCAGTTGTGTGTCTGGGAACTGTTGAGCAGAAATCATAACCCAGCTGTCACCACAGCCTCCCATTACCTTCAAGCAGATTCATTTTAATTCACCTCCATAAAGATTTAAGTGCCTAACATGAACCTTAAGGTGTTCTGCCTGGCTGTTAAGATAGAGATGGATGTCAGAATATTTGTAAAAGATCTCTATTCATAAGAAACCCACAGTCCTCTGGGGCAAACAACTAAACAGGCATTGCAATTGAGGATGCTAAGAAGTTATAATGTGTACATAAAACATGATGTGTATGCACGTGGTAAGAGAAAACATAATAAAATAATTTGTGTTTCAGGGTACCTGGGTGGCTCAGTGGGTTAAAGCCTCTGCCTTCGCCTCAGGTCATGATCCCAGGGTCCTGGGATCGAGCCCTGCATTGTGTTCTCTGCTCCGTAGGGAGCCTGCTTCCTCCTCTCTCTCTGCCTGCCTCTCTGCGTACTTGTGATCTCTGTTTGTCAAATAAATAAATAAAATCTTTTAAAAAATAGTAATTTATGTTTCTTATGGAGGGAGGAATAGAACGTACATTTGGTCAAAAAGGAGCTTAACTTGAACTGAATCAGTAGTTTATCTGTCTCTCTCTGTCAACTTCCCAAACTCAGGGAAACCTAAGGCTTAAAGATATTGGCTTTAGAGCAAGATTGCCTGGGTTCAAATCAGCTACTTTAGGATCTGTGTAACCTCTGCCAAATTATTTAACAATTCTTCACCTCAGCTTATTCAACTGTTAAATGGGATAGTAATAGTACATACCCTATGGTGTTGCTATGAGAATTAATATTGTACATTGTACAGTTAACTGAATTTGTACATAAACATGAAAAAGTCATCCGAGGCTGAGAAAATAGTACGAGCAAAGGCAACGGGAGTCGATGGAATGTCAAGGAAAAGGAAACCTCTGTGAACAGAGTACGGGGTGTGTTTGAAGAGGGAGCTTGGAGTGGAGATTGGAGACACAGTTTGTGGACCAAAGAGTTTGTGTATGCCATGCTAAGAAACTTGGAGTCTATGCTATCAGGAATAAGGAACTACCAATGGTTTCCAACAAGGAAGTGGTGTGACGGGATCTATGTCTTAGAAAGACACTTCTGTCAAGAGCAGAAGTGGAATAGAAGTTGGAGTAGAAGGTGAAAGACTTCAAGGCAGGGAGTCCAAGCAAGTGAATAGAGCAGTAATCCGTGAGAGATGGTTCAAAAGCCAGAATAGAGTGCGAACAGTAGAGAATGCTAATCTGCTCCATTTAAAGTTTCCCAGATACCGTGACCATAGGACTCTTCTTTCCTTATAGAATATTCCACGAATTCCTCAGGACTCAGTTTGGGATGCTGGCTCAACATCTACTCATTAAAAAAAAAAAAAAAAATTTAAATTTGCTCTCCTTACATTTTTCTGCATCTCGGATTTTCTATTCCTATAACCTAGCAGGGGAATCATGGTCACAGACAGAAACTAGTTGTAAATTATCTGATGTGGACAGTTTAGGAGATCAGTGAATGAGCAGGTGTTCCATGGAAAGGAGTTTATGCTGAGTTTTCTGAATTTCTCACATTGGCCAGTCCTCTGCCATAATATTCTCTCCCCTCATTGTCAGAGAAGCTTTGTGAGGAGAGCAGTGTGAGAAAAGTTGTATTGGGGCAATATTAATCTGTTGTTGGCATATATTTTGGACTGAGGTGGATATGATGCTCTGGAGGCTTAGAATTTCCTTCCCAATGCATTTGGTGTGATTCTCTCTGAAAATAAAAATAACAAATCCTTAGAATGTGCCAGGTATTATTCTAAGTGCTACTTACCCAGACAAACACAGCACACACACACACCTCTATTTAGTTTTCATAATAACCCTATAAGGCAGAACTGTTATTATCCCCGTTTTATGGATGTGCTGAGTCTCAGAGAAAGCCAAAATCACATAGCTAGTAAAGAGTAAGACTAGGAGTGTCAGTGGCAACAGCTGGTGTGTAATAAACATTGAGTGAATGTACAAGTGAGGGATGAACAGAATGAATGAACAAGAGATTGGCAGTAAGCATTAGAAAAGTAAGAAGAAATTATGTATCCAGTTTAAGGACAACATTAGGAGCCAAAACAGCAAAAGAGGCCCCCTGTTAACCTGGGCACTATTCCAAAGAAATTACTCTCCAAATGAGAGAGTTTGAAGTAGAGGTAGTAGAGGAAAAAGAGAGTGAAATTTACTCAAGATTACAGTAAATAGGGCACATTGAAAAAGTTAACACATTTCTCTGCTGTCAAGATCAAGCTCTTGTATGATTATTGGCTCCTGTAAGTGGCATTTGAAACAGATACCATTTCAACTGCAAAGAGTTTACTGAGTAAGACCCAAGAAATGTTTTCAATTTACTGGATTCTGTGACCTCGAGAATAGAAATGGCATCTGTGTATCTAGAAGGAGGTGCAGAATGTGTCCTGCGGAAGGCTTTCTGACACAGTTCTAAACAAGACATCAGTCGCTACCTGAACCTGTCCATAAGCATTTACTTAGCTTCTGAGTACCTAGCCCTGTGTGAGGTGTTATCAGAGGACAAAAGCATGAATATCATTAATCAATACACATTCCCAAAGCATGTATGAGTGCTAAGTGGATAAGATATAATCCCTAATCTCAAAGATCTCCCAATCAACTAGGAGGGAAATGGCATGAACACAACTATACATTCAGACAACAGGTTTATGAAACTTCTGTTCCAATAGAGTATACCCAGAAAGACATACTATGAAAATATAGTACAGAATTATAGAATAAGAACAAAAGTACGAAATTTGAGTAAGACTGATTCAATAAGGATTCAGGACTGGAGAAGGATTTAGGTGAGTCTAGATTATTAAACACATGATGATGAGGAGGAGAAAAACATTTCAGCAAGGAAAGGGAGCAGTGGTACTCAATGCTGACAACAGATGAGAGACACTGAAGTGGTTAAATAACAATAAAAATAGTAGTAGTAGTAGTAATAATAATAATAATAATAAGGAGCAGCAGCAGCAGCAGATTTGGGCTTCCCCATTGGAGAAAGATTCCACTGACTTGAATCATGAAATTAATTACCCAGAGAGTGTAACGCTAACTACGAACTGTGATTTCTTCTGAAAGCAGAATCTACTTTTGGATCCTCATGATTTAATTCTCCCAATATTTCTACTTTGGGGTTTTTGGCCTTCAGAGCCCTAGAAATCTTCTCTTACACTTTGAATTCTTGCATTTCCAAGGTTGGCATCAGTAGGCGTTCTGAGTCATTTGTTCATACACCACAGAAACTCTGCCTTCTTACTAGTTTAGAATTCTGTCCTGTGACCCCTCCTTGACCCCAGATGAGGCACAGCTGAGCACCTATCCAATTAGGCTCATCCTTATGCTAAAAAGGTAGGCCCAGGCCAGCATCATCCTCATGTTGTACTTTCATATGTGCGCACAGGTCATGTGTCATAGCAGGCAACCTAGTGCTGACATACAGCAAACCCTGATTGCCATCAATCTGCTCCCAGAACCATCTACCCAATCACCACAAGATATCACTTTGGGGCTGACATCTTTGGGGCCTAGTCCCAGCCAGGAGATGTGAGTCACCCAGGGATGACAGTCTGATCAAAACGCATGATGGATGCGGTCTAACCATCACCGTATCACTCATGAGCAAGGAGGCAAAAATTGTCAAGGTAGGGGTGTCAGGTGCGGGGAAGGTAATTTCTGACAGGTGATTAATGCCAGGGAGCTAGCAATCATCCAGGTACTGCCAAGAGAAATGGGCAGTTAAATATATTTGTTTCCATGACAGTGCGGCCCTTCCCCCACTCTTGACCTCTGGTTTTACAATGTGGCAGATACTTTTTTTTCCTTTCCCAAATTCTAAATATTTATGCCCTTCAATAATCTAGAACTTATATACACTCTATATGCACACCTACACCAATGTCGTTCTGCTAAGGACCTCAAAGCCCCTTCATCATTTGAAAACCAGCTGAATTGTTCCCTAGTTAATGTTACTCTGATGGTTATTGAGGATGCAATAGGTCAGCCGACCTGGGGCCAAATCTCGGGTTTGTCCAAGGACCTGTCCATGGCCCTGAGCAAATAATGATACCTGTCTGTGTCTCAGCTTCCTCACCTAAGAAATAAGATTGCTTTGAGGATTAAAGAGGGCTCTCTCACCTTTATGGTTTATGATAAATGCTTAATAAATGATAGTTAAAATACTGTTATTGTCCTTCTGTGATGCTTGTTACATATGAGAGAAAATGTTCAAAAACTGCAAAAATTTTGTGGAACCTAGGGCCCCTGAAGGAAACAGATTAAATGGGAAAAGATAAAGGGTACTTTGGACATCTGAATTAAAGCAAAATGGGTATGGGTCCTTTGAGGTAGAACATGGAGCAAAATAGCGACAGGCAGAGAAAAAAAGCCATGCTTGAAACTGCTGAATTCTGGTCCTCCTTTCCACGGAGGCCCAGAGAGCAACACCGTCAGCTTATTTGATACATGGAGGATTTTGTGGAGCTAGTACCTGAGGGATTAATTACCCCAGACTCACTTGCACAGCTGGAAGTGAGGAGAAATACCATCTACGGTCACAGCAAGAACAGGTGTAGGTATGTGTGCTGAGGGGGGGGACACACTGCAGCTTCACTTAGCCTCCAGGCAAGAGACAGAAGCCACACTAGACTTTTTTTTCCTGAAAGCTGTTCTTTTTCTTTTTTTCTTTTTTTTATTAATTATTTTTATTAACATATAATGTACTATTTGCCCCAGGGGTACAGGTCTGTGAATTATCAGGCTTACACACTTCACAGCACTCACCATAGCACATACCCTCCCCAATGTCCATAACCCAACCACCCTCTCCCTCCCCTTCTCCCCCACCGGCAACCCTCAGTTTGTTTTGTGACATTAAGAGTCTCTTATGGTTTGTCTCCCCCCTGACCCCATCTTGTTGCATTTTTTCCTTCCCTACCCCCCAAACCCCTTACCCTGCCTCTCAAATTCCTCATATCAGGGAGATCATATGATAATTGTCTTTCTCTGACTGACTTATTTCGCTCAGCATAATACCCTCTAGTTCCATCCACATCGTCGCAAATGGCAAGATTTCATTTCTTTTGATGGCTGCATAGTATTCCATTGTATATATATATACCACACCTTCTTTATCCATTCTTCTGTTGATGGACATCTTGGCTCTTTCCATAGTTTGGCTACCGTGGACATTGCTGCTATAAACATTCGGGTGCACGAGCCCCTTTGGATCACTACATTTGTATCTTTAGGGTAAATATGCAGTAGTGCAATTGCTGGGTCATAGAGTAGCTCTATTTTCAACTTTTTGAGGAACCTCCATGCTGTTTTCCAGAGTGGCTGCCCAGTTTGCATTCCCACCAACAGTGTAGGGGGGTTCCCCTTTCTCCACATCCTCACCAACATCTATTGTTTCCTGACTGGTTATTTTAGCCATTCTGACTGGTGTGAGGTGGCATCTCACTGTGCTTTTTGATTTGTATTTCCCTGATGCCGAGTGATGTTATTTTTAACAGAGAGAATGTAATACCAAGATTTGTTAATTAGGTTTTGAAGAACTGAAAGGGCAAAAGAACTCTGGGGTATTACAAAGGTCGCAACTGCAAAGAGAAGGTGCAAGCCCTTTGGTGGAGGGAACCAAGGGAAGAGGCTACAGTCATTCCAACTCAGAAGCTTGGAGCCCCGTGGAGCTGAGAGTGAGACCCCTGACGAGGGGGCCCTGCTCAGATGAAGCTGGGGATTTTGAAAGATGTCCTGTGCTGGTTCTTAAAGAGTGGGAAAAACTGACGGCTAACAGGATTCAGCTGCTGCTACTGGAACACAGACACTTACTGGTGTGAAGAAATGAGGCTGGGGTGGCACTGACAAGAACGGGAAACCCACAGGAAGGAAGGAGCAAATCCTCCCGCCCCCAGCAGCCTTGCTGTCTCCCTCCAGCACCCTCCATGGATGCACCCAACACAGAGAAAAGCAGAAGTTCGTACTTGGCACCCTTCCACCCCACAGGGACACAGATATGGTAGGGTAGAGGAGGGTAGGTGTGGAGCTGGGAGACAGTAGCTTCATAACTGGCCCACTGTCTACTCCACCCATCCACCTCCACCAAAAACACTACCTGCTCTGCGCCCAGGACCGGGGCTAAGATGCACTCCCTCCAGGGACTCAGGCAGAGGGAAGGAGAAAAAAGCAGCAGAAAATGGCTTGGAAATATGACTAAGAAATATCAACCAGCATGGGGGAGAGAGGAAAGATGGGAAAGAAACTGCCCAGAGCTGCAAGTTAAAAATGAGTAGGGATCTTCTGGATGAAGAAAAAGAAAGTAGGTAGACACTGATAGATGGAAGAGCAAACCAGGGAGGGTCTTATATGCTGCATATGAAATTGAGATTTTTTTCTGAAGGCTATGAGAAATGGCCAATAGTTTTCATCTGATGTAATGAAATTTATGATTTGAAATTTAAAAAAAAATTGAAAGTGTTTAATAAAGCAGCAGACTGGCCAGATTTAAAAAATTACAATAGTCTAAAAATAAATTTTTAAGTTTTTTGAATAATTAACACATTTACAAAATAAAAATTATATGAACGGGGGATATGAAGCAATCTCCCCTATCGATAACCAAATTTTTTTCAACCTTTTGGTATTACTTTATCTAAACACGAGTGATTATGAACACTCATTTCATTTTTTTCACCCTGTCTTGCACAGTCTTACTTCAAACAGTGCTGAAAGGAGAGTCTCCAAAGTAAGATTTCTGGATCAATGGGTAAATGCTTTTGTAATTTTGGTAGGTGTTGCCAAATTTGGTGAAGATTTTCCTTTTGTATCATTTTGTCTTCCCACTAGCATGACAGGAGAGAACCTCTTTTCTCTGTCTGACTGACAACGTGTGCTGTGAAAAATTTTGGAACTTTTGCCAGATGTTAGTTGAGAGATAGAATGTTAATGTAGTCTCCCTGAGTGAAACTGTGCCTTTGTTTCATGCTTAGGGAGGACTATTTGTATTTCTTTTTTTTGTGGTCTCTATTCATATCTTTTAGCCATTTTTCTGTTGGGATGTTATTCATTTTTTCCTCCAGTTTCTAGGAGTTACAAATGTTTTTCCCAGTTGCTCATTTCTTTTTGAATTTGGCTTTTGGTTTTTGTTTTGTTTGCCATGCAAGACACAATTTCCTACTCTCAGTTTATGAAAGAATTCACACATGCTTTCTATAAATACATTCTTTTTTTTTTTTTTTTAAGATTTATCCATTTATTTGAGAGAGAGAGAGAGAGTGAGCCAGCAGGGAAAAGAGCAGTGGAAGAGGGAGGTGAGACACAGACTCCCCACAGAGCACTGAGCAGGAGACAGAACCAGACAGAACCAGACGGAACCAGATCTGCTCAACCTCAGCAGATCACACCTCAGCAGGCAGAAACCAAGTCAGCTGCCCAACTGACTGAGCCACCCAGGCGCCCCTACTTTTTTATTTTTACCTTTAAAATTCTTTGTTTATACTGGTATGCAGTATGAGGCACAGATAGAACATTATCTTATCTAAAGGGTTACCCAGTGAATGTCCTTAATAAAATGTCCATCTTTATCTCACTGATTTGAGATCTCATTGCTATCATATTTTAAATTTCTCTGTATGCCTGGGGATCCTTTTAGAAATGTGTTCTGTTCCATTGATCCATTTATTTATTCCTGATTCAATACCACACTGTTTTAATTATTGATGCTTTAAAATATATAATATATTTTTTAGCTTGGTAAATGTCAAAATGTCTCTTTTAGGTATTTTTTAAGCACTTTAATTTTTTTAGAGCAGTTTTAGTTTTACAAGAAGATCGAAAGGAAGGTCCAAGATTTCCCATATTTCCTCTGCCCTGACACAGGCATAACCTCCCCCATTGTGTCCATGCCCCACCACAGTGGTACATTTGTTACAACTGACAAACATCCACTGATAAATCATAATTAGTCCAAGTCCACGTTTTTCTTATGGTTCACTCTTACATTTGGACAGATGTGTAATAACATGTATCCATTGCTACAATATCATACAGTGTTTTTATTGCCTACCCCGCCCCCCAAAATCTTCTATTTCATTCCCACTCCCCCTCCCAAACCTTCCCCCTGGCAACCACTGATTTTTTCATGTTATCTCCATGGTTGTGCTTTTATCAGAATGTCATACAGTTGGTATGTCACTTTTTCAGACTGGCTTCGTTCATTTAGTAATATGCATTTAAAGTTCCTCCCTGTGTTTTCATGGTTTGATAATTTACTTTTTCTCTAGCACTAAATCATATTATCTTGCCAGATATACCGCAGTCTATCCATTCACCTACTGAAGGACTTCGCGATTGCTTCCAAGTTTTGGCAAACATGCTTGTACTGCTATAAACATCTGTGTTCTGGTTTTGTTTTGTTTTGTTTTTTTTAAAGATTTTATCTATTTATTTGTCAGAGAGATAGAGAGAGTACAGGCAGGCAGAGAGGCAGGCAGAGAGGGGTGGGGGAAAGCAGGCTCCCCGAGGAGCAAGGAGCCCAATGCGGGACTTGATCCCAGGACACTGGGATCATGAGCCGAAGGCAGCCGCTTAACCGACTGAGCCACCCAGGCATCCCTGTGTTCTGGTTTTTGTGTGGACCTTCAGCTCTTTTGGGTAATACCAACAAATGTAACTCCTGGACAGTATGGTGAGAATTTGTGTAGTTTTGTAAGAAACTGCCAAACTGTCTTCCGGAGTGTCTGTTCTGTTTGGCATTCCCACAGGCAGTGAGTGAGAGTTCCTGGCTTTCTGTCTACATCTATATCAGTATGTGGTATTATCAGCATTCCAGATTTTGGCCATTCTAATAGGTGCATATAGAGATATCCTACTATTGTTTGAATTTACATTTCCCTGATGACCTGTGATGTGGAACATCTCTTCATATGCTTATTTTCCATCTGTGTGTCTGCACCTTGGTGAGGTGTCTGTTAGGGTCTTTGGCCCATTCGTCAATTGTATTGTTTGTTTTCTCATTGTTGAATAGTAGAGCTCTTTGTATATTTTGTATAACAGTCCTTTATCATATATGTCTTTTGCAAGTATTTTCTCCCGGTCTACGACTTGTCTTCTCATTCTCTTGACTTGTCTTCTCATTCACAGAGCAGACACTTTTAATTTTAATGAGGTTCAGCCTAAAAATTATTTTTCACTGATCTTCTCTTTGCTGTTGAATCTATATAGGCATCATCATACCCAAGGTCATGTAGATTTTCTCTTATGTTACCTTCTAGAAGTTTTATAGGTTTACATTTTACATGGAGGTCCACGATGCATTTTGAGTTAGCTTTAGTTAATGGTATAAAGTCTGTGTCTAGATTCACTTTTTTGCATTTGGATGTCCAGGTGTTCCAACACAATTTTTGAAGAAACTGTATTTGCTCCATTGTATTGCCTTTGCTTTTTCGTCAAATCTCAGTTGTCTGTATTTGTGTGGGTCTTATTTTGGGGGGGGGTGTTTTTCTTCTCTAGATTCACAGTGTCTTAATGGTACTTAAAATATTTATTTTATTACACCCTGCAGTTTAATAGGTTATCTGTGCCTGTTTTTGTATGTCCTGCTTTCTGTCACCATCAACATTGTACCCTATCCCACTGTACCCCAACTCTAATTTTAAATCCTGGGACCTGTATCAGCTCACAGCAGAGGCTCAATATTTGCTGCACTTGTACATTCTTATGAAATGGGAATTTGAAAACTAATTTTAATTAAACCTGCTGAGTCTGACTACCGACTCTTCCTAAAGTACAATGTGTTGGTGAAAGCCTGTAGGCTGGAACATGCCCGGAAGTGTTCTAGTCCTGCTGTCTCAGGTGGCTGGGATGCTCCTTCCTCCTCCATGTGTATTCTAACCACACATAGGAATTCCGTTTACATTCACTCCACTATACATGCACTGTATACTAGGGCACTAGGCCCTAGCTAGAAGTCCTTCTAATACAGATCACTTCTCCTTTGTCTAACACTCCTTACCTAGGCAGATTCCTTTTCTGTTCTGCAACCTTCCTCACTAAAGTTACATAAGACACAATCCGCCGATCCTGTCCCCTCCCTGTGCATTCGCTCCTTTCCAGGTCAGACTCCACTGCACTCCCTTTGGCAACTAGGTGCTCCCTGGGGCTTCTTGCCCTCCCAAACCAGACATTTGGCTACTTGTCTTGCAGTCTCTCTACCTACCATCTGCCCCGGGGGAGACATTGCATTGTTACATCTTTCTCTTTCTCACTCTCTATATCATAAAAGAGTTATTTACTTGAATAGAAGGCCCATTCCCCCAGGAGACAGACCAGAAATTCTTTCTATGGTTCTTCAGGTTTTCTCATTTTCCCTTTAGTAAAGCAGCAGGATCCTGAGGCAGGGTTTTAAACACGTCATTCTCCATATGAGTTTCCCTGGCCTTAGTGGCCTCTGTTTAGATGCTCCCCGCCCTGTTCTTCCTTCAATGACAGAGTAGCAAGTGTCACCAATATTGTACTTTCCAATAGCAGTACCCTGATGTCTATGCTTAATGACTTAATAATAACGGACTGCAAATTTTGATCATCAGCAGTATCAAGATTTTCTTCCAGATTTTATGTTCTGTTCTCACCCTCTAGGATTCACATTTGTTCTGAGCTTCACTTTAGATATGTAGTTTGTTTTTTATTCTCAACCAACCTAACAACAATTAAATTAGTTTAGCTGACAAAACCACTTTTGACAGATAGATACATGGATGAAAGTATAGATAGAGATAGGTAGATAGATAATAGATGATAGATAGACAGACAGACAGGCAGGCAGGCACTTTTCTCTAAATTAGGGTCTCTTGACCCTGGGACTATTGACATTGGGGGCTGGCTAATTCTTTATTGTAGAAGGCTGTCCTGTTTATTGTGAGATGTTTAACAGCATCTCTGGCCTCTATCTACTAAATGGTGGTCTTCCCCACATGCCCAAGTTTTGTAACTAAAAATATCTTCAGATATCACTAAATGTTTCTAGAAGGGGACAAAATCATCTCCACTTAAAAATCACTGCTTTAAATTCATTATATTCCCAATCATTTGTAAATAATAATGATAATATTTTATAGTAATTTTAAAGTCATAGACATTGTGTGAACACTGGAGGCCAAACCCTTTGCAAGGCACTTTCACGTATTAACTTCTCCTTTGCTTCAAAGAGCTCTACAAATTAAGAATAAGGAAACAGAATTTAGAGAAAGTCAAATAGCTGATAAATGGTGAAGCTGTTTTTTTAAGCAACTAACCAATTTCAAAACTCAGGCTTTTTTACAATTATGTTCTATACTTTATATCTTGTCTTCTATCTATGGGAGCCTTTTCTTGAAGAATAAAATGTTTTGTTTTCATTTTTTAATTATTTGTTTATTTTATTTTATTTTTTTAGCTCGTGTAGCTCATGACTAAGTATGGTACTTAGCTCATAGTAGATATCAAGGAATACTAGTTGAACTGAGTATCTTTGGTTTGATCTGAGAATGAAACACTGCCATACTTGGCACATAGTAGGCTCTTCATAAATGTTTACTAAATTAAGACACTACATAGTCTGGAGAAAACAGGTGGTTTACCTCTACTGGTTTTCTTTTTCTACATCCCTCTGAAATTTTACAGTGAGGGGTAGGGGAGAGATAGAGATCATTTCAAGATAGCATTTGTACTTCTTTTCATCTGTGACTTTAATATAACCTTTCTACATTTTCCCTTTCCACTCATCATTTGTTTCAAATCTGGTCTTGGTTAACAATCATAACCAGTCATGTTGACTTATCTTTACATGGCACCATTTTCTGAGGAAGCAGAGCTGTATTGCAAACCCTATTCAATCTATCCTAAGGTTTTAGTGAGGGCAATTGGGGCTATCATGTTTTTCTTTTTAGTAGGCACAGTTATTTGAAGGCATTGAACAACTGACATACCCAAAGATTACTAAAGCAAATTTCTGACTTCTAATCTGTAGCATTACCATTACTAAAGTTAACTTCTCTGCTAGAGAATAACAGAAACTTCACTCTCTAACCCACTTGATTTAATCAAAACATGGACTGGTTCCTAAAGATATAAATTGTGGAAAAGAAGAAAAAGACATTTATTGTGTGCTTACACTATCCTGACTACTCTGATAGTCATTTTAAATTTATAAGCTCACTTCAGAGTATGTATTAGCATCTGCATTTTTAAAAATGAAGCTGAGAGAAATTAACATCTACAGCCAGAAAGTAACAGAAACAGCCATATAAAAGGGCTCATCTTTCAAATATATTTCTGCTACTGTGGTGTTTTAGTTAATTTCCACATACTCTGCTACAAATAAGAAGCAGTCAAAACAAATCAGCCCTTAGATAAGGCTTCTTCAAGTCCCCATGGTTGTTCAAGAGTCAGCCTTCCCACTGAAGGAGAAAAAGTAGAAATGGAAAAGGTTGTCTGCGGAGTCCACAGGTTGTGCAAATGAGCCAAGAACATAAAGCACATTGGTCTGGAGGGGTGGAGGAATAAAACTGATGTACTCTTGCCTTCTCCCCAAGAGTACCAAGACCATGGAACATTGTATGTATGGAGCGGTTGCTGCTTTGTAGTCCAGACATGGTTGTGTTTCTCCAGTAGATAAAGGGATTCCAGGATACTCCACATGGCACTTTGGGACCCTTACAGATGAAAGGTGCTATACACATGTCAGGTATTACTAGACAGCACTTATAAAAAAGTGTTTCCACTTATTGGTGTGGACTCATTGTTGAAAAGCTTAGAGATGATAGTTATTGCTGGTAATAACAGTCAGAATAGCAGTGTAAATGGCCTTTTTTTTCCTTTCTTTTTTTTTGGCCATAATTTGCTCCATATCTTACTGTTATTTTGCCCTATAATCCAGGGCGGCCTAGAACAAAGGAGGAAGATATTTGCTGACAAGGCTTAAAAATACAAAGATGACTATTTTTCTTATTGTGGTCAAGGTGAACAAACAGCAAGGAAGATGTTTACTTGAGTGCATCATAAATGAAGTTAGACCACAAGAAGTTTTTTTAAAAAATTGCTGTATGTGACATTTTCGCTTTTAAAACTCACAACCTAAATGTTATTGTCTTCTGCCAGTGCATCCATTATAATTGGGAATTGTGTATATTTTATTGGTAGAAAAGACAATATAATGCCGTGTCTTTATGTTTAGAAACTAATCTTAAAATCTCCTTGTTGGGCAATCATCTGGGCTCTGAATCATTTGGTTTGGCCAAATTTGCCACCCTCCTGTGTCCATTGGCTTCCTGTCTTTTCTTTAAACATCTGTAAGAAGCCACTAGAGAGATATGCCTGGTGTTAGTGAACTCTTCACATTGAGGGGTTGTTCAACAAAACAAGTAGTGCTACCTTGGGAAGCAAAACGTCCCTAGTTTTTTTGTTTTGTTTTGTTTTGTTTTTTTAAATTCCAGCTTGGCCTAACTTAGATTTCTACTCTAGAGTTAGGAAAACCTCAACATGGCAGAGAAATGAGATTTTTTCTGAGTATACAATCACTAAATCTAGTCAGAATTAGATTTCAAATTCAAGTCTCTTGATTTCAAATTCTAAGAACTTTCCTGTAGATGAGAGGTTGAGCAATTTCTGTAAGGGGACAGATAGTAAATATTTCCAGCTTTGTGGGTTACAGTTCTGTTGCAACTGTTCAATTTTGCCTGTGTAAAGAGAAAGCAGCCTTAGGAAAAAAGGTAACCAAATAGCTGTGTTCCAATAAAACTTTATTTACAAACCAGGCAATAGCTCGGCTATGCAGTTTGCCAACCTCTCCTTTATAGTCTGTTTCCCCTATAATTCTATCCCATTTGGGATTTATTTATGGAATCTCTTCTGGTTAAGTTTTCACCGAAGTTTATTTATAATGATTAGAAAAAAAGAGAAAATAACTGTGGGGTCCCCTAACCTAAGCTACTAAGCTAACAAAATTTACTAGTTTAATAGTCTAGTAGAAATAGCACTGGACTTAGAGTCCAAAACTTGGATTAGAAATGGGTTCCATATAACCTTAGACAGGTATGACCTTAAGGAAATCATTAACTTCTCTGAGACCCAAGCTACTAGAGATATGATTTTAACAGTCATTTCACTGAGTGGTTAGAAGGATCAAACCTGGTCCATGTGGTAGTGACTAAACCAGTACCTGCTGTATGGTACACCCTCACCGAAGACCTGTCAGATCATGATTTTAACATAACTTTAAAACTTTCTTTCTTATAATTCTGGGGCTTAGGTAAGGAAATATGGGCATATTGGCAGTTAAGTCATTTCATGTGTGCGTATCAAGCTATAAATTCATATCATCCAAGTGGAGTTTGGGGCTAATAAATGGCAGCTTTTTATAGAATTCTGGGGTTATGAATATTACCATGTTTTCACTACAGTTGGTAGTGAATTTCAGCTATTGATTTTAATCAGAGGTGTGGTAGGCCTTTGTGTTTGGTACCCCCCAAATCCATTCTACTTTCGAATAACCTAGGAGAATTCTGTTAACCCTTGTTATCTTGTTGGTGATTAGTTTCGGAATATGCATGTCTTGCAGTCCCAGTCATTGAGACAAGAGGGCCTCTTGTCTCTTGTAGAGACAGAAGCCTCTACAAGCCTGTGTAGAGGCTTCTGGGAAAGTGTCCTCCCTCCTACAAAGGAGACATGAAAAGAGACAGTGCCTTTCACTCTTTGCACATTTTTTTGAAAGATTTTGTTCATTTATTTGAGAGAGAGAGAGAAAGGGCACCAGCAGTGGGGAGGGGCAGAGGGAGAGGAAGAAGCAGACTCCCCACTGAGCAGGGAGCCCAATATGGGGCTCCATCCCAGGACCCCAAGAACATGAGCTGAGCTGAAGGCAGACTCTTAATCAACTGAGCCATCCAGGCTCCCCTCCTTAATTCTTTTTCATAACATGTTTTAGTCTAGATCTGCACTGTCCCATCAGTTAGCCATTAGCCACATGTAGCTAGTCCATATTAAGATGTCCTATATGTATAAAATATGAATAGGGTTTTGAAGATTTGGTATGAAAAGAGGAGTATAAAATCTCATTTATTTTTATGTTGCTTACATGTTGCAATGATATTCTGGATATACAGGGTTAAATAAAATTTATTATTAAAATTAAATTCTCTTCTTTCTCTTTTTTAATACTGAAATCTGTAGGAAAGGGCAACAGGCTGCTAACTCAGGCAGGGTTCCTATGTTGCAGTCTTAAGAAGAATTCCATTTCAGGAAACAGTCTTTATTCTTTTTTTTTTTAATTTTTTTAAAGATTTTATTTATTTATTTGAGAGAGAGGCAATGAGAGAGAGCATGAGCGAGGAGAAGGTCAGAGGGAGAAGCAGACTCCCCATGGAGCTGGGAGCCTGATGCGGGACTCGATCCCAGGACTCCAGGATCATGACCTGAGCCGAAGGCAGTCGTCCAACCAACTGAGCCACCCAGGCGTCCCAACAGTCTTTATTCTTAAGGTCTTCAACTGATTAGGCGGTGCTCACCCACATTCTGGAGGGTAATCAGATTTACTCAAGGTCTACTTATTTAAAAACTAATCACACCTAAAACATACCTTCACAGCAACACTGGTTTTTGACCAAATAACTGGTCACCATTGCCTAACCAAGGTGACATATAAAACTAACCATCACAATTCCCCTACTCCTTTCCTCTGCTCTAGAAATCATTTGCCTTCTGTAAATGAAAAAAAAAAAACAAAAAACAAAAAACAAACAAACTGTGTTAAACTCATCAAGAATTTGAGTTGTATTACTCTCTGTCGTTTCTTACACATTTTGCTTCCCCCTCCCCTTATTGTCAACAGCATTTATTGTCTTAGGAGAAAGATGACAAAACACACAAGGAAAGGAAACACCTTTGAATTTCAATAACGCTTTTATATCTAGGGTATAATATTTATATCACAAAAAACAAATCAGAGAAAATAGACAAGTCGGGCTATCTATGGTGGAAGGGTAAAGATTACATGGATAAGGGCAAAGAGAAGACAAATAACTCAGATGTAGGTAGAGTCCTAAAAAGCAATCCCGTGTCTCATCCACACTCCATTTCCTAGTTGGGGGTGGGGAGAAACTTGAGATAAAATTCAGAATTCAAGAACTGGAGAGCTCTATCTGGATTTTGAGGTAGAACTCAGGAGGATTGCAAGCTCCACAGAGGTTTCTTGCATGTGGCAGGACATAGACACGGTTGAGTAGAAAAGCCTGAGACAGTCGTGTTCCACGTCAATGAAGTGCAGAAGATTGAAGTCATTTTGTTCACCTCAGTGGGGCTTGGAGGGAGCTGAAAGTGAGCCAGACAGAGATGCCTATTGCTAGAAGAGGGTGGAAACGGCTGAGATATGTATGAACAGATGACAAAAGACCAGATAGGTATGAGGCAAAACATTTTCCCCCACTCTGGACATTGTTGTATCTGGATATAATATTATCTGTCCATCTAGTATAGACAGATGATGACTGAATATTTCACAGACTCCCACACCCCTCAGCTACTACACCAACCTTACCTAAGGCAAAGGCAACTATGTATCTCCATTTTCCTGGGATATTCCTGATTTATACTAGTTGCAAAACTCTTAAATAGTGATTCTTCCCACTAAAAAAAGTGTCCTACTTTGCACTAAAAACTATGTGGTCATCCAAGTAAGTTCTCAAAACGTAGAGGTAACATAAAAAAGGTGGAAAGGCTGAGCCAGTTGAGATTGTTTCTTCTACCTGGAAAAATGAATAGGAAAATGTAAAAAAGAAATTAAGTTCATTTACAGAGAAAATAAAATTGGGTTGTCGGCAGATCTGGGAGTTTGTACTGAAATTCACATCTTTTCTAATGTAAAAGATACCTAAAGGAGCTGACATCCTAAGTCTATTACACTCTGCAGGAGTCATTACTTCAGTAGGAGAGGATCTAAAATACATTTTATGTATTTAGTTTCTGGCTCAAGTTCTCATAGTGCCTTTATTCTAGCAGCAAATGTAATCCCCACTAATTTATTTTTTAAGATGGTAGAAAGCAAGGGATGCTGTGTGAAGGGCTTCACCAGCCCTGCTAAGGGGGTCTGCCCTATATTTAAAGGAGTGGGGGCACATGGGTATCTCAGTGGGTTAAGGCCTCTGCCTTCGGCTCGGGTCATGGTCTCAGGGTCCTGGGATCGAGCCCTGCATCGGGCTCCCTGCTCAACAGGGAGCCTGCTTCCCCTCTCTCTGCCTGCCTCTCTGCCTACTTGTCATCCCTGTCTGTCAAATAAATAAATAAAAAATCTTTAAAAAAAATAAATAAAGGAGTGAAGGAATGAGATTTGTATTTTAGAGCATTGCCTGAGCAACAATGCAGAGGATGAACTGGAGGCAGAAGGACTGGTAAGGAGGATCCTGTGGCAATTTGAATGAGAAGTGGGTCTGAACTGAGGGTGCCAAAAGACAGATTGGGGAGCCATTTAGAATACCAAAGAAAAAAAGTGTTTGGAGATCAATTTTACACTGACAGTGAGAAACAAAGAGAATACTTGTAGAGGTAGAGAATGAGCTCAATATTGGATATACTGGCTTGAGGTTCCTGGAGTTTGACATGAAGATGTGTATGAGGAGCATGTGATTTGAAGGTACTAGCTGATAAGAGTTAGGTAAAGTAGTAAGCATTGAAAAACAAAAAAGAAAAAGAAAAGAGGAAAAAATGTAGTGATTAGTTTTTCTTGGTCTCTCAGTGGATGTAAATATAATCTGAGTAAATTGTATGTTGAAGTTAGGCTAGCACATATTTTTCAGAAATAAAAACAAAGCTCAATAAAACACTTTATGAACTTTTTATTGGGTATTTACATAGGAGAAATTTTATCTTCAACCAATGTTTCTCTACTGGGGGCATTTAATCCCCCTGGGGGACATTTAACAATGTCTGGAGATCTTCCGGTTGTTACAATTGCAGGAGGTCCTGGGGGCCTCTGACTGGCCTCTCGTGGCAGAGGCCAGTGAGTCTACTGGATAGCCTCCAATTCACAGGACAGCCCTCATGGAACAAGGAATTAGCTGGCTCAAAACGTCAATAGTGTGGAGGGTGAGAAACGTCTGCCTTCAACAGTTGAGCTAAGAATTTTGTTGAAAGAGCTAAAATCATCCATAAATTGTTTTTCTGATCAAAAACACCACAGAAAGACATTGATGTAATGCATACAAGCATCTCGGTATCTCGGCTGAGAAGTCCATTCCAGTTAGCTCTTCTAACTCAAAAGACCATTTATCTGGTCAAAACCTCTTGTGTGCGCAGGAGTGCTTCTGGGTGCACATCGTATTGGGGGCTCCAGGAAGGCAGAGCACTTTTACCCACTGAACCCTACAACATAGGTTAGCGGTTGTTGCAAAGTTCTACGTGGGAATGGGTGGTAAGGCGTATACCGCCACAGACACCTAAAAAGTGGAAGGTTAAAAATGGCTATTAAATTTGGCTACTACATCGTCAGATATGAGGACCAAAGGTGTTGAAGGTGCTTAACAATGTAAGATAGTGGTTAAGAGCATGGGTTGATGAAACCAACTCTCTGAGCTTGCAAGCCTCTTTCTTGGTCCTATTGATGAAGTTTCAGAATATAGGTGAGGTTCAGTGGGGTGGAGTCTGGAGCCAATGACCAAGAAAGTATTCTTGAGACACCTTTGGTGCAAAATGGTGGTTTATTAAAGCGCGGGGACAGGACCCGTGGGCAGAAAGAGCTGTGGCCCTGGGTGCTGTGAGGTGTGGGAGGTTGTGTATGATGGTGTTGGGGGAGGTAAGGAAGAAGGGAGGTTTCAATAGAACTTTCATATGCTGAAGAGGACCCACAGGATACCTGATACCAGAGGACTTGCCATTGTCAAGGTCAGGTTTTTTTTTTCGTTCTTAGCAAGGTGTTAACATTAAGATAGTTGGGAGGTTCCTAAAGAATGTCACATATGTCCCACCCAGGAGTGGGGGTGGGGGAAGGTTGCAGGGTGTCACCTTGTGCTTTGTCCTCAGCCAGCCTTCTGTTCCCTCATCACTTTGATTCACCGGTTGTGCCATCTTAGGCAAATTACTTATTCTATCACTGTTTTTCTTCTGTAAAATGGGGTTTAGATTAAAACCTGCCTCAAAGAGTTCCGTTGGAGGGTAAATCAGATATCACTCTCAGAGCTTAGAGGAGTGACTGAGGCCTGATAGACCCTCAACAAATGGAGTCTGTGAGGCTTTGGAAGCTCGCTGGTAGAGGGTGTTATCAGAGGAGCAAAAGAAGACCTAGACCCAGCCCCCTGCTTCCAAAGTGCGGCCCTTCTCCAAGGGCTTCCAGGTCACTGACACAAAGGTGTTTGTAGTATCAATGCTGGAATGATGACAATATGTCTTGTTTCTTTTTAATCACATCAATAATTTGCTGCTCAGTATTTTTTTAAAGTGGTGACATTCTTGCTCTTGATTCTACTAGTTTCTACCATGAGTGAAGAGTAGATAAAATAGACTCATGCTTTTCATATTGTAGTTCTCATAAGCCTAATGAAAGACTGGGAACCACAGATAAGACAGGCAGTTCTAAAGCGCTCTTAATGATTCCAGAGTCTGAATGTGGCCCCTGCATGCCTACAAACTACTCTGTAATATTGAAATTCTTTTGTCACTGCTTACTAGCTGTGTGGTCTTTGGGAAATTACTTTCTGTGTTTCTGTTTCCCCATCTATACGATGAGCATTGAAACCATCTCATGCAGTGGCTTACAGATTAAGTAAGAAACTGCGTGTAAACTATTAGGCATAGCACACACAGAAAATGGGCAATAAATGTTAGCTATTAAACTTTCCTGTATCTAGCAAACACAAATGTGTAAGTGCAAAATTTAAGTGACTCTTTAAAGATCCACTTCGAGAGGCCAGAGAAATTTCAACTTGCATGAGAGAAATTTGGAGGCTACGTCGTGCACTATTGTGCTTTCCCTCTAAGAATGCTGTGGTAAGTTTTTGTGAAGCACAGATATAGGTGACCTTCTAGCCCACTGGATGACGAGGCAGCATGGACTATTTTGACCCATATTCATACAGGCCATCCAAAAAAAAATCCTTAATATTGAGCTACATACTCAATATTATTTTCAGCTGTTTAAAGTTTCACTATCTCACTCCCATTAATCACACGTTACGCTCATTAATCAAGTTACCGAGGAGGATCATTAACAACTATGGCCAGATGTGCAGGAAAATCCCCTGCCTGGAAGCCATGGCTGCCGGATCCCTCTGCAGACGGACTCACAGCCAACTGTGGTCAGAGAGCGTGGAATGGGTCACATCACTGGGGCTCAGAAGAACCGCTTGACCCGCATGAGTCCTTGAGCTAGGATCCCAGACGACCAAAGAGATGCAAAGATAGGACTGCGGATAGGGCAAGCAGAGGTAAGACCTCAAAGAGCCCAGATGAACTCTTCTTGTGAATAAATTCAATCTACCAACATTTAAATTTGTAACATGGGAATTTACCTGCTATTTCAGATTAATCAAAGTTCTCAATTTTAGTGATTCCTTAGCGATGTCTCTTCTCTCTCTCTCATTAGAGTAATAATCACTCTGTAATAATCATTATTGGTATTATTCACAGTTGGACAATGCAATACACTGTGATGACATTTCTTCTCCCTTTCTCTTCATTTGCTTAGTTTTCTGTCATACACAATCCCTGTCACGAGTTCCTGACCACACCTATCGATAGAACCCTAAAATTGCTCTCAGTACAGTCAGGCGCCCCAGCACTGTTCTGGAACCTTCCTTACTGGAGTCCTCATTTTCACTACAACTGGCTGGGTTGCTCTCTAGGCGTGTATGCAGCAGCTGACATGCCATCTGGCTTCACTGTCCACTGGGCAATTTCCTTCTTTCCCATGTTCCATGTGCTGTTCTTTCTTGGTTTGCTCCATTTCGTAGGTGGATTATATCCTCCAGTATTTTTTATGAGAAAAGGTGTATAGAATAGATAAGAGTGGCGAAACACCAAATTCCAGGATGGAAATGGTTTTCACAGGATATTAAGTCACTGCCCCATTTTTTTTTTTGGCATCTGGAATTGCGATTGAGAAATCTAATGCCCTTCTGATTTCCTATCACTCATATTGAGCAAAAGTTCTCTTTGTTTTTCTAAGGTTTGTGAGATCATCCCTGTGTCTCCAGTGTTCTGAACTTTCACTAGAATATGCTTTCACATCAATTTCAACAAAGCCACTATGGCTTCTCTCAATCTGGAATCTGTTTCATCATTTCTGGAAAGTTAGTTTGATTTTATTTTCCATAATTTTCTTTCCTCTAATTTCTCTGTTTATTCTTTCTGGATCTCTCATTAATATTTTTTTATATTGGACCTCTCGTTGAATTGATCTTTAAATTTTCTTCTGACTCTCCTATTTTCCTTCTGGGAGATCTCCCCAGTTATATCTTCCAAACATTTTTTTTTAGAAAAAAATTGCTAGCTTTTGAATGAGTATGTTTCATTTACTGTTGTATTCACAATGCCTAGAACAGTGCCTGGCACATAGTAGAAATTGAAGAAAAGGTGTGTTGAATTGAATAAATGAATGCTAGCACATATTTGTAAATTTGTGAATTTTTTTATAACCTCCTATCTTTATTTCTTGAAGGTAATTTCCTCTCTTATCTCTCTGATCCCATCAGTTACAAATTTTCTTATAATATTCTCTATGGCTTGTTTTTGCTATCTCAGCATGTTTGTTTTGGTGTCTCTCTTTTGTATTAAAAACTTTCTTTATGTATCTGGTGATCTTGGCTTTCCAACTAGTGAAGTGCAACAATACTTTGTGTTTGGGTATAGATTAGAGAGCTGGGGCTAAGCTATGAGGTTTTCTGGCTATGATGTTTCATTGAAAGAGCTCAAGTAGCCAGACTCTGTAGGTCTTCTTTCTTCAGGCTGTTTTTACTTTGTTTTTAATTTTTAAAATTGTGGTAAAATATCCATAGTGTAAACGTTACCATTTTAACTATTTTTACGTGTACACTTCGGTAGTGTTAAGTATATTCATTTTGTTGTGCAACCAATCTCCAGAACACCTTCATCTTCTAAAACTGAAACTCTGTACCTATTAAACAACTCCTCAGTCTCCCTTCCCGCCTCCTCTTCCGTCTCCGGGTAGCCACCATTTTACTTTCTGTCTTTATGACTCTAACTACTCTAGGTTCCTCAGTAAGTGGAATTATACAGTATTTGTCATTTTGTGACTGGCTACTTTCATTTAGCATAGTGTCTTCAAGGTACATCCATGTTGTAGTGTGTGCCAGAATTTCCTTCCTTTTCAAAGTTGAATAATATTCCATTGTATGAATATACATTTTGTTTATCATTCATTTGCTGATGGACACGTGGGTTGCTTCTACCCTTGGCTTTTGGGAATAATGCTGCTCTGAACATGGGTGTACAAATATAATTTTGAGATCCTGCTTTTAGATATTCTTTGGGATATATACTCTCTAGAAGAATTGCTGCGTTATATGGTAATTTCTCTTGTTTTCCGCAACAGCTGCACCATTGTACAGTCTCACCGACCTAGCATAGGAGTTCCAATTTCTCAGTCTCCTCATCAATACTTGTCATTTTCTGTTCTAGTTTAGTTTAGTTTTGTTTTTTGATAGTGGCCATTCTAATGGGTGTGAGGTAGTAACTCATTGTGGGTTTGATTTACATTTCCCTAATGATTAGTGATGTTGCGCATCTTTTCACGTGGTTGTTGGCCTCAGGCTTGTTATTTTATCATAAAAGGCTCATCTGTCTCTTGTCCAGTGTTAAGAAGACCGGTTATCAACATCTTTGCAGCAAAACAGCAGGGAACTGAGGTGGGGGTGTGGCCATCAGTGCACGGATTTTTATCCCTCCCTTGTTTTCAGGATAATATCCCTGCTCTCAGCTGGGCCTAGGGTTCTGAATCCAGAATCTTTCTTATTTAACCTGTCCAGGGAGGGAACTTCTCAGTGTCAGCTGGAGTGAGAAATGGGGGTGGGTATCAAGGAGATTAATTTTCTTTCAAATCGCTTTCCTATACTCCCACTTTCAAAAATCACAGCTGACTCCCAGTTTCTGAGGCTTTAAGGAGCTCTGCGGCACCAAGCTTCTGACTTCTTGGCATCACCCTCTATAGCATTTATTTACTTTCCAGTTTTTAAATTTTTGCTATTGTTACTCCTTTCCCCCTTCTTTATTTTTCTTTTGGATTTTTGTCTTTTATCCCAGTATTCCAATGGAGCTTTAGGAGAGGGTAGAGATAAATGTGTCTTCATTTTGCCATTTTAATTGAAAATCCTCCTAGTCGTTTTATTATTATTCCTAAGCAATACTCCTTTTTTCCACTTAAAGAGGAGGAAAGAAGGGAACAAAAGTAATAATATGTAATAAGACATTTCACCAAACTTTATTAAAGTAAAAATAAAGACGAGCATCCTTCTCCAGGTATATTCTGTCGGTGTTTGATGTTCCTTATGCCATGGTCACCCCACTTTAACCCTTCCTTGACTGAGGTTTTCTGACCTATTCATTAATTTTCAGATTTTTACCTATTAGGAAAACATTTCTAATATATACCAACCTTAGTGGGAAGGTAGAATTTGATATAGACTATTTTGTTTTAGAAACGATCTTTTCAGGAGTTCACTGACTTTCTAAGTTGTGGTTTACTTCTTTATAAGTACTTATATGTTTTGGTTTGATCTATTCATCACACTCATGTAAAGGTATAGAAACATGCTTGCTAGTGTCATCTGATAATACGAAGACTGATAGAAGTAAAGAGAAAAGCTACCTGTCATTTTGTACAACCTTAGATGGACCATGGCCTGTCCCACTCTGACATAAAACATTCTCAGAGGATTATCTTTCAGGACCCAGAAGAAAAACTATGTGCCATTTACTATTTATTATTACCCACTGAGCTGGGGAAAGCCTTGACCTTTAAATAAATTGTTGAAAACTGAAACTAGCCCTTGATCCTGGGAGTACTCAGTTAACATGAAACATTTTAAAAGAAGAAACTTCTGTTAGACAACCTATTTAGCTTGTTTATGCCAAAGTGCTCTCCCAGTCTGAGTAAAAAGCTTGTTCATGCATTGGGGTGCCATTATGATCGACTATAATTAAGATTATTATAAAAATAGGCATTTTGGGCATGGATAGTGATTTCAGTTATGTGTAATATTATATTCAGTAACAATAGTACAGGCAGATGGTGCTTGAAAAATTGAAATTATTAGTCCCAGTGCAGAGATGAGAAAATTGAGCTTCAGAGCATTACACGAATTCCTTTTCTAATGTGCCACAGCTAGCGAGAAAGTGAAGGAGCTGAGCCACAATGCGTCTACAGCAGACTTCATGCTTAGTGCCTGCTACAATGAAAAATACTGGCACTGAATTACATAGATATTTGGGGGAAGTGATCAAAGGCAAAAGAAGTTAGAAGTGGTATAAACAAGACTGAAATGTATTAGATATAGAACCCTCTCCTCATCTTCCCAAACCCTTCAGTGACTTCCTCGGAGCCTGGGGATTTAATTGTTATGTGCTTTCCCTGGGCCTGGAAGGGTAGATATTTGGCTGGGATTTTGGACATGTTGACCTACACTGTGTAAAAAGAAGACTCTACATGTGCCTTCACCAAAGCTACCTATATTTGCTCTAACAGGTACTACTTTTAGCCAAATGCCGGAAATGGAAGAACTTCTCACTGCTAATCAGTTTCCAGTAAGAACAAACTTATGAGCATGAAGGTGGGCATCCCCCTTTCATTTCCACCTGGGGCCAGGAGCCGCTACCTTTCTCCAGGCAGTGATCCACATCCCTGCAATGACACAACACCCTCCCTGTCAGCCTCTGTGTCCTCTGCTTTCTTCAGGCCTCACAGATCAGGGGCCCTGGGCCTCTCTGCTGGGACACAGTGTTCCTTTGATTGGCACACAGAACTAACTTGACTGCAGGCTCCTCTCTTTAGAGCAATCAGAGGAAATGGCTTCAGTTGGAAGACAAAAGGAAACTCTGTCCACATTTACCTAAATACCCTGGATTCTTGGATGTTCACAAAGAATGACAGGACAGACTTGCTTTTTCCCAGAAATGCTCAGGTGGTAGGGAAAGAAAGCAGAGTTTTGTTCCTTTTTCTTCAGAGAAAATTCGAGCTTGAGAGAAGGTAAAGAATTAAGATCCTAGTAAATAAAGAAACAAAAGCATCATACTACCAACATGTGTGAGAGCAGAACCTGACTTCTGTATTAAGGGAAATGATGAATGTTTTCACATTATGGGAACTGCTTTAGCACAACCTTAAAATAGTGCTTTCGAGATGTGTGAGGACATAGAGAAATTTGTCTCTACACTGTAAACCTTTTCTCTTCCACAAGGATTTTGAGTAAGAATATGCTTTGGACTAGAGCTAAGAGAATGTGAAAGAAAATTCCTAGCCTTGAGTGTTGCTGCCACCTACATGGCAGGGAGACTCCAAACAAAAGCCAACACCTTTCCAGACAGGAATCCGCGGCAGTGTGCTTTCTATGGGAACGGACTTTAGAAATCCCCAAACGATGAATATTTTTTCATGTGTCTGTTTCTTTGACTTGACTATCCCAAACATAATTGAAATGATAGTATTTTATATTTTTGCTTCACTTCCTATCTCCAATTCTTAGAGAAATTGGACCAAATGATTTTGCTTAGATTGGTGGAAATACACTGATTATTTGAAATAGAGGCGGATCCACGGATATCTTCCTTATTATAAAAACAACCCTAAGTGCAACCTGATCCCCTGGCTATGACTCTTCTAGGAATGGGGTGGGGGTTCTTAATCTCAGTGTTACAGGTTCATTCTTTCTTTCCTTTTCTTTTTTTCCTGGCACTCTTTATAAAACACAAAAGGAAAAATTAAAGTACTGTTTCTCTGTTGATTGTGATTACAAATTGATACAAATGGAGATAACATAGATGGGAGAATTCTTTTGATATAGATAAGAGAGATTATTTCTGTTAGAAAATGTAGTCCCCACTGTGCAATTAACAGAAAATCTCTTTAAAGGTCTCAAGGAAACTTGTGATGTGTCAAGAACACATCATAGACAGTCCTTTTATCTTAGATGGCATCATCTGAGGACACGATGCTCAGTTACTGAGGCTGTGTGAAAACACCTTCTCCCTAGAAAATGCACATGCAAGACTGAAAAGCTAACTAGGACCTTAAGATAATTACCATTAAAATAATTACTAAGTGAAGAAATGATAGGTTTGCAAGCACATACCAACCAATTATTGCTATTGCCTAATGTTATGAATACTGGTCTTCTGCTGGCATTTGGTACTTTGCAGTGTTAAACTAATCATGTACAAATTACCTTTGGTGTTTAAAACCTTGGATCCTTGAATGAAAAATCACTGATACCTTTCCAATTAGTAGTGTGTTGAGACAGAAAAGATCCCTAAAATTGATGATCGGAAGGCATGCTCTGTCCAATGAAAACAAGGAGTTTGGAAAAACAATGTCAAAAGGAAGAACCCTAGATGCCCAGTATTTCCCCCTATATACTGCTAGAAGTAAGCCATTTCAAACATTCTCAATGGTCTATGGCTTTAGTTTTCACAGGATATTAAAATAATTATTTCTTACCATCTGTATCATTATAATCTCAATGACGCAATTGTCACAGTCTCTTTACCTGCAGTATACTTTCTGGGATAAAGGTGAGTCGATCCAGACTTAATGAGCAGGGCATAAGACCAGGGGGTGGCAAAAAACTCAGCAATCAGGATAAATGTATTTTAATACAATATTGTAATAAGTCAGAATCATACCCCAAAGCCATGATATCAAAATTTACAATAAAATGGGGTTTGAGAAGGCTGGGATGAGGGTGACAGGAGAGAGTCGTGCCAGGGAAGTCCCTGTCCTGCCAGTGAGATGAGATGAGGTGACCTGCCATTTCTTCCAAGGGTCGCAGGTTGGATGGAAACCCCCAGTGGCATATGCCCATGCTGGGAGACTTGTTCATTTCTTGTTTGTGCTCTTCCCATACATGGTATCTGTAGGTTCCTTGCTGATGAAATCATAGCACAAAATGGTCTGGGGACCAGGGTACACAAAGCCACGTTAACTTCCTTGGAAAGAAATGCACCCAAGACAGCTTTAACTTTGCAACTTTTTTGGTCATGCTATTCTGAAATTACTTTAAAATGCTCACTATGTACATATTTACAAAGCAATGACTTTCCTATTTAATTAGACACAACTTTGGGTACTTGACATGTACAACAAGATTTTGTGGAATCCAAGTGTATATAGTCATGTGTTTAAATAAGTGTGGAATCAAATTGTGTGCAATATAAAATTTTAAAAATTACATGAATAAGCCCATTCTGTGGAAATAAGATTTCAAAATCAATTGGAATTAATGTATTCTGAGCATTTTAAACACATAGCATAAAACTTAATTCTTAAAAATTCAATTATTATAATATGCCCTCTAAAGATTGAAGAGAAATACTATCTTTTCTAAAATGTTCACTTGAATAATTATAACTTTTTTAAAAATACAGAACATTGGAGGAAAATGTGCAAGGAATGGAAATGAAAATCACCCCAAATACTACCATCTAGAGATAGAATGTTAATATACAGCAAAATGTTTTTGTATCATTTTTCTAATAGTGACATAGTCAAAGTAGCCTTAACTTAGTTTCTAAAATAGCATCAGAATGTTTCAGGCCTGAAGCTGCTTATTGGTGTGTTTATAATATTATAAATTTTACCTTATATTTGAAGTGCTTTACAGTGTTCAAATTGCTTTCCATAAACCATCCTGTAGAGTGTCTTTGCCCAAGTCCTGGGAGGGAGCTCTGGCCACGCTATCAGAACTGGGTGGTGAGGGCTTGGCCCTTAACCTCACATTCTTTCCGGAGTCTTTCCTCAGCAATACAGCCAGTATAAAACTCCACAGTGAGTAACAGAATCCCTACTTGCAAATCTGAAAATATGACATTCCTTGGGGAGGAAAATAGATAATCAAAAATATCACCAAGGTTAATGCCAAAAGAAGAACACAAGATGATTTTTTAAATGAGTTTTTTATTATAACAGCAAGGAAGACTCTGGATACAAACAAATGAGTTGCTTGCTAATAAAATCACTCCACTTATTACCTAAGGCTAGGCCAAGAAAGGATAAATACTATTCAAGAAGCCGTCGGTTTTGGGTTTTTAGCTGTAGTACCAAGAGGTCAGGGTCACCATGTCATTGATCCAGGTAACCGGGTGGCAACTTGCTATTTAAGTTCTTCTGACAAGAGACATTGCTGAAACATGCTGAACATTAGTCAATATAAAGAACAGACCAGCAGATTTGTCTACATTTGCACACGGATATTTGAGAAGTGATTTAAATGTCTTTCTCTAAAACTCTAATTTTAAGAATTAAAAATTTTAATAGTTAATGGTGCTGACCTCCAGAATTCATATTGATAAAATAAGATTATAATTAGTCATTTAATATGAATTATTAAACTTTAGCAATTGCACAATGTGATGCCAAAAAACAAATCTTAAAAATCTCATTTAGTAATGTCAGGGTTATGCCAGTTCTAATTTCCTATATCTGGTGACATCATAAAATATTTATCAAGGATTCAATATTGGTTTCCTTAGACCTGGGAAATGCTAAATATGGCAACAGTTTAAACTTATTTTTAATCTTCATTGAAAAGGGAATAGTAGAGCCCAGCTATAAAAACAGAGAAGCTTATTTTTAATAAGTATACCAGAACTTGAGCATCCAAATAAGTTTTATCTATTAAAATTGCCCTCTTGAGAGAATATGTACATATTTGATATTGCCATCATCAAAAATGTTCTTGGTATTCCTTCTTGTAATGGGCTTCAGAACCTATCCACAGCATATAAGAAAATGTTTTCCATTGCTCACCCTGCTACCTTCCTTTATTCTGAAACTTGTTCTAAGTAGCTCTGGACTATTTCCAATGTGTGTGTATGTGGGTGGAGGGGGCGAGGGGAGTTATATATGATGATTTTCAAAAGATGACAGTTTTCCATGATTATTCATATTGACAATATTTTACTCTGTGAAGTACAACTCAAAAGTATTTTCAAGCAATGACATCATATTTTAGGGGGGAAAAAAAGAACACAGATTTATGTCTGCTTTAAAGGAGTCACACTCACTGGGTGTCTATGTTCTGATATATTCATCTGGGTCAGTCATTAATTATAAGTTCCTTAAAGGTGGAGACCATGCTATTCCAACGTATACTTCTCTAATCTCCCCACCGCAACCCAGCAACCTGATGCTACTGTCCTCAAATATGTTTGTTAAATTGACGTGATTAGCACTTCCCTAGTAGATAGACAGATAGATCATATATTTAACATTTCATTTCCATTTTTTATGGATTAGGCAATATTTGTGTCCATAGCACACTAATAATCTTTTGATGATCTTCTGTAAATCCAGGAATTATACAATATAGGTCACAACGAATAAATCACTCACTAAGGGGTTTAATAGATGAGCACTTTGTTCCTATTTATATTGCTTTGCATATTTTAGTTTCAGAATTCCTGCTAGTCAGATTACTTTCTGGGGAAAGAACTACAGGAGTTTATACTTAATATGGATCAACAGCAATGTGCTCTAAGTAAATATATAGTTCACATCTATATGGCTAACAAGATCAACAAAGACATTAGCTTCTATGTCATTAGGAGTCCAAATGAATCTGACCTCACAAAATTGGTCCCTGTTATACTGTCTATCACTTATTTGGGCTAATTGATGACTCAATGGACCTGACTATTTGTTGACAACATTTCATGCTTTGATGAGATTTACTGCAGGGTGACTAATCCACATTAAAGCATATACTAAAACAAAATGCCCTAACCTAACAAATCGAATAAATCTGGTAAAGTTTTAGATTAAATACACTGAAGCAGCATTAAATTTGGAAGTACTATATGTTACAATATTTAAAAGCAATGTGGTTTTAACATTGCTCATATAATGAACCAACTGAAAAGACGGAAGAAAATCTAAGCGTTAAATTTGTGTCTGCAGCCTGGCATTCCTTGTTGTAAATTTTAAAGGAAGGTAAGAATCAGGAATATAGGGTGATTGCAACAATGACTTTCTAAAATTAGATCAATTCAGATATTTTCAGTCAGTAATTACATTTTCAAACCACTCTTTCCAAAGTATTAGCAAATCTACCTACAACCTAGTAACTTGACTGATAACAGCACAGTTTTTATACAACAATAAACAAATGGCATGTTTAGGTTTCATCATTTGTCCAAATCCAATTCCTATAGATAAGATTCCATTCAGCACAGCTTGCAGGAGCACACCTTTGCTATCCATGAATGATGCCTTGGCTTACCTAGAAAGGAAACAGATTATCAGGTTAAATGGTGAAATAAAGAAGCAAGAAAGAGGGAAGGAGGAAGAAAGCGAGAGAGGAATGGAAAAAGAGATGGAAGGATGAAAGGAAGGATTGAGAAAAGAGATGAAGGAAGGAGAGAATTACCTATAATTTCTATATCTCTTTTCTATCCTGAAATACAATATATTAAGATAATAAAAAATATTCTTATCTTATAAACTAGGCTTCAGGTAAATATATTTTAATTGCATACATTATTAATATAGATTGTTTTTTCTTTTAATTGCCAACAAAGATGAAAGTTTTCAACAAGGTGATTTGGGCTAGAGATTAATAAATTTCAAATATCTCAGTTGCTCAGAGAAACCCACAACTGCAATTTTAGGATCAAATGTTATAAATGTTAGTTGAAAAATGGTTTGAATTATAGAATCAGAAAAGCATTTATTTCTCAGAATAGTTGGATGGTTGTTAATGTAGGCTAAAAAATATCACTTGATTTGAATTATTTTGACTGTGAAACATATTGGAGAACTGTGCCTTAGCAAACTATTTCTAAATACATTTATATTAATAACATGACCGTGCATTGTAACTCCCACTCCTACTGGCAAAGACTCAAAAAGCTGGGTATCTGTTTTACTTAAATATATGTGTGTGTGTGTATAAGCCTAGAATTTTGAATGTTTTAAAAATTATTAGGTTGGAAAAAAAATTATTAGGTTGATGCTTATATTTTTCCATATGGGCAACTTTTTAAGAATGTGGATATTGTTAAATAGAAGAAAGGGTTTATGTGTTTTTACTACAGAAATTGTTCTTACTCCTTCTAGAACATTTTTTTTAGCACTAACCCTAAGAAGTGTGTTCTCGATAGCTATGATTGATGGGCTGCTCACACATTCCACATTTTTTCTGCTTCATGCATCATCATCAGCCATCTCCAACACTCTAGTCCTGAATCTGTCCTACTTTCTGTTACCTGATTTTTGCTGTTGATTCATGAGCTAGAATAGTAAAAGGAAAAAAAAAAAAAAAACCCTCCACCTTGGCTTTTTGCAATGTAGTACATCCCGTGGAAACTGTGAGAAATCTAGTTTTGTTCATCAGATTCATGCAAATGCAATATTGATTGACAATGATGTATATAGATCTATACACATAACGTGCTATATAAAAACCACTAAAATGTTCTATTAATGGCAGAATGCATACTGATTATAAACTACTTCAGAATGATGTGAAAACGCTGCTGAATGCCTTTTTTTTTTTTTGTACTTTCAAACTCTTTCTTGTCACTACTATTTTCAGCCAAAGCTATGTTTAAATGCACTGTCCCTAGTGCACTAAGAAGTAAAATTCTTAATTTTCCAAGCCAATAAGGTGATAAAAGCCCAAGGTCTCTCATTAACACTTGGCTAAAAATTGTGAATGTCACACTAAATTTTTTATCATCATGAGTGCAAAGTGAGGGACAAGGAATACTTTTTATGATATTTGGGAAAATAGGAATTGAGCTTTATTCACTGTGCATGAAGCAGTTAACAAGAAGTTAACCAGCAAAAGACTGCACTAAACTATTTTTGTGATAGCATCTTTCAGATTCAGAAGTGATGAGGCTTGAAAGAACCAAAGAAAGAAAGCCTAATGGCCCTAAAATCTGAAAAAAGGGAGCTGTAAGTTCACAATGTTGTCTCGGTGCTTCTATTACTAGACATCAAAGTTATTCCCACAGGTTTTGGGGATGTATAAATGCCAGTGAAGAAGTAAGCAGACTTCACAGAAGCTAAGCCAGAAACTTCAATCTGGGATTCACCTGTGAGTCAAAACTCTTTGCTAATGAATTATTCCAGAGAAAAGACACTGCTGAGGGAGACCTTAACCTATCAGACAAGACCTCCAGGTTCACTAGCAGGGTCAGAGTAACAAGAATGCTCTGGTCTAAAGTTGCTTTGCCAACCTTAATGGACTGCAGGCACTCACCTGGGTATACAGCTTGAACCAATAAAGAGATCACAATGGCATGATGAATAGGTAGAGTGCTCTAGAGACCAGGTGAACAACCACTCCACCAGTCCTCTAAATTGTGACCTATATGCACACTCTGGCCCATTTACACATGGGTCATCCTCGTCAATTCAGTGCTGGAGAAGCAGTGATGTCAATGAAAAAATAAACAATCTGCAGATTGACTTTAAAACCCATTGCATTCAAAGATAATCGATGCATAAAGTCAATCTTATTTTGTGTATAAACTTTAAAAATTTGATTTTATTAACGACATTTTCAAATGTTGCATCGATGTTTAGAAAACTTTAACTTCCCCTTTAAAGAAGTAACCTATTAAAGTTTTTCTGTGCTTCAACATCCCTTTGCTCTCTGCATATGGAAAGGAATTGGTATCCGCGATACGAAGCTCTAAGGGCAAAGGAAAATGATGTTCAGGGGATTTGCAAAGAAAAGATTTTTATTTGGAAAGAACAATATATGAGGCAATATTCTTGAACTGTGCTTGGATGGGGAAATGATTTTTTGTTTTCATTTTCCATATGCCGTTTGAACAACTGGTTTTTTCATTAAAAGTGATGTAATAAATATATTAGTCATTTAGAGTTGCATAGATAAAACCATGTAAGGTCAATATCCATTAAAGCTAGAAGACTGACCATGTTCAGCTTTGTAATGGGGGGATTTTTTGTGGACATGAAAATATTAAAAAGGACTTTTAAGTGAGCGATAATATGCCAGGTGAAAATGGTAAGAACAGTGTACTCCTCTCCATATAAGGAATAATAAATACACCAATGCAACCACAAGCTTAGCTAGTGAAGCACCTCTATTGGTCTGACAACACCTTCCCAAAGCTTGTCCCTTAGAAGCCCCAAATTTGCCTTCTCTTCTAACGAAGGTGGTTAAATGTGCTTCCCAGAGGAGCTCCACTCACACCTGGTAAACAGAGGGAACTCAACCATCGAAGTAATGTTTATAGTTTTGGAGCCCCTCCCTTTGAATGGCTTGGTATTTTTTAGTTCATTTTTGGATGCTGAGAAGTGGACAATCATATTTTCACGGCGCAGGGAAGTCCCTCCACGCCACCAATTTCACATACCTTCTTCCTTCGTGTTCAGTTTTAAGAATTTTCCCTCTCAAATGCTCATACTTCAAGGAAATGCACTCTCTCATCAAAATCTTTCTTACTAAACAAGCACCTCTGTCAGAAGTGTCTTAATTTCTTATCACAGAATTTTATCCGCACAAGGAGCAATAAATAATTCATGTCATTGCCTCTTTGTTGTGTGTCCCTGAACTGCACAGAGCTGGAAGGCTGACAGCTGTGTCAGGACAAGCACCAAAGATCTGACATGACAAGTGACTAACAAGTTTCTTTCAGTTCATAGTGAAAGAAGACAATGGCCCAAAGTGCAGAAAGAAATCCTGAAACAAAATAAAACTGCTTCTTTCTTTTTACCTAAGTGTTTGCTATGAGCTTATTTCCAACCCACAAGCCCTGGTCATTTTATAGGACTGCCCAGCCCCCTTTATTCCTCACACTCGCTTGGCCATTTACGCCTGGCCACGGATCAATATGAGCAATTCTTGGAGAAATACGATGTCTCCATGACAACCAAGCCACAAATTCTCAGTGGAAGGCAGTGAGACCAGTAGTGAACTCTCCAGAGGTTTCTAGGCCTATAAGGCAAGATGTCTTAAAATGCAGGAATGGACAGAGGAAAAAGCCAGAGTAATTCATTCTTTATTACCAGTTTAATGATGTCCGATGTATAGAACAGTGCTCACTTTTTAAGTTAAGATCCTTTATCAGTACCAATCTTTTCTAATTAATCTTTGTTATGATATATCCTTTTGTTTATATCAGATAAGCTATGCAATATTTGAATTTTACTACAATTCCACTCATACGGAGGGAGGCCTGAAATCTCTTCTACTTTTGAGATGACATAAAGCCAGTCTATTCTTGCCAAAAACAATGAACACTTAGGTGAAAACTTGACTCAGGGATTTAACTGCCTCGGGTTGATATGGAACTGTTTATGGAGACAGTTTAAAAACCTAGTCAAAATTAGGTAATTTTTGTCAAAACGAAAAGCAGTTTTAAAATAGTTTGATAGACATTTAACGCTACCACCGGCCTCTCCCTTTTGGAGTGGGACTAACCTACATTTGTTTTTTAGATATTACGGCAGGAGGTGGGGTTCAGTTTCTGATTAAAAATTTCTGTGGGCGAGAAAGATGCCATTTCTCAGGTCCATGGGATGCTGAGGCAGAAGTGCGCTTCCAGACAGACACACGGCAGCAGTACATCTTTTGAGGAATCTTGGCTTAGTGGAGGGAACTGAAATACAATGCCATCGCCACCGGGCCTATTGGGGTTCCGAGATGACTTAGGGGACCTGACATAGATTGCAGGCTGCACCTTTCACTGAAAATTAAATCTCAGTAGCTCTCCTCGGGGAAGGATCAGGGGACTGTTTGCAGCTGCCCCCTGTCAGCGAAGGCTACAAGATTTGGAAATCTCTTAACTAAGCTGACAGGCCACAGAGAGGATGAATCAAAAATCTGATACGAGGATCGGCACACAAAGATGCAAGAGGGTCGAGGGTATACAGCAGCCGGAGAAAACAGGAAGGGAAAACATTCGGTGGGAGGAAAGAGTTAACCCTTTCACTCATGGTAATAAAGTACCTTCTAGTACCTTAGGGCTTTGTAGTGATCTGGGAATGTCATTCGACTTCCACAGGATTTTTTTTTTTTCCTTTTGATTAATTAGTTGTTAAAGACTTGGCATGTTTTGAAACAAGACACAAACAGAAACAAAAATCCATGCTTAAGAGCTTCTGGCTCTATCCTTCTGCTATATTTCTGTCTATTCCTTCTACAAAGAAAATACAAACCTAAGTAACTTGGGACATGGGTAAATTTGATGGCATGAGGAAGGGTTGTTACTTTCTTTTGTTTTGTTGGTTCTCAACAGTTGACCCATCCAGAGTCCATTACTGCTATGCTAAAACCCCTTGGTCCCGTTAGCGAGCTGTATTTAGACAGGCGAATAGACTGTAATGACGGCAATCATCTGAGACTCTCTTAACTCTGCACTTCCGCTCCATCCCATTACTTGAAATATTTAAAATGCTGCCATTTCTCCAGTTTTCAATCTCAGCCTCTATTAACCAGTTTAGCCTAAAATTGATGATAATGAACTAATAGTGTCAGCTTCCCTTCTCAGTCATAAAGCCTTTGTACTTCCTCCAACTGAATCCTTGATGAAAGAGGCAAAGGTAACAGCTCCACACTGTGACCCCTGGAGGTGACCATTAATTTGACAGCACAGCTGCTAAGAGAAAACAGCATTACAATGTCCTCCCCGCCACCCCTTCCAAGGACCCCAAAGCTGTGTCAAATTTATCATTTTATACTTGACTATTTTTAAATGGCTTTCACCTGGACTCTCAGACTCTTCCAAGACGCATCTGTCAGGCATGTCCTCGGTGTCTTGGAAGTTTGCCGAGTTTGAGTTGCTGTCATGCTTGACCGGACTGACTGGAGCTATTAAAAAGAGAGAGAGAGAGAGAGAGAGAAAGAAAAGAGAGAGCGATGAAAAAGTAGTAATAAACACCATTAAAATATTTCCTTTCAGTTCCACAGATATTTCCAGGGACACACTATGTAAACACAAATAATAAATTGAAATAAAATGTATCCTCTAAGTATGTATTGGCAGACATGTAATTAGTTGAAAAATCTATAGATGAGACTTTATCTTACAAGAAAAATAAGTTCATGGCATCAGCTTAAAAGCTACAAAGTAACAAAAGCAATCCCTCCAAAGTAGAAATCGTATTTTTAATGCATAAATCTAAAACAATATCGTCAATTAGCAGCCATAGGACACAGACGGAAGAACATGGGGCTGGTCAGTTAGAGCAGCTCTGCATGGGTGCGGTGGTTCATCTTGTCACACAAATCACAGCTGATGAACACTTAAATGCATTTTGTTTCTCCTTCATCCAATGAGAAACTCCAAATGTCAAAAAAAATAAAAGCCCTATGTAAATAAAATTTAAAATAGAGAATAAATAGTTGGCAAATGATTAATAAGTAGGGCCAGTGTTTTGAATGGTGACCTCAGACAATTTGTCATCATCTTCTGAGTAGGAATTACGAACAGAAACGGGAATGAGCACAGAAATCTGAAATTTCCTATAAGCACATAACACTTCTAGATCCGTTAGAGAAAAAGACTCAAGTTTCCACATTTTTGCAAAAGTTGTAGTTCTTGGTCTCAATTATCTCCGTAAGCAACATATTTCCGTATTCTATTCGTTCAAGGAATCACTTGTTGGGAAAAGTGGACATTGTCTTCATGAAAAAAAACTAAGTGAATAACAAAACAAAGCAAGACCACAATAATATAAATTATGTCATACTTGTCTGAAGCCAAACTACATAAATATGTGTATTATTGACTACTGCTAATTTTATCTATTGCAAATTGCTGCAGTAAACGCTACTACTGTCTCTTCAGGTCTTGATAACACACACAACATATTATTTATAGGCCATAAATGCAAACGAGAAAATATATAAGCCATACATGAAATGATATGTTTGTTGGCACAGGGGAGTAGGTCTGGCCACTGTTCCTAAACGCCCATTAGGAAATGATGGAGCAAAGGCTGGGGGCTTTGTCACTTCATACATACTCGGTAAGTGACACAAAGGAATGCCACCCAAGATCCAAAGCAGCGTGAGCAGAGCTCACACTTCTCACATTCCTCATCATATTTTCATGGAGTGTATAAAGCATTGGTGAGCATGACCTGAAGCCCACAACATACACACTTTAAGGGAGACTAGTAACATAATTCTAGTCCAAATATTCTCTTAAGCTTCACCAGTTTTCTCAGAACATGGATAGTTCTCCTATGTTCTGTGAAAGTGTGTGCATCGAGTTTGAATTCACTTCTCTGAAACACTTTGAGAACAAAACATGGGAAAAATATATGAAATGCTGTTATTTAAATTTTCCCCAAAAAAGGGAAGTAGGTACCATGTCTGCTTTATGCACTTCTGTCTGCCCTAGGCCTGAGGAGGTATTCTTAAAGGACTTGTGGAATGAATGAGTGAACAAGTGAATGAAGCAAAGGTATCATGCTAGATGTCCTCCTGATCTGAGAGGATATGTGCTTTGAATTATCTTCAACTAGATCCCATCGGTTCCTTGGTTAGGCCTACTTGAGACAAAGGATGCCTATTTGTAAAACGGTGGTGCGGGTTAGTCTCTAATTTGGAGGAGAGACACATATGGCCTAAGTAGTTATAGGTGTAGCTGCCTTTAATTTAATTTTCCTCAGTTTAGATCATACTCACAGATTATTTTGGAATCCATCAATTTTTATAACACATTGAGGTGGATAATTAAATACACCGAAGTTGCAGAAAACTATTACACTGTCAAGATTTACTGGACTGTTTTAATAATGTTTTTATTTCTTTATATCTTATTAATTTTCTGAAATATTTACATTGATATTTATCATAGGGAATGAATCATACAGCTGAATCTATTATTAACAGCCAGTGAGTTAGCACCTGTGTTTATTTGGGCAAATACATTGCCCTTGTCATCCCATACACTGTTCTCTTATCACTTAAAACTTTCATCCACTCGTTCGTTTACTTGTTCTTCCAGCAAGACTCTGTCCTAGACACAGGGCCCTCAAGAAGGAAGAGAGCATGGCATTAGAACAACAAAGTAAATGCCTATGTCAATTTCCAGTGGCAAAAAAAAAGGGGGGGGGAGTTCCCAGGATGAACTGGCATCCCAAGCCTTTCAAGAAACTCAGAAAGTTAGCTGTAGTTGTAGCTCAATGAGCTTCACTAGACCCACACTGGCAGGTACCATATGGCTCTTTTTGTGTCTACCTCAGATTCTGGAGGGTGTCATTTCTGAGGGGGTAGGAGAGCAGAAAGGGTTAGCCTTCAGATATTTTGCTTACCTACATTTTAGCTTCCAAATTTGCAGTGGTACAAGAGTTGTCATTTTTACTGGCTAATTTATAGAGTATTTGTTTAAATTTACTACAAAAGAAATACCTACCTCTGTCAACTGGGAACAGCCAACATTGGAGAGGTTAATTATTGCCATTCCACCTTTCTTTTCTTTTCCTTTTTTTTTTTTTTTTTTTTTTTGATAAGCTAATCTTTGCAATTGTTCTTTTGGGTGTTTTCTGTGATATTTCATCATGAAACTCAGACATGATGTGTGACCAAAGTTTCTCTAATGAATCATTTCAAAAACAATGAAATCAACAAATATTGATCTAGTGTTTATTATGGGTAGAGCTCTGTGCTAGATTATGTTGGGGTAAAAACATTAAAGGAGCTTTTAATGTGCCCTCATACAACTTGTCATCCAGTTGAGGTATAATGAAAAGTATTAGGAGCATTAGAGACAATATTCCAAGAGTGACATAGTTTTTAGGAATGCAGAAGTAACTCTGCTGTGATGGGGGATTGGGAAGTGAATTTTGAATTAGATCTTCCCGAAAAGGAATATGGGTAGCCCAAAGGGAGCTTATTCAAGGCAAAAGAAAAAATGTGTGAACTCAGACATGGTCAAAAAAATACATGAGCCTAGTGCTACAAATGTATTTAACAGAATGTTGCTGCCTACTTTTGTATGCATTTTTAATGAATTCTCCTAACGTGTCTCTTTGAGCTTTTCCTAAATTGCTGTTGTGGCTAATTCTTCTCACCTGTAGAAGTTAGCTATAGACAGGTTTTTCCTTGCCCTAAATAGTCAATAATTTGATCTTTACTGATGGTAGGCCCATTTATCACAGTAAGTTGTCCTTTCACTATACATATTGACTTTTATTTATCAATACCAAAGTCCATTTGTAGCTCATCACTAAAGTTCTTGGATATTTCCAGTAGTTTTTGAAGATGCATTTTAAAGCTTGGCAGAGAGATACTTCTGACATCAATATAGTGCAAATGATTGTTAGGGTCATCCTTAACTTAAAATCAACTGTTTATTTCCTCTGTAATGGATTCTGAAATAGTCCACATTTGGGGGATGAGGGACAAAAAAGACAAACTCTTCTTGACAGTTTTACAGATGTAAGGCTATTCCGTTTACTCATCACACACTTTAAAATATTGACAACTGAAGGGCCAGTGTTCTAAATCTCTTTGTAATATCTTTAATAATTAGATAGAAAAGTCCATGTACTTTGTATGGTTGTGTTTGACAATGATGTGTTTAACTTTGACTACAATTCTAGATCCTAAAGAAATGAACAGTTCAACAGCAGAAGAAACCCGGAGGATTGTATGACAGAGACACTATAGAAAGATCTACTGCAGGACAATGTATTAACAGGGTCATCAGTGGTTATGCTCCTTATCTCCGTCTGTTCTCTAATTTGGTTTCAGTTAACCTCTAAAAATTCCCACCTTCCCTTTGTCATCATTTGCAGAAAGATGGTATTAGTTTTTAAAGGTGGCTACGCCTAGGCAGCAAACAGTACCAAGAACTATTCCCCCTGACCCCAACAAGAGAACGATCATTGGAAAAATGTCCACTTACCTCTACAAACAGCAGCTGGTTCTTCCAAGTAACCCACTACCATAGAATAAATAGAGCCCTTATTAAAAAACCATGTCATTTACAGTGTGAATAAAATCTGCACTATAAATAATGTTTTCAATATGATGACTTATGAATGATTTAAAAATATATCCCATCCATCATATGTATGGACTTTTTGGAAGTACTGGGGATATTTATAGGAAACCATTAATAAAAAGATATAACAGTTTGAAACGTTGGTCTGAATAGAATAGTCCACTATAGTCACAGATAAAACTCAGGCAAAAAACTTAATCACATTTTATTTGAGGTCATAAAGTTGCAGAAGTCAGGGAAGACTAAAAGAATGCTCATTTGTGGAATAAGCAGTGAAGAAGTCAAACACCTGAGTTCAAATGTACTAGCTCAATACTGTGGTGAAGAGTTGATCACTTTCTTGGTTGATCGGTTAAGTCTCTTTTCCATCTTAAGGCATCACTATGAATCAACTTAAAAAAAAACCAAAACAACTTTCTACAGGCTTAGAAGAAAGAAAACTGATGTTAAATGCGAGAAGTAAATAGGAATGCAATACTCACAGATCACCAAAGACCTCAATATATTTTAAATTAGAGGGAGACAAAGTCAGTGAAAAGACTTGAAGTGATAACACCAAATTTGTAAACAAGGAGGATGTCATTTGAAGAGACCCCAAATTCACTTTACAAAGTGGTTCTCTTGGACAGATGTCTTATCAGGAAAACTTATCTAGCTGAAGAGCGCTGTACTTATTACCCCTACTTTAAGAGCATCTCCTGAGATAATCAAGTGATAGGACTTCTTGATTATATTTGAATAGCAATAGCTGCATCCTGCATCAGGCTTCAGGCTGATTCTGTGTCTGTATAGACTGGAAACTGGGGGAAATATCATATAAAGATGCCCAGAATTAAATAAAATATCTAATGCTTCTGTATAACTAAGTAGTAACTATTTTATGGACGAGTTCAGCAAGATGAGTTAGCATTAGACTTACGTGTTTTTGCTGTCTTTCTGCAACTGTAATCTGACACGGAATATTATTTTCTGGATGACATTTTCTAGTATGAACTGCTTCAAAGAAGCCATTTTCAACTGGTAAAGAAATGAATTTTCTAAAAAGTTGTGAAGGATAACTATTATTTTGGTATCCTTACTAGATGTATAGAATTAAAGTTGTTATTTTATTTAAATAGTTTTGGGATATATGTATATTACACACACACAGAGGATCAAATTGTTGACTGTTTAGACTAAGGGGGAAAAAATCTGTCCATAGCTAACTTATATAGGTGAAATCTATGGCTGGACCAGAAAGGAAAATGTGGAGGAAGGAAAATGTGAGTGATAAAAAAGATAATTAATGAATTGATTTATTTATTATTATTTTTTTAAAGATTTATTCTAGAGAGAGAGAGTGAGTGCAAGGGAAGGGGCAAAGGGAGAGGAAGAAAGAGAATTTTAAGCAGGCTTCACGCCCAGCCTGGTGCCTGACACAGGGCTTGATCCCATGACCCTGAGATTATGACCTGAGCTGAAACCAAGAATTGGGAGCTTAACCAACTGAAGCACCCAGGTGCCCCTTAATGAATCTTTTTAAACAATGCTTTATTCCTCTCAGATATAGAGATTTCCCGGACGTCCGGGCTGATAAACAAGTGAGCACATCTCTAGCCCAATGTGAGACACGGGGCATGTACTTAGAGTACATGTGAAATGACTGAGGGAAACTGCTAACGAGCATTCCTAAAAATTAAAAAAAAAATGATGTGTTTTAAATATTTCATGTATTTTTTTGAGAGAGAGAAAGAGAGAGCATCAAAGAGAGAGAACAGAAGTGGGAGGCAGAGGGAGAAGGAGAAGTAGGCTCCCTGCCAAGTAGGGAGCCCAATGTGGGGCTCAATCCCAGGACCCTGGGATCACCAACTGAGCCGAAGACAGACCCCAAACCACATGAGCCATCCAGACGTCCCCCCAAAAAACAATAATTACTTTCACCTGTAGTTTAAGGGAAAAATCTTAAGGTCAGGCTTAGAGTTTACAGCTCAAACACACCCATACAACCCTGCAATCTATTATTGATGTCAACAGGAAGTCTGCCTAAAGAAGGAGGCCCTATCTGCCTTATTTCTGAATGAAAAAATAAAATTCCTCATTGTTTAGCACCCAAATATATGAATTAATTGGAACAAAAATAAATATCAACAATTTCATTATGGAGATGAACTCTGGAGTTCCCGGGGAGAAATATGTTGTTCTGGACAAAGGCTCATTTAATAGGACCCAGAAGATCTGTTCTTTTTAATTCCACCTCTGGTCCTAATAGTGTGACCTCATGCTCATGACCTTGAGCATGTCACTTCACTCTCCTGGACTCAGGTCCTTTTATTAATAAAATGAGAGTGTTGGACTGGACAACTTCCTTGACATCTTCTGGCCCCGAGACTCAAATATCCTCCAGTTAAAAATCCAAGGACAACCAACCATTCTGTGTATCACTGAATAGGGTAGCAAGATGGTAAGTGGTCACTACACTAGCCTTGGAAATAGTGAGGACTTCGGAAGCTCTTTTTGAATTAAGCAGGATTGGTATTTTCCTACGAGTGGCAATGCCCAGTCCGACTGAGGGACAGAAGACATCAGGGCCGCTTCAGAGGGATATTTGGGTAGCTGCACTGCTAGGGTGAGGCAGCCCTGTGGAAAGATGACCAAGAAAGGACCGAGGCTACAGTCTGGCCACTCCTGAGAACAAACTGACTCCCTGGCATAGAAAAGCACCTGTTAGGGGCACCTGGGTGGCTCAGTGGGTTAAGCCTCTGCCTTCGGCTCAGGTCAAGATCTCAGGGTCCTGGGATCGAGTCCCGCATCGGGCTCTCTGCATGGCAGGGAGCCTGCTTCCTCCTCTCTCTCTCTGCCTACCTCTCTGCCCACTTGTGATCTCTCTCTGTCGAATAAATAAATAAAATCTTAAAAAAAAAAAAAAAAAGAGAGAGAGAGAAAAGCACCTGTTAGACGTTTACCAGTGGTGCAAAACATATCTTCAAAAGCAAATCTTTTAAAAAATAAATTATATATTGTTGGGCCAGTGGGCTCCGGGAGTGCAGGAGGAACAATAGAAATGACCTCCGGGGCTGCCGTCTTCCAGCTTCCTCCCCCTCACCTTTCCTTAACCCTTGGCTCCCACCAAAAGGATGTATGCCCAGGTCACATCTCCATAGGTAACCCGATACCTATGCAGGAAACAGAAGTATCAGGACCCCCTAGATCACCAAATACCCTACCATATATGGATGTGAGCCCATGCCCTGTCTTGGCCCGATAAAAGACCCCAGCCACCTCCATCCCAGTGAGACTTCCCCCACTCCCCTTTTCGGAGTCAAGGAACCTCCTCCCGGCACGACTTCCCTGGCTCCCCTTCTCCTGAGCCCCGAAACTTCGCCAGAAAGTGACTTTAATAAATCTTGCCTTGCGCCCACCTTGCCTGGTGTTGTGTTTACCTCGCCTGTGAAACTTTATATATATGATCCTTCTTAGAATCATATGTACGCAATTAATTTCTTTAAACAAACCCTCTTCATTAATCAGTTTGGCAGATATGAACTTCAGTATGAGACAAATCATCCTAAACTAAATTAACTGGATCCACGTATCAACTGCAAGGAGTTTAGATGCAGTGGACGAGCCCTGGCCCGGACGTTAGACTGTCTGGTATGGTTCGGCTTCAGGCGCACTGGACTCCCCTGAGGACTGGCGCCATCTTGGCCCTGGGGCCGTAGAAGAGGTTCTCAATTATTATTTGCCAAATGAATGCAGAGGTGTGGTGTTTCTGTGGAATTGTATTTTCCTCAAGTTAAATCTCTTAAAGGGCAACTATTTCTATTCCTTTTGTATGTAAGGATGGGGCCCTTAAAGTCATTTGTCTTAGTCAAGCCTGACATGAAAACCAACCCTAATCAAATTGTCTAAACTCTCAGACTGAAACAGACTATAGAGACAGATTGGAGGTAGGCTAGGGAGGGGCCACAAAGGAAATGGGTAAGGTAAAAGGGGAATAGGAAAGGAGAATAACAGGTAATGACGCAACTCTTTCTTCTCTTTCTGCTGCATTTCCTCAGTCCCCAAAAGGGTAGATCTTGAGTTACCAGTGACAGTCTCGCCTGGATTTCTTTGTGTATTCCTTTAGAGCCACCATTTCCTTGGTGAGCAGTGCTCCCAGGAGAGAGGAGGTGAGCAGGTGAGCAGGCACCTTTTTTTGTAAACATTGTATCAAACCAATTTCCTCAACTTTGGTCCTTGAACGTTACTGAATAAATTCAGAGTTGAAATAACTCAAGGACACATTATTATTTTTTATTTGTTAGTATGTCCCATTTGGTAAAGAAGACACTTTCTAGGTGCAAGAAATAAACTGGCCAAATCAGCAAGCTCAATCCCAGCTTTCTATTTTAAACCAGAAAGATCATTATTCAAGACAAAGAGATTCGGGAGCATCTTATCTGAAAGGACTCTGTCATCACTAAGAGGTATAGGTGATGGATGAGTTCTGAGAATGTATAGAAATTAACTCTCACGCTCTTCATGCCATTTAGGTTCTACAAAAGTTATTTGGCTTTTCTCATAAGGACCGAATCCTATGGTAAATACACAGATGCATTAATTTTACTGTTCAGAAGTTCAAGAAGTTGAAAGCAGGAATAGATTTCAAAGATGAAAACAAATATATCCCTATGTATTGATAAATTGAAGGACAGTCAATAAAGGGAGAATTCTAAGAGGTAATTTATAGTGAACTTCTCAGCTTGCATTTGGAAATTTAGAAGGTCAGGAAAACAAAAGAGACCCTTCAATCAACAATGCATCAGGCTAGCATCTGAGACTAGAGATAAACGTGATTTATATATGAACTTAAGATAAGGATTCTCAGCATGGGGCAATTTAAACCACAGCAAAGTCTACAGTTATCCATAAGGAAAAATAGCAAAAACATCTTCCTCTTGAATCAGTGGGAGGAGAAACTGTCAAATGGCCCAACCATTGGAATTCATAAGAGCAGCAAGCCTTCCATAGACCGAACCTCAGATGACACCATCAGCATGGGGAGAATGCTTGGCAGGCAGTCTCAAATTCCCAGCTGATAGTCGTCTCTATCCCGGGGGAAAACATTTGTCTCAGATGGTTAATCAAGTGTCAGAGCTCTTTCATCTCCTAGATAGGAAATGGAAAATAAGGAAATCAAATTATCTAGACTACGCCTTAGTTTTCTAGTTCTTTGTCAACATTAAGAAGGATTCAAGGAAAAAAAGGTCTGAGTTACCACATTTTGTATCATTAGGCTTGGTTACCCTAAAAGTGATTTATTTTTATTTGAATGTCATTAAATGGTATGTTAGTATACTTGAGAACCTACTGAAATTGAATGGAAGCTATGCTTGGATGTTAATAATGTGTGTAACCACTGTATTATAATCGGTAGCAAGCACCACTCTCTCACACATGCACTCACACCAGATAGAGAAAGCATAGGTTGTCTGCTGGCATGGATTACTTCTTATGGTCATGCATATAAAATGTAGCCTCTCATTTCAAAATATTAATTTTGCTGGGGGATAAATCATTGAAAGATGCCTTCTCAAATTCTCAAGCTGAGTCACTGCATAAATTTGTACTAATATTTCTAAGAGATGGTTGTCCAAAATATAGAAATGACCTTGCTAGGTAGATATGAGAAACTCCCATTTTGACACTAAGCAAACCAGCGGCATCTATAAATAAAGGATAAGAGAAACATACCTAAAGAAAGCAATGTTTTAAAGAGCAAACTTGCACATGGATAAAGGAAAACCAGTAACTATAATGTAATGAGAAATGTAATGAGAGCACAGAAAACTGTGTTCAATATAAAAAAGGTGTTATCATCATTACAGAGTAAAGTAATAGGTAGCAAAAGGTCAGGGACAGATATGTCTAGATAAGACAGTATAAAACAGTGTCCTAGATCAGTGTAAAATATTCCTCTTACTGAATTTTTACAAAATTATTTGGACGACTACTCGGAAAAGTGTCCAGGACTATAGACAACACTAAGAGTTCCTGAGTTGTGAAATGTGAGACTGATTAGATTAACTACAGAAAACAATTGCAAGGCTGAATCACTGGGAATACATGCTGAGTACACATGTCACTATAGTAAATTCTGGAAACCATTTAAAGGGAACATGATCCAAGTAACAAGTATGTGTAACAAGAACATGGCTCTGAGCTATCATTGACTATGACTCAAGGACATTAGACCAATGTAAAAATGTAGGCAAATGCTTAACAGGAGGCTGGCACTTTTAGGAAGGGGATGGCCAAAACAATAAACTGACCATGAGAAAACCAACAAGTGAGCCCAGGAGGCCTCTGATCAGGAACCCTTTATGTGACTCCAAAGAATGTAGTCAATACAGGACACAGTGGAATTTAAGAGGCCAACCAGAGGTCTGGAAGGAATTAGGGGGAGGAGTGTCTATATCATATCAGAATATCTCAAGAAGAAATTAGACCAAGACTCCAGCATAGAAGTAAATCTGAAGAAGAATGTGACTAATATTTATAAACTCATCAAGAAGTTACATACACCTACTACTGCCATTTTCTCATCTCTAGTTCTTTCAACCCCTCAAGATCATTATACTCTGACCCTACTTTCCACTGCCAGAGTCACTTCTCTATTTTAATAGCCAAGACATATCTCCCCCTCTAGCAACTCTTTAGACTGAGGTGAGTCATATCCCTAAAAACAAGGTCTGATCATGTAGCTTCTATGTAGAAAAACCTACAAGCACCTCTGCTCAGTCACCACTGAGGAATTCTGGAGCCATGGATTTGAAGACCTTTCATAATACTGTCTCAGTTCACATCTGGAGGTTTCTCACTGGATGCTGGCCTTCTCCACTCCACCCCTCTCTTAGACTCTGATATATACTGTATAGCCGGATGAAACTACTCATTGTCGACTGGGTATGCCATTTATTTTCTACATCAGTGCCCATGTGAAGATTCCCAGCTTGAGATAACCTTTCTCACCCTGTCTGCAATTCCCTACTTGCCAAAATGCTCCCCCTTATTCAAGACTGAGCTCAAATGCCACCCTTTCCATGAAGTCTATCAACCCACCAGATAACATTAATTTTTCTCCCTCCTCTGTGTTTCTCAGCACTTCATTTGGCTGCTGTTATTCTTCTCATCCCAGTCATTGGTTCTTACGTCTGACCACTTCACTGGACTACTATTAATAGGTAAGAAAGATTCTGAGACACATCTTAAAATTTTAGGCTGATATCATGAGGACAACTTTGCTTCTCTATAATGAGCTCTAGTGCTGTAGTCAGAAGACTGGGCTAGAAGAATGACAGGCCTGACTCAGTGTGCCTTTTTCTGTCCTCACTAGCTTGTCTCATACAATTGGAAATTCATGGATAGTATTGTTGTTCCACAAATGTGATGAGTCTAATGCATCTACGGGCAGCGATGGCTGGGAAAGTTGACTTGCTCTGCAGGGAATAAAGTTATGTGGACATTGGGTAGACCATGTTGAGGGACCATGTCTAGGCCAAAGCATCATTTATACAGCACTCATTTCCCTTCTCTTCAAAGGGCTTTAGAAAGTAAAAGTCATACATTGCAAAATATTGTACCTAGTCCCTACAACAGAAGAGAAATTCACCGATTTCCACTCTCTTTTCCTCATGCTCATAAATCATAAAGGTAAATTTACACTAGGGGTTTCATTTCTCTGAACTCAATGTACAGGCATAAAACAAATTTTGTTCTCACAGGACATCCCATTTTTGTTTCATTAGTTCAAGGAAAGGGTCACTCAATTTTTAAAGCATTTGGTTTGATCTTTGCTATGATTCATGCTATCTAACATCCACAGACACACTCTATCTACTGAAATGCATCTTATATATGGAATGTGTCTCTCTGGACCCCATAATGGTGGTACCTTCACATAAAGTACTCAAAAGCTACCTTATGGATACATAAGTCTAGGAAAGGTGACCAGAAAAAGAAAAATACACTTATTTGTTGAATATTTAAACATTTATTGTTTTGCCCAAGTTCTTATTCATAGGTATTTTCTCTCTCTCTCTCTCTCTGTCTCTCCCCTGTACCCTCCACCCCTCTATCCCCACCCTCCACCCCCTCTCTCTCTCCCTGTCTCTGAAAGGCAAAATGTTTCCCTGGAAATGGAGGAGAGAAAGCTTTAAAAAATATTCCCCAAATACAGGGCCTAAATTTATTCTCATTCTTTTATACGTTTACATTCTATGATTAACCATCTCACTGATTCTACAGAGAGAAAAGCAATAAAAATTTTTATTAATATAATAAAGGAGAATGAAATAAAGATGATTGTCATAATTTAACTAGATAAAATGAATTCTTTTGATCTTAATGTAAGAACAAACTATGATCTCTAAAGGAGTACTGAATTATGGAAACATGATTTTTACATCATAGAACCTTTTATACTTACCATTTAATCATATTAAATATTAATTCTTATGACTCTGTTAGTTCACATGTTTTTTGTCTCTAAACTCTTTCCATGGAACAGTTAAGTTATTTAAAAAGGTTTCCTCATTCTATTGGTATTAAGAGGCTTTCTCCCCCTCCTCTAATGGTCAAAATTTGATTTTCCATGCTGGGTATCTACAGGGAACCATGATCACCAGGCTTTGCATAGAATCTCCCTTTCTTCATGAATTAAAGATCACATAGATTTATTCCACAAAAAGCAAACAGGGAGAGGAGATTTGGATTAAACTCATTTTGCCAAATTATGGTTATCACTTTGTTTTAAAACCTAAAGATCTTAGAAAGGAGGTCTGACCAAGCTCCGCATAGCTGGAGTCCGGAAAAATGGCAGCTCAAGCAAGAAGGAAGCAGTTCTCTCCGGGGCACTGCTCTCCTCTTTCCTACGGTGAAGAAGTTCAACTTAGAGGCATTCGGTACAGTCAGGGTAGGGAGGGCAACAAAAATGCTTCAGAAGTCCATTTCATTGACAAATCTAAAACACCGGTCAAATTGGACTTCTTCCAAGAATAAGCAGCCCGCGTCCCCCACATCCTGAGAAACGGAATCTCCGAGATTCCAACCCACATATGGCAGCAGACCCTGGCCTCCAGTCAGCCAGCTAGTTATCCATGGAAGTGGCTCAAGGCTGACACTCAGATTGACTGGTTCACACTAATTTACTTCACACAGATTCCATTTATCTCCTAGAAGATCCCCTGGCAGCAGCTTATAATGGCATATCCTAGGATGCCTGCCTACATGCGTTTTAAAAGCGGCAGCGCTTGATGAATCTGAGTCCAGAAAACAGTTCACAGATTGAGGAGTAGGTGCAATCAGAAAACATTAAGAGGCACAGCTGGGACTCGGGAGCTTGCTTGACTGGTCTGAGCAGCTGAGCATTAACTGTGTCTGCTTTTCTGCTGGCTGCTCACTGCCACTGGGACAAATCAGAGAGCCACTCCCTTCTTCCTTGACTACCCATGCTCCGAAGGAAAAGAGACAAGAACGTGCTTCACCATCCAAGTAGCACGTGCAGCTGCAGGGAAAGCTAATTTGATCATTTAACCTTTACTCGTTACATACTATGATACTGCTGATCTCGGTACAACTATAGCGACAGTTCCAAGGTGCTGGATATTTGGGCTAGGCAAAATGTTGCTAGAAAAAAAAAAAAAAAAAGAAAGGAAAAGATAATTCCAAATTGTTTTATTTACTTTCAACACTGTGGAGCTAGTTGGTTACCATCTCAAAGCTTGCCCTCCAGTATCTACCCTGGAGCCTGAGGAAAAGACACAGAAGCATTTGCTGTTTATCAAATGAATGAATGGGTGGGTGGATGAACGTATGAACAAACAAGTCAGTGTTGTCTGTTTGACATTTTAGAAGTGTGGCGAACCACTGACTGCTTTTAAATGAAGGCATAAAATACGGAGACTCCTAAAGGGAAACATGGTCAGTATCTAAAGGCAGAGGGAATTGAGAAGATCTTTTAATGGCAGCGAAGCTAACAGCATTAAACAATAACAATTCAGTGGCAAATGTAAAGCAGTGACAGCGCACATTTAGTACTTAGAAGGTTAAACACTGGGCTGCAGTAGCTGGTTGATGGAAAAAAGTAGGATTAAGGCCTTTGCATGAGCCTTGACATGATCGTGTTGTCTGCCTGCTGCCTTAAGCTTTGAAGAACAGCTGGGATCATCTTCTTATAAGCTCCAACCCAAAGATGTTTAAGCAGTCCCCAATCCAATTAAACAGAGGTAAATAGAAGAAAGAATTTTACCGAGCACCATCATCACATTTTTTTTCTTAATGAAAAACAGCATAATTGCGGGTTACACAGATCCTTAATCTCACATTAAATCTAATAGATTGCTGATTTCCACTGAGCATGGCAGTCCCCGCTTTCTATATTGGTGTGCTTAATTTTAGGTCATTATCCTTTATTATGTGACTTGTAATCCTTAAAGCCCATGATTGTGTCTGGATATTTGGCAAGGATTGTACTTGGCAATACAGGGATTCTAAGAGTGATGTTTTAATTGAAAGATATAGTATGATTAGATGTTGAAGGAATTACATATATTGCTTTTCTTTTGTAATTGGCTAGCTTTTTATAAGTGTTTCCTTTAACGAACACTATTTAAGATCACCCTTCAGTTTTAGGACTGCTTACAAAGCCAGCTTTCACAACTGAAAGACAAGTAGCTGATTGTTATGGAAATTTATCCATATGCTGTTAAAATAGCCGATTCAAATACAATCCTGGCTCATCCACAAACTGGGTAACTGGTCAAGTTGCTTAATCTTTCTGTGTCTCAGTTTCCTCATCTACAAGATAGTAATAATGGTAATGTGGTTAGCAGTAATAATTTTACCAGAGGTAGAATTGTTGTTACAATTAAAGGAGTTAACAGGCAAAGTGCTTAGACTAGTGGCTAGAAAGCAGAGAGCCTGAATAAATCCAGTATCTTTACTATTTCTAAATATGTCTGTGTCTAGAAATGTGTGTAAATGGCACTAAGATGGCCAGCCTTCAGATCAAGGCTCTTTATTGTCCTAGCAATATAGTAATACTTAAAATTTCTCTGACCCTAATAATAAAGGAAATATTTTAAAAAGTTATATAATCTTGAATTTCATTGTAGAAATCCAGAAGATAATGTTAGTGGCCCGTTTAAAACAAAAACAAAAACAAAAACAGTTCAAAGGGCATGTGAATCTGTATCCATTTGGTGATGTCTATAGCCAAATAAAATCCAGCACCAAGTCATCTGTGATTCTCCTATTTCCTATCAAGAGTGATGAATATGAAAAGAAGCAAAACTGGTTTCTGATAATGCAAGCTTTCTAAGCAGTTTTCCACCATCACTTACATATGATCCTGGATTGCCAGTTTTGGGGTTTTTTTTTTGGTTTCCATTACATATAGTGTTTTAAGAATGTGCTAGGATTGAAATTGGAAGTGTAATCCAGCTCAGCCCCATCAATGACAAAAGCATTACTGGAGGGTGTCACTGGATGGAACGCAAAACAAAACACAGAAGTAGTGGCTTACTTGTTACTGACATTCCCTTTCTCAAATAAGGACAATAAAACAGCTCTTTTCCTTGAAGATCAGGTTAAACCACAGGGGAAAAAAAGCATCTATCTTAATTAATCACAAATTTGAAAAAAGATATATTAATTTCAGTTCATTATTATGTTTCATAAACATAAATCATACAGCTCTGTTTTTAAAGGTGAGATAGGATAAGTTGGGATTAATTTAGGTTCAATTTGGGCCATGGCTAAAAACATGCCCAGTTTGATCCGGATATTTATTTATTTATTTACTTGACAGAGATCACAAGTAGGCAGAGAGGCAGGCAGAGAGAAGGAAGCAGGCTCCCTGACGCGGGGCTCGATCCCAGGACCCTGAGATCATGACCTGAGCCAAAGGCAGAGGCTTAACCCACTGAGCCACCCAGGTGCCCCATGATCCAGATACTTTTAATGCTGTTTCTCCCATCTCCATAACTGTAGTTGGTCCAAAATTGGTCAGATCTGCACAGGATTGATTCCTCTATAAAAGCAGCTGAAATAACTGGACCACAGTCTTGGCAATTGGCAAAATCTTGCCAAGTATATTTAGATATTACGTATTGCCTTGCTTTTGGTTTTTTTTATAACATACTCCATGAAGGCCTATCAATACAAATTTATCAACAATAGCAATATTGCAAATTTAGACAAAGTTCAAAATAGAAATAGAGTAAGAAGTGGTTCAAATTACTCATAACGGGGAAACAAATCAGATTGTTATAAGATTGTGATGACAATTCTTTACCCCAGAAAATGGAGTAACATGTTTTAAAAACTCGAGGAAGGAAAATTTTGAGCTAAGTTTCTCTATCCAGCAAAAGTGACATTCAACTATAAAAGCTGTAAGCTGATATGAGCACGCAATGGTTTAAGGAATGTTATTCAAATAAACCTTTGCTAAAAGAAATACTAGAGAATGAGTTTTAGACAACCAGCGTAATTGAGCAGACATCAGCATAAGCACAGGAGATGATCACCAAATACACACACACACACACACACACACACACACACATATCTACACACACATATATGTATATGTGTATATATATAAAACTAAGGCTAAATGATTCTTTTAAAAATATGACTATATGCTCTGACAATGCAGGGGTAGATCAACTATGAAAATGGAAAGAATTGGAAGACTATGGAGAGTGTATAAAAAGCGAGATACACTCACTGATTACATTATGGGCATTATCTGAGAGTAAAAGAATATTATTTCTTTTTTTATTAAAGCATGTTTGACATATTATATTAGTTTCAGGTGTACAAGATAGTGATTTGACAATTATATACATGACTAAATGCCCACCACAATAACTGTGGTTACCATCTGTCACATTACAAAGTTATTACGATATTACTGACTTTATTCCTTATGCTGTATTTTTCATCCCATGACTTCTTTATTTTATAACTGGAAGTCTATACCTCTTACTCCCCTTCAACTATTTCGTTCATCCCTCCATATCCCTCCACTTCTGGCAACACCCAGTTTGTTCTCTGTATTTATAAGACTGTTTCTGTTTTTGTCTATTTGTTTAGTTTAAAAGAATATTATTTCAAATCAAATGCTGGGAGAGAGAGAGCTGAAACATCACTAGCAAACTTATTTCAATATTGCTCACAGTTGAAAACCAATTAACAGTGACAAAATTTTTTAAAAGTATTATATAAAGCTATTAGCCTAAGGGTAAGCATCAGGACATAAAATAAACTTTCCCAACTACTCCCTCCTCCCTGCACCCTTTCTCCTTCCAAAAAAAAGAGAAAGGAGAGAGATTTTTGAAGAAAATAAAACAAAACAGACTATATAGTGAAAGAATATGTACAATTTCATATATTTGTGTGTATGCACAAATTTACCAACATCATCTGTAAATATTAATGGAGTTAATTAACCAATCAGAAGAAAAGATGATCAGACTGGTTAACAAAGTAAAATATAACACTGTATTGTGTAAGAGAGACGTACTAAAAACAGAGAGTAGGAAAGAGTAAAAATAAAATGATGGAAAGGATACAAATAAATGAAAAGAAAGCAGAAGCCACAATATTATTGAACATGGTTGACTATAAACCAGAACTCATTAAATAAGGACACAAAGAAGCATATTTTATGGTACTAAAAGCTACAATTCACAATGAAGTTACTTCAATTACTAATATATGGGCACATAATAACCCAGCCACTGTAATAAAACAGAGACTGCAAGAAGTTCAAAGTGAAACACTAACTAGTGACAGATAACTGTAACACATCTCTCTCAATCTAAAACAGACAGCGGAGACGAAATATTGACAAGTATATAGAAAACTTACACAACTAAATCGATAAGGTAGGTTTAATAATCAAACTCTGAATGCTAATAATAGACAGCACACCTGTTTTTAAGTGCACATAAAACATTCATGAAAATTGGCCACATCTTAAATTCCAAAGGAACCTCCCGATATTCCAAGGAATAGAATTAGCATATATAATATTCTCTGATCATGATACATTGACACAGGAAATTAGTAAGTATTAAAAAGAACCAAAAACTGGGGTATGTGGGTGGCTCAGTTAAGTGTCTGACTCTTGACTTTGGCTCATGTCATGAACTCGTGAGATCGAGCCCCAAGTGTGCTCTGCTCTGGATGTGAAGCCTGCTTGATACTCTCTCTCCTTCTCCCTCTACCCATCCACTGTTCACCCACACGCTTGCGCTTGCACGCGCACTCTCTCTCTCTCTCCAAAAAAACCCAAAAAACAGAAAAACCCGAAACAAAACAAAACAAAAAAATCTTTCCACCTGGACATTTAGAAATGTACTACTAAGTAACTTTTGGCTCAAAATGGAATTGCAATACAAAATGGAAAGAACTTTTTCAAAATTACAAAATGAAAGCATAACAGAAAACAGAATCCATGAAATTAATGCAATGATTAATGCCATTATGAAAGGATGTTTTTAAGCATTAAAAACCCAATTAATAAAGTTGAAAGTGAATTAAATACCCACCTCAAAAAGGTAGAGAAAGAAAAATAAACCAAAAGAAACCAACAGGAAAGGATTAGAGGTAATACATTAGAGAATAAAATAGATAAACCAAGGAAAAAATCCAAAAGTTGCTTTAAAAAAAAAATAGTAAAATGAGCCACTAGAAAATCTAATCAGGAAATAAAGGGAAAATTCATGATCATACAATATAAATAATGAAAGGGCGAAATAGTTATCAATAGAGAGGGAATTTTAAAAAGTCCTAAGAGAGGGGGAGCCTGCTTCCCTTCCTCTCTCTCTACCTGCCTCTCTCCTTACTTGTGATCTCTGTCTGTCAAATAAATAAATTAAAAAAAAAAAAAAAAGTCCTAAGAGAGGGGCACCTGGGCGGCTCAGTGGGTTAAGCCTCTGCCTTTGGCTCAGGTCATGATCCCAGGGTCCTGGGATCGAGCCCCGAGTCGGGCTCTCTGCTCAGCAGGGAGCCTGCTTCTCCCTCTCTCTCTGCCTGCCTCTCTGCCTACTTGTTATCTCTCTCTCTCTGTCAAATACATTTTTTAAAAACTTAAAAAAAAAAAAAAGTCCTAAGAGATGAGATGATGCTCAACCCTATACAAATTAATTTGAAAATCTAGATTAAGTAATTCTATGGAAAAATTGTTAGTGACCGAAAGGCAGACAATTACCAGAGCAGAAATGGGGAAAGAAAACTGATTTGATAAAATTTAATACTCACTTATATGAGAAAAAAAACTTTAATAAAATAAGGTTGTTGGCTATTTCTTTGCTATAATAAAATATACATGCCTCCACCCCAAAGCCAGCATCCTACTTAGCATAGATACACTGGTGACTTTTCCACCAAAGTAAAGAAAACAACAGAATGCTCACTATTTCCATCTACTATGTAACATCGTGTTGGAAGTATTCATTAATGCAATTAGTCAAACAATAATTAGAGACATAGTAATTGGAAAGGAAGAAGTAAAGCTATCTTTTATTGGAAGATACATTTTCATATCTGGAAACCCCAAAGAAGTCTGGAAAAACCATTTCCAAGCAAAAAGAGAATTTAGTAAAGTAATATGGCATATAAGTTAATAGTTTTCAAAAATATGAGCAAAACCAGTTGAAGACATAAGAGAAAAGAAGACTCCATTTATAATTAATAAAAATAGGAAATGTCTAAAATTTATTAAAACTTTATTTAAAGCATTCTTAAAAGACACAAAAGTAGATCCGATATACCTTATTCTTGTAAGAAAGAACTTTGAGCCAGTAATTGAATTATTTAACTATGTGAATCTAGTCCTATGGCATATCATTAAAAAAAATATTCAGAGATAATAAGTCACAAAGATGCTGTCTTAGAGGAAGAGCATGTCCTTAGATCTGAATTCAAAATTTGGTATTCAATAGACTTGCACTCAGTCTCCTAAGAATTGTAATTAAAATGAAAAGATATACAAAAAACAATTTTAATAAAAAGTTTTTGAAAAAAATTTAACAAATAGAGTGGGCATTTTTATTGAAATTTCTGGGAATTATTTCTGTTAGGAATGAATTGCCTGAGGGACTCCTGGCTGGCTCAGTAGTCAGTTAAGCATCTGCGTTCGGCTCAGGTCATGATCCCAGGGCCCTGGGATGGAGCCCCGCATCAGACTCCCTCTGCTTGGAGAGCACGCTTCTCCCTCTCCCTCCTCCCACCCCTACTCATGCTCTCTCTCTCTTTCTCTCTCATTCTCTCTCTCAAATAAATAAATAAAAATCTTAAAAAAAATCTTAAAGAAATGAACTGCACAAATATTTCATGCTCTAATATTGCAGAATCACTAAAGTGCTACTGTTATCACATCATTAATCCTATGAGCAATGGGTGCTACTCGGTGCCAGGAACTGTGTGAGGTGTTGGGGTACCGTGGTGATCAATCTCTGTATTCAGGTGGTAATCTTTATATTTCAGTTTTCAGTGATTCTAAGCACTAAACCCCGACCCTTTACTGTACTCAATATAGGGTTAAAAGGCAGACCAAGAAAGCAGGCCCAGAGTAGACAGGAACTGGGAAGGCCCAAAATATCTTCCCAGCAAGAACTACATTAGTCTCTCCTGGATTCCATGCATGGAATGAATGGGTTTTATCCACTTACTCTGCCCTTGCCTCACCTGGCCTTATGTTCTGAGTCTCAGAAGATTAACTGGTTAGTTGAACAATTAGGCACCTGCCCACCCCTTGTCCACACTGTGGTACATGGCAAAAGAACTGATCTGGCAGTAGGTGCTTTAGGTATGCTTATACCACCTGAAGTGGTTACAAATGACTACATTGTCTCTGCAGCAATGCACAGAGAATGGGGGTGCTTTCACAGCAGCAATTGATGCTGGGCAGCAAAACACCACAAATGTCTCTGATTTCCAGAGGTTGATAGGATAAGCTGCATGACTTTGTAATTGACACTTGGATTTGTCTGCTGTATTAAGTCTCTGCTGAATGTGAGACAACCTCACCCAATGAAAAAAATAACAAGTATCAAGTTAATCATAGGCCATCCATCCACTCTGCTCACTCCCGATAATGGTTTAGAGTTACTGATCATCTCCTACTTAATTCTTCCTTCCTTTAAGGACTCTATGTTAGCACTGGATCATATTCCTGATCCTCCTTCTTCTAAATGTACCCATTGTGCATGTCTTTCGGTGGTAAGACTTCACAAATCCAAGAACAGCCAGCGCCGCCCTCCTCCTGTCGGCTAATCGAGCGGGCCTGATGTGAGAGTTTGGAGGCTCAGACGCCTCAAGGTTCGTCTCCATCACCCACGGGGCTTGACATTCCTGTTGTGCATCTGCACCAAGTGCAAAATCTCAGCTGACTTCAAAGAAAGTGATTTTGAGAAAAGAGAGTCAGTCACCAAAAGGAGAAAGGTAGGCATTAATCTTTAATAAGCTCCACTTACTAATTTATAGAGGTGGCGGGAATTGGGGTGAGGTGAGAAAGTAAAGCACCAGGGAACTATTTGTAGTGAATGCTAATGATGTTCTGACCATGCCTTGGAACTGGGCTACCGGGTGGGGAACTATATTGCTTAATCGTGTAATAGTACACAGAGCTTTGTATTTTAAAAGTGATTATAAGATTTTAAAAACTAGCTCTGGCCACTCAAAAGTGGAAGAGCCATATGCTAGGAGGAACTTGCAGGTCATATGTAGTTAAGACATTTTTAGAACCCTGAGTCAGCAGAGACGTTAGTATAGACAGTGCCGCAAATAGTGCTCTCATTTGTGTGGTCATCTTGATGCCCATATGTAAAAGGTTCTGAATGGGCACCTGGGTGGCTCAGTGGGTTAAGCCTATGCCTTCGGCTCAGGTCATGATCTCAGGGTCCCAGGATTGAGCCCCACATCAGGCTCCCTGCTCAGCAGAGAGCCTGCTTCTCCCTCTCCCACTCCTCGTGCTTGTGTTCCCTCCCTTGTTGTACCTCTCTGTCAAACAGATAGATAAAATCTTTAAAACAAAACAAACAAACAAACAAACAAAACTCACAAGGTTCTGAATGACAGGCAAGAAGCTTTAGAAAGAACTTAGGGAAACTTAGAGAAGAAAGAGAACTAACACCTATGTTTGGAGTATAAAGAACACAAGCATCTAAGTTAGAAGGGTTTGTGTCAGCTAAGTATGGACAGCATTATTTATTCTTACGGGTTTTTATGTCATTCAAGAACATTCTCTTTATTCAACATTTTATTAATTCAACAACAGATGTATTTCGGGGACCCTAGTAAATCATATCCTATCCCAGGTCCAGGGGAAGTAACAATAAAAGAGAGGCATGGTTGATGCCCTTGTAGCCCTTACAGTTTAGCAGGGAAGAGACATTGAACAAGGAATTACAATCCCATGTGATGGATGTCATGCAAGGTGACAACATAGCGCTTTGGGAACATGCAGACTATTTTGTTTCTTGAGAGAACCAGAAGGTAGCAGACTCTTTAAAAATCAAGTCAATCTTCAGAAGGTCTCATTGTTTTGTTTTGTTTTTTAAAGATTTTATTTATCTATTTGACAGAGAGACAGTGAGAGCAGAAACACAAGCAGGGGGAGTGGGAGAGGGAGAAGCAGGATTCCCATTGAGCAGGGAGCCCGAAGTGGGGCTCGATCCCAGGACCCAGGAATCATGACCTGAGCTGAAGACAGATGCCTAATGACTGACTCACCCAGGTGCCCCTGAAGTTTTCATTGTTAACACGTACTTACACATATATGTTTACACACATCATGTCCTTTAATCCTTAATGCAACCCAGCCAAATAGGTAGATATTTCCCCATTTATCAATGAAAAATTTAAACTCCAGGTAATTAAAGTAACATGTCCTACTCCCACACATTTGGCTTCAAAAACAAGCCTATTTGAAGAGTTTTTTCTTGTTGATGTTGAGGATATGAGAAGAATGGTCATTTTTGACAAGAGCACATTAATGGTTAATTAGTCCTTTATTATGGTGGAGTTTCACTCCTAAATTCACCTAGACTTTTGTTTTCTAATTTAGCCATGTCCAGTTTGAATGTGATGCCTTTCCTACCAAAGGAAATTATCTTGTCAGTATTCATATTAGCCTATCATTCCTAGTAATGCGAGTCCCACAGGTAGGGAAGGGCACAGCCCACCTGTCTGGTGGGGTGGTGAGCATATGCTCCTATTCTAACTACGGCCCAGTTGCAAATCAGAAGACCTCAAAACAAGCATGCACTTCAGGTGGTTAGTGGGAAAAGATGAGATGGGGAAGGAGGCCCCCCCAAAACTTCATTGCTCTCCTAGACTTCTACCCTGGTCCTCCAAGTGTAACGTCTGGACCAGCAGTGTCTGCAGTCAGCGGCAGAACTTGTTACACATGCAGATCTCAAGCCTGATCCTAGAACTGCTGACCACAAACTCTGGGTGTGGGCACAGGAATATAGTTTAACAAGCCTTTTGGGTTTTCCTGACACAAGCTTGAATCTGAGAACCACTGAGTCACTCTACATCTTTGAACCATTTTTAAGTGCTCATCTAGCTTTGTACCTATAAGTGTAAAGACATATGAAGGCAGAGATCATTTAAAAGATCAGTTTATGTTTTATCTCCACACAGAACATTTTGAAGGATCAGGTTATTTGCATTTCTTTCTTACCATGAGGGCAACTGAGTTAGTAAGAGTAGTGATATGGACCCAAGGGAATTAAATAAGAGGTTAGGAGAGATTCTGGGATGATTACTTTTGTAACTTAACAACTGAACGGCAGAGTTCTGATGACGCTATTAAGGCCACCTGAATTCTGATCTGAGGTCCACACATACTCTTTTTCTCCCTAGCTTCTTTCTCTCCTCCATGGTCAGTATTGGGGTTTCCAGAGAAGCAATGGCAAGAATCATATACACCAGAGGCTGCAGACCTGGCTACACATCAGAATCACGTAGAATAGGGACGCCTGGGTGGCTCAGTTGGTTAAGCGGCTGCCTTCAGCTCAGGTCATGATCCCAGTGTCCTGGGATCGAGTCCCGCATCGGGCTCCTTACTCAGCGGGGAGCCTGCTTCTCCCTCTGCCTCTGCCTGCCTGTGCTCACTCTCTCTGACAAATAAATAAATAAAATCTTAAAAAAAAAAAAAAGAATCACGTAGAATGATTCATGAACCTACCTGTCTAGCCCAATTCATAGCAATTAAATCAGAATCTGGAGCTGGGGGAGGAGAGTGAAGTCCAGGTGATTCCAATTAGCAGCCAGCAACGGGAACTATTGACCGTAGCAATTCCGTGGTGATTCAACTAGATAAACTATTTAGAGCACCTGCCCCAGGTCTAGGCATATGCCACAGGTATTTAATAAATGTTCCCTGCTTTATCTCTTTTGCTTACTCTACAGAAAAGTTGTGGAAAGTAAAGGTACCAGTTAACACCGTTTTCAAAGCAGTTAGAGTCCATGTGCCTCTCTACTTCCTGACTTCTCAGGGTACTTTGCCTTTGCTACGAGTTTCTAAAACTCATTATATTTCACATTCTATTGTCTAAATGTTTCCTCCTTTTATGTCTCCCCCCCCCCCAAATCAGCTGTAAATTCCTTGAATGCAGAGAGTCTCCTGTTAGAAGGTTCAAAATCCCTTTCCTTTCAGGACCCGGTATCTGTGATCATCCTGTTCTCCTACCCCCACTTCTCAAAGTCAACAATGGGCAACCACAGAGCTGCTGATCCAGAAGCCAGTTTGTTTCTACCAAACCTGCTTTAGCCTTGAACCGTGATCTGTTGCCCAGATTTTTGCTTTATTCTTGTGCCCAACTTCATAATACATTCCCAAATTCATGTATTTAAACCCTGGTTCCCAGATTTAAGTCCTAGGATTTCCCAGAGTTATCTGTGCCATCTGTCATTATTTGCTTTCCTTTTCATTCATGCAGGTCCTTCTCATTCATGAAGATACAGAGTTACCTTCCTGGGTGACACTGCTGGTGTCTTCCTTTAGTAATACAAGTTCTGCAGATCAGAAGTTCAGCTAAACCAGAAAAATCCAAGTTTAGTTAAATGCAATCACTGTTTATGGAATACTCCTTAGTGGCAAGTAGTGTGATAAGCCTCGAGGAAACAGACATGATGAGACATAATCTGTGTTCTATAGCTGCTTCCCCGACTCATGGGTCTTGTCCAGGGATCAGCAAACTTTTTCCTAAAGGGCCCAATAGTAAATATTTTAGGCTTGTGGGCCATACAGTCTCTGTTCTAACTATTCAGCTCTGTGGCTATGGCAAAAAAGCAGCCACAGAAGACACATAAGATAATGGGTGTGGTTGTGCTCCAATAAAATTTTATTTACAAAAACAGACAGCAGGCTAGACTTGGTCTATAGGCTGTACCTTGCAGACTCCTGGTCTTGAACATTCCTGGTTGGCTCCTCAGGCCACCAACTGAGTTTCCACAGCATAACGATGGCAGTAATGCTAATTGAGAGCTCACCAGTCCCTAAGCCTAGGACAATAACATTAAATTCTCTCCATCCTTATATTTATTAAGCACTAAATTAAACATATTTACTTCGTCTTCCCCTTCAACCACCACCATGGTCCAGCAGGGAAAAACATGTGCTTTGGCTTCTTCCATAGGAAATGGTTAGGGAAATGGTCAGAGACGTCCTGGAAATATATCGCCTCTCACATAAATAGGACCCCACTCTAGAAGTGCTGTAAATCAAGACGAAGAGAGAATGAAAGCACTATTAATTCAAGGAATATTTACTGGGCCCCCTGCTGTGTGACAGGTCCTGGAATAAAGGTGTTGGGGATGGAGTGGCACGTGAAACACACATGATCTCCATCACTTATGACACTTAGAATCTTGCCAGGAGACACACAATACATATGTAAACATAAAACAATATACCTAGCCACTAACAACACATGACAAAAAGTGATTTGAAGGAAAATCGCAGGGCGCTGTGAGAATGAGTAATAAAGTAAAAATAATGAGGCTTGGAGGTCAGGGAAGGCAGTGGCCTGTGCAGTGAGATCTGCAGGATGGGCAGAAATCCCACGAAGAGTAGGTGATGGAAAAGATCACTGGTTGAATGGGCACCTTGTGAAAGTCCCGAGGCAGGAAGAAGCTTCGCAGTCTGGAGACTGGAAGGCCCTATGGCTGGGGCACAGAAAATGCAGAAGCAGATGGCAGGGACTGACGCGGAGATGCAGAAGGATCAAACCATAAACTTAATAGAACTCGTTAAGAATTTTGTACTGTATCCTAAATGCAATGAGAAGACACTGGAATAACTTATGCAGGGAGTGGCATGATTAGACTTCGATTTTTAAAAGAGCATTCTGACTGCTGTGTAAAAAAATGGCTTGGAAGGGAAATTTGATCAAACCCACTCTCCACCTTCCTCCTTCCAGCACCTTCTCTGGAGAAAGTGCCTTTACGCATCTTAAGTACAGAGTAAGAGGATGGGTAAAGGGAGAAAGTCATCTCTCCCTTCCCCAGGGTATAAACTGGACACATTTATTACCATAAATTTGCTTCCCTGTGCAAACATACGATGATAATGCTATATACAAATCAAATAAAAAAAATCAGAGTCCCATTTATGAATCATAAATTCACCATATAAAACAATTACTTTAAGATCCAAACATTATGGTCTGCACCAAAAAGCAGGGAACTAGAGGTGAAAACTCTCTCCAAGAGGATTCTGCTAATGGAAGGCATCAAGGAAGTAGGGAGTGAAAACAGATGTAGAGGGATGAGTCAGGTACAGAAGACTCAGAATGTGCACACACACACAGATGTGCCCCCCCACACAAGCGTGCACACACAATCTGCTGGGCAGGAAGCTTCTGACCCTGTCTGGCAGTTGGTCTCCATTGAGGATCACGGTCCTTTCAGATCAGGGTCAGTGAGGGAGGAAGTGAAGTTCAGGGGTCTGCTGGACTTCACCATATGGCCATCTGCTGCTCAGCCTCTTCAGAGAAAAGACAGAATGTGGTTGTTTGGAAGGCCCCTTCAGTGTCACCTGACATTTTTAGATGATCCCCTAATGAGCTGTTGTATCTCTATCTCTGTGCACGTGTGCATGTGCGTACTATTATGTATAAATACACAAAGGCAGGGATTCAGTGTCAGGTAATTTCACATTGGCAACAAAACTGCCCCCCATGATTAGAGCTGTAATGTTAGCCGTTGGCTGTGAGGTATGGTAATGCCTCACTGGGCTCGTGAATGCCACATATTCTCTGCTATTTGTTTACTAGCTTGTCAGAGTTATTCATCATATGCAGTGTCACAAAGCACATGGTCACATCTCAAATATCTGCTTCAAGGGCAGGACCAATGTGACCTTTGACTTTTTGTTTTACAAAAGATAAAATCATTCCTCAGGAACACTGTCTATGCGCACAGCTACGCAATCTGCTGTTGAAGGAGGCCCAGTCTTCTGCCATGTTGCTCGTTAAATGTTTATAGCTAATTTTATTGTATGAGACTACATGTCTGAATATTTTCAAATCTGTTCTCTACTGGACTGTGTCTTAAACTGCTTCTCCTTCCTTCTGTTTTATGATAGGAGACATAGAAAAATAAGGACGTGATTTAGAAAGGTCTTTTTCTTGACTGATGAAAAACCTGTTTAATACAGACGAATGTTCCCAGACATCTTTTGAGTTGGAGGACGTGTTACGTATTTGTCACTCATTTTCCTTCCTGAAGCAGACATGAACCAGTAAAAATCTAATGCCATTTGAGTCCATCCTCATTTGCTTTGGAAACCTATGATTACCCAAACTCAGAAAGAGTTAGCATGGTGAGTACTTATTTCTGGGAAGTTCAGAAGCACAATGGAAGCAGGAGAATTTAAAATGTGGGCCGAAAGTTTCAAATTACTGCCAAGAAAATGATTTCAACAATTGTCAACAGTCAACAGCATTTACATCTCTAGAAATCTTAGGAAAAATTAATAAAAAGAAATAAAAATGAATGGTTTTCTTTTGAGGATGTTACCACAACCAATGCTTCTGAATATTAACGTTTTTAGATAGGGAGGAGAATATCTAATGCCCGTAGAAAGGAGAAGTAATTTTATTATCTGGCAAGGTAGTGGCTTCATCATTAAAAAATTCACCCAACTAGAATACAACGTCCTTTGACCTAGTAGATAAAAGGTCAGAAAGCAATTTTGAATAATAAATGAGACCTGTTGACCTCATGACCCAAATCTGGCAGGGTCAGTGTCTCCCCCTTCACCAGATGCTGATGGCAGACACACACACACAGACAGCTCAGCTAATGAGCTGCCTCAACTCAGGTTGTAGGTGCTGTAGTATTGTGGTGTCATGGAGCACAAGACAGAAAAGATTTTTAAGGCTGTTATCTGATGAAATGAGGTATTTATAGAAATATTTCTTTTCTTTTATGAAGGCTCTGTTCCTTGCTTCTTAAATGCCTCTAGTTAGTTGTTGAATTTAGTAGAAACCCCAGTGTTGGCCAACATCTCTCTTCTAATACTGATTTCCTTTATTATTTTAGCACTGGCATAAAGTAAAAAGTCCTTTTGCTATATTTATTTCATTTATATTGTGATGTTTATCAGAGAGGTTTATAAGAATTTTCCAAAATGGAAATGAGACTACTTATCTCTAAAGATGTGACTTTTGCCCTTTGTTTTACTGCAAATAGTCCTTGTATTTAGATAAGGGATTTAGGTGTACACAGTATTAAGCTATATGGATATTTCTTATATAGTAATTGGTTAAAATGTTTAACCTTGAATGACACAGTGATCTAATCTAGAATTTTTAAATTTTTCAAAAAAATACAGACAGAAATAATGGCTTTAAGATAAACTCTCCTTATAATTTCAATCTTTAAAATTTTATTATTGTTTTTGGAGAAAATCAGCTGTTATAAAGTCAGCTTGGTAAATATTTACTTTTTTAAATAAATATCCTTTAATATGTCTCATTTTGACATCTTTAATTAAGAATGGTACATTTAATTTGTGTTTACTTGGTATTCTTTTAAATTAAAAAAAAAAGTCAGGAGTCTGGCCAAATTCCAGTTTAGCTAATTGCATTTATCTTGTTAGGTCTCCTTTCAGTTTTCAACTGAAAATGATACTCTTCCTTCCTCTTCATGTTAAATTGCCAATTAGCGAATTGCAAAAGGGTCACTTAAAAAAGTAACATTATCTCCCCTTACAATAATATAACACAGGTGAGTAGGAGCTGTTTTGAACCAACTTTTTGTTGTTTACCACATATTGGAAAACAACAACAACAACAATTAACAGTGGAGGATTTGGAGAAAACCTCACCACACCTTCATCACAGTTTCCCACATCAGCCAAAATTAGAAAGGCAAAATGGCAACCACTAGCTGTTAACTAGTTTCAAGCTTATTCGGTTTGATTCAACTAAATACATATTGAACATTTGGTGTGCGGGATCTCGGTAAGCATCATTTTGTTATATGAAAACATAGTTGTGCATACTGAACTCTTCTACAAAGCCACAAATTTTCAAAGTAAATGCACTTGACTTAGATCTATGTTAGGTCACATTCTAATTAATAATATGGAATTCTCCTACTATATAGGGGAGTGAGATTATAGGCATTAGGAGAATAAAACAACACCTGATAGGCATTCTGGAGCATTTCTTAATTCCTTTTAAGCATTTCACATTTATTTTCATTTTAACCTCACTACGATCTCAGTTGTGTGCTGGGGAATGTTTAACAATCTGCTCTTTAAAAAACAAAATCAAAACCCCAAAACCCTAATTTGAACCATTTGCTGATTTTCTTGGTATGAATGCTTCCACCATGACCAGCTTCAAGCTACCAAGTCATGTCCCTGAACACAGAACTAGGCGGAGAGGCCAACGACTGACTCTCATGAGTTAGTGCTAGCTGGCTCCACTGGACATAAGGCAGATAATAGTATCTTCATTTTGGAGTTGAGAAAAATGATATGGAGATATTAGGGAACTGACCTGAGATGAAGAGGAGGTAAGGAAAGCAGGGTTGATACTAGATACCTTTCACTACCGGGTTCTGGGTTTTCCTCCACTTTTTCTACGGTGAAACCAGAAAGAGCATCAGAGACGGAACAAGCAGGTCTTACAAGAACAAAGCCTGCTGCCTAAGCCTGCTGTCTCAAACCCCTTTGACTAGATTTGCTTCCTTTCCTTAAATAAAGATTGCTCTGCCCTTCTCTAAGCGGGGGCTCCCAAGAATGTGTGTGCTGAGGATGCCTTGCTCCTTCTCTGCCTTTGGGTACTTTGACATCCCAGCCATCCAGTGGCACAGGATGGCCAGTAACCATAGGATGGTGCATCCTTAAACGAAATCTGTTCTCTTCTGGAGTCCTTTCTCATACTGTTCATCTGAGGTTATACACCAAATGCACCATTTTGGGGGGTGTGTATGGTAGGGGAGGCAAATGGTCTAGTCCATTTACTCAAAAACGAAGCAGAATAAAACTAGTTTAACAAGACATTAATTAAATTTGTTTCATCTGGCAGAACTGCAAGACAAATCTGGTCCAAATGGCTTTGTCTGGTAGATTTTGAACTGCTAAACATCTTTGTTCAAATTTTAAAGACGAATGAAACAGAATCCGTATTTAATGTATAGAGCAGGGGTGAGGAGGCTCTGGCCTTTGACTTCATTTCATCTAGGCAATGAGGCAGATTAAAGGTAATATCCTGATTTATTCTTACAAATAGTAAAAGGCAAAATGTTAGTTGAGGTTTTTTCAGTTGTAATCTATTAAAATGTCACAAGTTGGGGCTATCATTCTATAACATTCATTTTCACCTTCTCTCTTTTGGGGGTGTATATTAGTTTTTCCCATTTGGTTCATTTGCTTCTTTCCCACTTTTTTTTTTTTTTTAAGATTTTATGTATTTATTTGAGAGGGAGAGAGAGAGAGAGAGCACAGGAGCAGGGGGAGGGGCAGAGGGAGAAGCAGGCTCCCCGCTGAGCAAGGAGGCTGATGGAGGACTCGATCCCAGCATCTGGAGATCATGACCTAAGCTGAAGGCCAATGCTTAACCCACTAAGTCAACCCAGGCGTCCCTGTTTCCTTCCCACTTTCATCCCTTCTCTCCATATGCTGTAAAAAATGTATTTCTTATTTGTGGTATTCTTTGCAGTTTTCTAATCTCTATTAATTTAACAACAAACCATCTAGTATGTTATATTTCTCTCAACTCATCTGTTCCTCCCCCATCACCCACAATGCAAACTAAATTAAAATGAGGTTTGGTTTATTTGTTTTATTTTTATTTTTCTTTAATAAAATTGATCAATTTATTTATTTTTAAATTCTTACTAGAGAAGAGAAGGGAGGTGGTGGGTGGCAGCAAGACAGGGAGAGAGAGAGAATCTGAGGCACAGCTCCACGCCTAGCATGGAGCCCAACTTGGGATTGACCACAACCCTGAGATTATGACCTAAATTGAAACCAAGAGATTATGACCTAAATTGAAACCAAGTGGCTTAACCAACTGAGCCACCCAGGTGCCCCTGTTTTTTGTTTTTTGTTTTTTTTTTTTTTTAATTCAGAGCACTTATTTGATTATTCTGCTGGATCTGTGGCTTGTTATGGGGGGGGAAAAAACAAAATGTTTCCCAGCCCTGCATGATAGTATGACTTTGCTAAGAAGACAGTGGGTCTCATATCCATTCCCTAAAAAGTCTTATAGTACTCCATTAGAAAGGGAGGGGGTATTATATTCACTTTACAAAACAAGGATAGACAAAAGAAATGAGGTGATTTTTTTAAACAAATAGCAAAATAAACAGAGACTTGAATCTGTGTTTGTACATTATTATTCTACGATAATTTCTAACATGCTCTAGTATTTCAAAATCAAAACAGACACTACAATTTTAAACATCTTTTCTTTGACAATAAATGTTTGGGTGAGAATATGTTCTAACATTTCCCTATGGAATAAACAAATAATAATGGTCTCCTATACTTGCCAATGCAAATGTTTAACAGAGGCATAATGAAAAGGTGAGTGTATAAATGGGACTCATACAATATCCATTCCTTGGAGGAAACACGTTACCAGCGGTTAAATAATGAGATTGAGTAAATTAACATTAGTATGAAGATATGTGTTATGATGATGAAAACCATTTAAGATTTTCAACATAAGTAAAAACTATAAGGTACTGTGTTAAAACTAAGGATTCAGGTTCCCTTTAGTTTTCATTATGTTGCACACAAGTCACTTTTTTTCTAATCTGTTACCTCACAGAATCCACAGAAGTGTTTCTAGAAGCACTGCCTCTCGTAGGGTCTGGAAATCAGCAGGGTGACATCCAGCAGTGTTCCTGTACATGGATGGATGGAACTGACTTATCAACTGTCACCTATATCACCCAATCATCCATGTGAAGAAGGCTGACTTGGCACGGAGCTGGCAATTATCTGGTGAACCCAGTGCAGTGAACTGCCTAGACTGATAAAAGTTCAAAGAATAAATATAATTGCACTGGGAAATCATCGAGAATCCTTTCTGATGATTCAAAATGCAATATCTTGACTAGATGCAATTTACAATAGCAGCCCAACCCAGCCATCGAAAATAAGACAAAAAATACAGACTGCTATCACAGGTATTTTATAACCTGGTTCAAAACATAGCATAAATCTGGTCTTGACAAAAGTACAAATTATATTGTAAAACATGCCGACAACGTGTAGAAGTTACTTGCTCAGGAATGTCCTACAATACACGTTACATATACGACACAATATATCCACATATATTTCGCGCGCACACACAATAACCCGAATGAAGAAGAGCATCGGTGGAAAGGTGTTTCACTCTGAACAGGCAAAAACAGAAAAGAGGAATAAAAGGTTTATTGACAGTAGGAATCTGTCGTCAACAGTTAAACAATGGATACTGCCAAGGTTACCTTGGCCGGAATAAGAAGCTGCACTTTAAAAGGTAATTTACTTTATTAGCTCTTAGTGTATCAGGCTATCCAGAGAGCTTAGATGCCAAGAGACAGTACCACAGCCGGCGGAGCAAAGTGAACAGTTACAGCCTCATTACCCTCAGTGTTCTAAGGTTAGGACGTTCTTTCCTGTTTTCTAAGTGGACAGACCCATTTGTGTTCAGCATTTATCCCGTTTTCTTGAACTGTCAGATAATCTTGGAGAAATAAGTTGACTGATGCTTTAGTAAAGTAGTAAAAGTACCTACAGTAAGGAGCACTATACGAAACACTATACGAACTTCGGGGGCCCTTAGACATCAAGTTGGCTACGAGTTTCATCTTACATGCCATGTCCAAAGCAATTATAGTAACTGCTTGCAAGAATCTATGGATCCAACAAGAAACAATGCCTTGATCAATGTGCAATGTCTGCCATCAGCTAGGAATGAAAAACAGGAAATTCTCATGGCACCTTTTGTGATCTTCCATAATGAGATCTGGGGTGAGGTCAAGAGATACCCAGCCCGATGAAATTGGGAAAATGACCATCAACCATCCTGAGGCTCAATTTCTTCACCTTTAATGAGGGGGGCTGCTACTACAAAGTTTCCAAGGTTCCCATTTGCCCTGAGATAATTTTGCTAGCACCTAATATGTGTACAGTGAAATTACAATTAGAAAAGTGTTTTACATATTTTAATTTCTTATATCATTACTAGTAATTTATAGATAAACTAAAGCTCAAGGAGGCTGAGCAAAGTGACACTTACAGTGGTACTAGGATTCAAACATTAGTTTCCATCCAACTAACACATTGCCTCACACATAAACAAATGTACTTCTCTAGAGACAGGCCAATGACATTTCCTACTTTAAATTGTCATCAAGTGCCACTCCCCTGCCTCCTGCCTCCTGGGGTTCCCATCCCTTGCCCGTGGTAGAGATTACTAACATGTCGTGGCAGCCGTTCTTGCTGAGCCCTGATGTAGTATGAGACTCCTCCACACACCACTGCTGGAGCCACTACCAGTTGATGGGTTTCTCACTTAGGGGGGACCTAAGTGAGACTTCCTCCACAATGAAAAAGGTTTCCAGCCACAGCCAACCCCTGAGGCCCAGAAGAGAATGAAACAACAGATCCTTTCCTCCAGATCTTCTAGATCACACAGTCTGCTTTGTGGGTCATGAAAACAATTGAAAGGAGCCATAATGTTGTCTGTGAAAAGCATTAGTTTATTACTTTTGCTGAAATGGACTTGAAAAAATCAACAACCCTGGTATATAAACCTGAAGAAAGAAAATGCTTCTAAGTATCTTCACTGTTATATCTGGATTATATGGAAAAGTGGACAGAAATGGCTTTTCTTGTTGATGTTGAAATAGTAGCAATGGTGTAACCATAGAGAAGTGGGGGAGAGCTCAGGGCAAGAGCCCAGCCCACTGTCTTTCCACTGACACTGATTGACACAGATCCACTTGTACCCTAAAGGTGTTTTGGAATCCACTGCTCATTCTGTAATAGAAATTTATAGCCTCCATTATTAATTTTAATGTCTTATCCAATCTTAATAGCAAAAATAGTGTACCCTTAACTGCCACATTTTAAACATTATCTGTGACATATTTGATTCCAGAACACCTCTTCCTATCACACAGCAGTGTTTTGGGGATTGTTCCAGTAGACTCACCTGTTCAAGACAAACTAAATTACAGGAGCAGCTTAAGGTAGTCCTGACATTTTTTTTTTAAAAATCAGAAAAAATTATCTATAAATTCTATATATCAAATTTCCTTAGACAACTGAAACTTCATTAAATATTATTCTGTAGATACTACCCTCTATCTTTGGTCTTTAGGGAAATGGCTTAGGGGTGGAGTGAAGGAGGAACAAGGATTATTTGATTAACTCTCAAAATGATGATTTAGCAACTCAACATTCCATTACAGTATGTTTAATGCAATGTTGAATTGATTTCCTAATTTATAAATTCAAAAAACTTAAAAGTCAGCCCACTAGGTTGCTGTGTAAGAGAGGACCCTATAATGTATTCCCAAACCTTATGTAGATGATTTCTTGATTTTATGCGCAACTTGCTTCCAGTTGAGCCAATGAGTGGGGCTGGCTTATTCTGAGTCACAGCAGTAAATGGCACCTGCCTTTTGGTTTCATTTGTTTGATAGGGGTTTTTATGGTGACACAAGAAAATGGCTTCACAATAAAAGTCTCTTATTGAATTTTTTTTTTCTCTTTGACTTTTCAAACAATGGGGCACTGTATTTCTTAACTTACTCTATTTATATACTTGAAATGTGTATTTTAAAAATTAAATACACTTTTTTGGAGAGTTAGAATCTCAAGCAGTTATCTCTTCAGTTTATTCACGTATGAAGCAACGCAAGCATTTGGTCAACAGAAAAAAAAATTAAAAAGGAATAGCAACCTTAAATGGGTTATTTAGTTATAACTTGCTAGGATGTTTCTTTGCTTGAGAGCTAGTTTATTTTTTGTTGTTTTTGTTTGTTTGTTTGTTTTTTTAAAGGATTGGAAGACATGGACTTGGCTATTGCTACAGTATTTCCTTTTTTTTTTTAGCCAGCGTTAGAAAGAAGAAATACTCTTCATTCTCAATATGAACGACCTTTAATGATGATAAATGTATGGATTTTTTAAAGTACAATGACAGTTTAAGAAAAACCATGCAGATTTTCCTTTCTTTTGAAAATATGGTTTTAAAGATTAAGGGAAGATCCGCTTCCCCGGTAGACTCTTATTTTCCCTTACAGTAGCTGTAGGAAAAGCTCATTTGCAGACAGCTGCAATATGAGCTTCCTTTCCTTGCCCTGTCATTGACCTCCAACCTGATCTGAAAGAACCACCTTCTTTCAAAGTGAGAAGTTATTCATTCACTATAATAGCTCTATTCTGGGCCTCCTTAGCAGAAACTGGCAATTGTGCCCAAATAAGAAGGTTTTGTGATCCTGACTACTGTTCTTACACAAGAGGACAAAACCACTAGGAAATTTCCGTTCTGACAGCCACAGTAGGTGGCCATAAAGTTGGTGTTTAAAACTATGGCTGATGTGCAGCGATCACAAAAAGAGAAAGAAAAATCATTAGGAGTTTGCACTTGCTCTGGTTATATACTGGGGTTTGCCAATTACGTTCTCTAAACTTGACAGCTTATTCATTGAGTAAACGCTGCTACATTAGAAGTTAGCTGACAGTCTGCTGTATGCAACTTTAAAATAAAACCACTTTATGGGAGAAGTGAGAAACATAAATGATAAGCCTATTGGATAATCATTACAGATAAATAAAAAGCCTTTGATACAAGCAATTAGTCACAAGCATTACAAGTTGAAATGCAGTCCAGTGTTAAAGAGACAGTTTAGAAGCACATGGCACATTTATCACAGCTCCACAGACAAGTTATTGAGCTGTCTGTGAAAAAACAGAGCCAAACAGGAAAGCTTTCAGCGGCGAGCAGCGGTTGAGGTCCTTGATTGATAGAGCTAGATGATGCAAAGCTGTCCGATGGCTTTCTGCAAAATAAAGTGAAGGAACTCAAGGTCCTTCATGGTGCTCTCTGACCACAGATGAACAGCTACTTTATTATGGCCCAGATTGAGGTTGCACCTTGCTCCAGATTCTGCCACTTTCTGATGCACACGGTTGACTTGACCAACCAGCCATTGTGTTTAACGTAAGGGGCTGCCATCTTCACATTGTTTTTTAGAGGTTTACTATAAAGGACAGAAGATTGCACTGGGTAAAAGCTCAGCTTCTTTACTTGTCCTTACCAGCAACTGTGTTAACTGCTGTGAAGTGTGTTACAGCCGCTTTCCCAGGCTGATCGACTTCTTCCTTTCGGCGCGTGTTGTAACTCCAAAGAGTCCAAGCAAGGATGCTCAGTATCATGACCCTAATAGGCAAGGTAGTCCGCCCCCCCCACCCTGAGAATCAAGATGCTGTATTTATTCTTATTTTAATTTTGTGCTTTAAAATAGTGCATGAGTTTGAGATAGGGCAAGGACACCCTTCTGAGTGCTGTTTAAGAAAAACGCCATCAACTTTTCGGCTGCTTTTAGTAGGTTTCAAGAACAGAAAATTGTTTTGCTATAGAGTTTAACACGAAATAGTAAAATGCATTGATCATTTTTAGCTTCTTAACCAAATTTATTTATCTCAAAATAACTACTTTCCATTCTCCTAACATTACTCTTATTTATATGTCCTTCAAAGAGGGACAGAGAGAGGATAAACGAGGAGAAAGAAGAGAAAGACTTGCTTTAGAATAATTTTTAAAGGTTATAGTCTTCCACACTATCTTTTTATACATTATTTCCCAACAGAGTTCATGCTCTGAAGATATTCTTAACATAATCCTTTGCCTGAGATTAGAAGATTAGAAATCTTCAAGTTCTACTCCTTTATTGACATTTTAAGGGCATTTTATTGACATTTAGACTGTTTTATTTTGAGTATCATAAATTGTATTGTTCAGAACACTTGGATTTCTACCTTTTGTAAATGTGTAAACTCATATAGTACATTAAACAAAAGGGCTTCATCTAAAATTCATTCTCAGGATATTTTTATTTCTAAAACTTAATGCATAACCAAAACCCAATATTAGACCTCCTTTCCTTCTCCCCCACAAAAGATTAGGAATTGTATTCTAGTTTTAAAAATTTTCCTGAGAAAGGAAAGAAAGTCATCGAAAGCTATTAATCTGTCCAGAACCCACATTCATATCCCAAATGTAAAAATACAAAGCAAAGTAGTTAAACAAACATAGGGGCGCCTGGGTGGCACAGTTAGTTTAGCGTCCGACTCTGGGTTTCTGCTCAGGTCATGATCTCAGGGTGGTGGAGACTAAGCCCTGAGTCAGGCTCCACGCTCAGCAGGGAGTCTGCTTAAGACTCCCTCTCCCTCAGGTCCTATACCCTGTGCATGCTCTCTCTAAAATAAGTAAATCAATCTTTAAAAAAAGAAAGAAAGTCAAATATAACAGTGTTACTTTGTTTAAGGCATTCTGCCTTGAGAATATTCCTCTACATAAAACTGTGAAGACCTATTTAGCAAGAGGCTTTCATTAAAGTTAAACTGTCCCTGCTCCCCTTCCCCCAGGGGATTTACTTAAAAACAAGTCCCGGAAACCAGCTCCAGGTAACAAAGCCCAGATACAAGAGTGGGTCAGGCCAGGTGGAGACATCCGATCAGTAGGGTGTTGCATACTGTCTCCCTAGCTACCAAGGAGTATGAACCCCCGCCCTTTGGGAGCCTTTTTGGCGCCAATCCTAATCAAGGTGTAATAGGCTGGTTCAAATGTCTACTAGAGTAAATTGTAATTCAATTGGTCACCTAGCATCACTGTGGAGTTTCCTGTGTGTGTGTTACAATCTCACTGGCCACCTGTGCGTGGCCAGGCCCGACCACATGGCCTTTGCCCTTAAAAGCTAGTCTGTGAGGGACACCTGCGTGGCTCAGTGGGTTAAAGCCTCTGCCTTCGGCTCAGGTCATGGTCTCAGGGTCCTGGAATCAAGCCCCACATCGGGCTCTCTGCTCAACAGGGAGCCTGCCTCCTCCTCTCTCTGCCTGCGTCTCTGCCTACTTGTGATCTCTGTCTGTCAAATAAATATATAAAATCTTAAAAAAAAAAAAAAGCGCTAGTCTGTGAAACAGAGAAGGGTCGCCCTCTCTTGTAAGAGGTGCGGCCCCAAACGTTCGGTCTGATTCTTGATGCTTGGCGTGAAATAAAGCTTTGCTTGACCTTCGCTTTCTATCGGTCTTGCTCCTTTAATCACGGACCCGTTATTGGGGCATAACAAAACAAGCACATGTTGTCCTGCCTTCTGGCTCTATTTTGTCTCCCAGCTAAAAGGGGGAAAACAGTTTGCATCTCTCTAGGAACTCACATATTTCTCAATACCTCAATTTCTTGTTAATCGAAGTAACTCTTGCCTACTAGATTCTTAGACCATCTAAGACCTTACCCCACAAAAGAACGAACTCTGCATTTTAACAAGTTTCCTGGGTGATCAAGTGTGAAAAGTCCTGCTTTAAGGCAGTTGTGCCGGGTCCTGCCTGCATTTTAGGTCCACCAGACAACCTCTTAAAAAATTGAGATGCCAGCACTCTATGATAGAGCAATTAAATCGGAATTTCTGACAGTTGGGTCTAACGACTGGTTTTTTTTTTAAAGCTCCCAGGTGATTCCCATGTGCGGCTGGAGCTAGCCACCACCATTCCTATCAGAGATGTAACCTGCCTGCATGTTCGTCTTTTTACGGCAGCCGCTAGGAAACTCAGGAGTCCTACAAATCTTTTAGGTAAATTATAATACATACATATTTTCTAATACCAGCTTCATTGAGGTATAATTGACAAGTACAATAGAAAGATATTTACAGTGTATGCTGGTGGTTTGCATTGAGTGTATGCACTGAAAAAGGGCTCCTCAGTCTAGTTAATTAACACATCTATTACCTCAAGTAGTTTCCTTCCTTCCTTCCTTTCTTTATTCCTCCCTCCCTCTCTCTCTTTCTTCTTTCTTTTTGTGAAAACATTTCAGTTCTACTCTCTTAGCAAATTTCACGTTTAAATTTTTTTAAGACTTCACATATACCATGCAGTATTTGTCTTTCTCTCTCTGGCTTATTTCATTTAGCACAAAGACCTCAAATTCCACCTATATTGTTCACAAGTGGGAGTATTATAATAGTAATTATCATTTTCTATTAAGAGAAACAAACAATACCTTTAAAAGTAATGTACATGTATCTCATGCTAGTCACTGCACTAAAACTTTTTCTTATATATGTTTTTCATTTAACTCTCGGAGGAATATTATTTTTCCCATTTTACATATAAGCAAACTGAGACTAGGAGGGGTTGAATAAATTGACCAAGGTCAGGGAGCTCGTTAGTAGCAAAACATCCAGGAATCAAAAGCACTTGTGTCTGACTACGAGCTTATGCTCTTAAATCTCTGTGTATTCGATTTTTTTTTCTGTGTATTCGATTCTTACAGCTTCTTTCCACCTGTAAAATAATTTTCTCTTAATTACCACCTCTGTTCCACACACACACACCCTATTTCTTTTGTAGTTCCTAGCTTTGGTTTAGACTCTAGAGTAACACGTGGGCCTCAAACTTCAGCATTAATTAGAATCAACCGGGGGGTGGGGTTGTTAAAACATGGGTCACTGAGATTCAGTAGGTTTTGGGAGGGACCCAATAATTTTTTATTTCTAAGGAGATGCTGATGCTGCTGCTTTAACAATCACGTGGCTGAATTAATTGTAATGGATGTTGTTGTAGTACCTGTCTTTATTATGGGTTTCTTCAAATCATTTATGTAAACAGAGTACGTATAAACACAAATAGGAAAGAGGGGAAAGAAGGATGATGATATATAAACTATGCTAATTAGAATTGATAATAAAATAAAGCTTCAAGTAAGAAGTGATTTCCTATCCCCTGTTGCAAATTCTTCCCAAGAGATAAATGGACTTCGGCATTCTTTTCTCTACAAAGCTAAAATTAGACCTGGTATGGGATGGCAGGCGAAGCCAGCACTCTAAAAGTCAAAAAAGCTTACATTATGACATTATTTAGGAAATAAAGGAGCAATTATGAACAATTTTAAGGTCTTCTATGCTTTGTGTTCCCTAAGTTACTTAAATCATATCCGGATACATCTAACTATTCCATGAAATGTTTTGCCTGAAGTTATAAATTATAGCGTCTGAAACAATAAAAGCAAAGGAATATTGTTGAGTTTATCTCAGTGATTTATGCTCTTAGCACAAAACTGACAATTTAAGATATTCACTTGGTTTTTCTTTATCACTTTTGAAAAGAAATTTCCCACAAAATGGAATAATAGCTAGGAAGATGCCCCGAATTATTTGTGTTGGATATTGGTCAGATGAGTTTCAGAAAATAGTATTTACATGAATCAGTCTCGACGAAGACACATCTTTGCAACTTTATGATTCAAAGCTAACAAAACTAATTTATTAAGTTGGAAATCATGTAGAAACTACGGAACTATTTTAACAGCCTCCTTCTCTTCATGACCTGAGTAAAGTTTAAAAGAAACAAACATGCATCTTTTACTTATAACTTCAGTGGCACATGTGCTCCGAGCTGTAAGATAAAGAAAAGCAAGATCTGTGCGTTGTAACAGAGGCATTTTGAAAATATTCATTAACACCCACATCTGAGGTGAAGCTGTTTGATCTGGTAATAGGACTGTTAGCCGGAACACAATCCTTAAGATTTTTTTTTTTTTTTTTAATGTGAAACACTGTTCCTGGAGAAAGTTGGTTGGATGACATACAGAGCATAGGCTTGCCTATCACACTGATTACTTGATGTAATAGTAAGCAAGCTTAAGTGAACTGTGTGTCTTCCGTCTTTCCAATCACTTAGGGATGGGCCTCAGAGCTCGCCATCCATCATCCCTGGCCTGAAACATATGGCGCATCAGCAATCTTGGGCTGACCTAAATGATAGTAAAAGCCGCTATGCTGTTCACAATAAGAAATTGTTGTCCACTGAATTACAGGTTTGTGATTAGATTGCTAACATGGCCAACTTGATGTATAAGTGAAGTGGCCAGGGGAGATCTTCTTTAGGATCTTCTGAAGATTAATTTATACCCTTGAAATGTAGACCAATCACAGAGTCAAAAAATATGTCAAGGTATTTTTCTTGTAACCAAGAAAGCCGAGCTGTTATAACAGTCATTAATTTATTTCTGGCACCTTTATCTGCAACAGAATTTAATAAGCACGGTGTCTAATGGCTACCACCTTGGCATGGCTAGAATTGCCCAATATGATAATTCATTTCTTTGAAGTTAAATTCACATGGGAGTAGTTATATACTATTAGGGATATAAAAATAAATATGCTATATATACTATTAGGGATATATACTATTAGAGATATGAGATCTTGCTTATAATTTAAATTTACACATTTAAAAATGTTTAAATCTGTCCAAATGCCTATCTAAAATTTCTAGTTGTGTGCTATGCTCGCATACCTCAAACTATGTCTAAAGATACCATGTAAATTACTTGGTAGGCAGGCTATGAATTATATCCTCTTCTTCCTAAGATCAAATAGGTAGAATTTAAAATTGAACCTTAAAGACATTATCTCCAGGTCTACCACACAGCCCTAAAAGAAGATTGGTGCAGGAAATAGGAGGCCTGCTTTTGCCTTTTGGGTTCTGTGTCTGAATTTGCTGTATATGGCCTTAGATAAACGACTTGGCTGCCCTCACCACCAGCAGCCACATTCGGTATTACAAGAATGATTTCTGCTGGAATAGCCAAAGTCTTATTCAGGAGGTTGGCATTCATTCTTTCAACATTTACAGCACATCCCCATTGTTCAGTCACATTGTTAAGTGCATGAAATGAGGAAGGCTAGGTCCTGCTGATGGCCTAGTGGAAAGGGACAGGCTAGAAAATAGGTAAGTCCAATGGAAAGCTTAGTGTGCAGAAAAATCAGCCAGGCACTTAATGAAAAATGAAAATCCTGAGAGCCCGCAAGCCCAGATTTTGAGTCCACAGATCTAGCAGGGCTCAGATATGCAATTTTTTTTTTTTTTAAGATTGTATTTATTTATTTATTTGTCAGAGAGAGAGAGAGGGAACAAGCAGGCAGAGGTGGAGAGAGAAGCAGGCTCCCTGCCAAGCAAGGAGCCCGATGCGGGACTCGATTCCAGGACCCTGGGATCATGACCTGAGCCGAAGGCAGCGGTTTAACCAACTGAGCCACCTGGGCATCCCTCAGATATGCAACTTTTTAAGCTGCACTCCAGATGATTCTAACACAGATAAACCAGTGATCTACAAGATAATTTCCTAAGGGCAAAGAGTAAGTGTAGGTGCTTTGGAGTATATGGGGGGAAAAAAAAACCAAACAACCCAATTGATTCCATCTTAAAAGCCCAGAAAAAGTTTTGGAAAAAGGTGCTAGAGAAAGGGAAGCATTACAGGCCTCATCTGGTCACAATGGAAGGAGGAGAGGGGAAAGTGTTCCCAGCAATGGAGCTGCATGAGAAGGAGAGCTCTTGGGGACTCAAGATAAGTGAGAAAATGCGATGCCAAGACAAGAGTTCCATCTGCAGAAGTTGGAAGAAGCCTATCACGAAGGACATCTGTTTCTCTTTTTAGTAACTTATTCTTTGAACACGTGCATTGAATGAGATGTGTAAAAAGGATACACGATGAAAAGTTCTTCTTCCATCCTTTCTCCAGTTATCCATTTCTCTTTCCGGAAGGAAGCCACCATTAACAGTTTCATAGATGTCAAATGCATAAATGATAATGTAATAACATATATTCCTAACACCCTGTCCTAAGAAATGAACGAATAAGCTGTATTATGCAAGTTCTATATAATGCATAGAACCTTGTGTTTTTGGCATGCTGTTATTTTGGAGATTGAACCACATCTTACTCTCTGTAAACACTGCATATAGTATATAGTATATATACACCATGCTTTATTTTACCATTCATGTAGCTTTTTTCCAGTCTTTGGCTCTTTTTTTTTTTTTTAAAGATTTTATTTATTTATTTGACAGACAGAGATTACAAATAGGCGGAGAGGCAGGCAGAGAGAGAGGAGGAAGCAGGCTCCCCATGGAGCAGAGAGCCCGATGTGGGGCTCGATCCCAGGATTCTGGGATCATGACCTGAGCCGAAGGCAGAGGCTTTAAACCACTGAGCCACCCAGGGGCCCCAGTCTTTGGCTCTTATAAGCAATACGGTAAAGAATAAACTTGTACCAGAGTCACTTCAAACATGTGTATTTATCTAAACTCCAAGAACTAGAATTTCGGAGTCAAGGACATTAGCACTTCACACGTTGGTAGATTTTGCCAAATTGTTCTCCATGAAGGCTGTACTAATTTGCAGTCCCCTTGGCAAGTTATGAGAGGATCGTCTCCTTACTCTCCATAAAGAAATCTGACCTTTATCTTGAGAAACCCAGGGAGTAAATCAGGGGTCTTAAGAGAAGGAATGACCTGCTGAGACTTATGTTTTAGAAAGATATCCCCCACTGGATGCATTGGAGTAGGTGAGATAGGAAGAAAGAAGGGCGACTAGAAGCTCAGCAATTTAGCTAGGACGAGATAACCTGCTACAGATCATGTGGAAAGACAAGGACCTTTATTGAGCATATGTTATAGACCACACTCCATGCTGAGCACGTAAGCTGCATTATCACATTTATTACTTTCAACAACACGGGTGGACAGCTATTTTTATTTCTGGTTTCAGAGGGAAAAACAAACAAGTAAAGCTGAGGCTCGCAAGTTAATTAGTGGTCTATGTTAATGCAGGTAGTACATGCAGAACTGGGATTGAAATCCATTGAAGTATTGGTTCAGAACAAGGGTTCAAACCACTATAATATCCTGTTCATGATGGACAAAAGTTGATACAATTGTAATTTACCAAAAAGGCATAATTGACAGAAGTTGGCAAGTGATTGTATGCCAAGCATAAAGAAAAGGAACAGATCAGCATCATCTGCCAAGACTGGGAACCAAGAAGATTTACAACTGGGAAGCAAGAGAGGGATGTAGGGGGTAAAACTGATCTTTAGTTTGAGGTGCCAGTGCCAGTGGGAGGTAAAGTCTAAGATATCTCTACTGTCTGAGAACCAGGAGAGCAGTCTGGTCTGGTCTGGAGAGATAGTGGGGGGCATATGGCCACTGTGCTAGGGGGTCACCAGCAGGGATGAGCTCATTCAGCGAGCAGTCTTTAAGGAACAGGTTGGAGATGAGAAGAACATGAAAGAAACAAAGAATAAACCAAGAGATAAAAAGGAAGAAAAACCCAAAGAAAATGTTATCCCCACGCCAAATAAAGGCACACTAAAACAAAAACACTTTGAATTACTTTACAAAGAAATTATTAATACTCTTTTTCATTTCTAGGATCTCTCACGTATTATGAAAGTAATGTTCAGAAAATGTTCCCTGAACACAAGGGAAAAATAGGTTACTAACATGTCTCCACCAGTACTGTCTTGTGGCAGTGATAGTCTAGGGGAAAATCGCTTTCCCTAAGCTAGCTGGGAGTCCTGATACATTTCTTTAAAGCTCTAATAACCATGCAGAAAAGTGTCAAATTGAGGATTTAAAGGCAAGGCTGTAGTCCCGGGAGAACGTCTGGGAGTGATTCCTCTGTACCTGACATAACTCAGAAGCAGGAGAGTTGCACTCAATGGCTGGGAGAATTCTCCTGCACCACCTCATATAAATCTGCGGAGGGCTACCCGAAGGTTTATGTGAGCTGTGTGTCCAACACGTGTTAGAAAATCAGTCTCGTTATATTTTCCCTGTAAATCCTTCCAGGAGTCTTCGAGGTTTAAGGGGGACCTTCACATTTGGAATCGAGAAATGAGTATAGATTTTCTGAGACTGCCTGGATTGTGTAATATGCAGTTCATACGATATATTTGGGGGGAAGAATATGTAGGTGCTGTCAGTCAATTGATGGATTCAGTCTCAAGAAGTTCCAACCTGCCCACTCTCCCCAATTCCCTCCTAAGGGGGAAAAGAAAAGAAAAGAAAGAAAGGAAGGAAGGAAGAAAGAAAGAAAGAAAACAGACCTCTTTTCAAAGGGAATACGTTCTCTGAAAGTGGCTGAACAATGTCTGTAGCGTATCTAGTGTGTGGCATGACCTGGGGAGATGACAATGATTTTCTTGTTTAACAGTTCCTACCATCTGTCTTGTAAATTACAAATAATATGTCCTGTGTTAGCAAATCACATTCTACTTCTGAATACACCAAAGCTGAGAATTAATGATTAGACTGAAATATAGAACATAAACACTTTTTTATGTGTTTAAACTGATTGTTACAGGAACAGAAGCCCTGAAAATTAAATAAATAAAATTGTACTCTTATTAAAAACATTCTGAAAGAAACAAATATCTAATATATACTATTAATATTTAAGTAAAATAATAGCTAAATTTTTAATAAATAATTCTAAGTGATTAGGCCAATTTCCTATATTATAAATAAAAAAAACACTGAAATAATTATTTCTAAGCTTTATTAGGAATACCTTAACTTCAATATTTCTCCATTCTATCAACTTTTATCTTCAATGTCAATTGTTCATTATTCTCAACATAACAAATTTAGTTGCCTTAAACAGAAAAACTGTTGATTATTTAGAATGTTCCAAATCAAGCTTTGATTTTGGATACTTTTTTCTCCCAAGTTTATTTTCTTTAAGTAAACTCTACTTATAATTCTAAATATTAGACAATAAATGTCTGATTTTTAAAAACTGGTGGGCTTATTTACATCAGGTGTAAAAGAATTCTTTCCCATTTAATGTATGAATCACACACATGTGTATGCATCTGGAAGCAGCCACTTTATTTATTTCCTGATTTTTTCAGTGCCAACACCCTGAGACCAACAGTAGCAGCTTTAGAGGGCATCCCCTCTTAAGCATGTAAACCTCTGTTTTTGCAGATTCTTAAGACTTTCTGAAGAGTGAAACCAATTTCTATAGAGTAGAAAATAGGGATTTTTCTAACCAACCTCACACTCAAACGGCGACTCAGACTTCTTGATTGTCACTATTTGAACAACAGTAACAGGGAGCTTGTTACACGGTGAGGCAGACTGGTCCATCACTCAACAGATCTAAGGTTGAATATTTTTCCTTAAGTACTATACACAAACCTCCCTATATGTCTAGCAATGGTCCTTGCTGTGGCTTCTGGAACATTCCCAACAGTCTTCCCCCTTTTCACTAGGGTGCTCACTAATCATGTCCCTCATGCTAAGATTCCATCTTTTGAGGCAAAATATTTCTATTTTGCCTAGTCACTATTTCACTTCATAGCTTAGAAAGTCCTCATCACTTCCCGATCTAAAAGCACTAGCAATCATTTGTAGTAGGACTGTAGACCATCTCACTCAAATATCTCACAGCTCCATATGTAGCATTATTTCCTAGGAGCTGGGCACTTAGCTTCTGTCGAGGCAACCTATGTTATAAGCATATATAACTCAAAGATACTATTGGCACAATCAAATTCGTCATTGTCTTTTGGGGTCTAGGACAAAGATAAGAGGATGTTTTTAACTACAATATATTTAAAGTGTAAAATGACGTTCATTTTACCAATTTGTCTTAGGGTAATTAGAAGAATTGGAAGAACTCAAGAGCATTTAAGCACAGTGGGGAGTTCACTGAAACATACACGTAAGCCCAAGGTTTGCTTTCCTCCTTACAGGACTTATGGCCTGCTCCTTTCTGCACATGTGATCATTCTTCTTTCTCTCTCTATCTCCACAGATGAGCCTTCTATGCTTTGAATTACTATAGCCATCCCATCCCTGTCTTTATGTGGTCATTCTGATTTATAGCACACAGAAACGGTATTGGGCTTCTACATTCCCAGCTTCCAATTTTGGGGACAGAAAATCTCATTTTGTCCCAGGTCTCTACTCACTGCTGGTCCAATTAGACATGAGTAGGGTCACAAGGTTACATGACCAGTAGCTCATGCATCTGCACTAGGTACAGGCTTCTCTGAAAGGTCATGGGCAGCCTATAAAGAAAAGGAAGCATCAACAGGCATCCTGAGTGCTGTCTACTATAATACTATTGAAGCATGTGTCTATTGGCTAAAACTCTATATTAAATACAGACCAAGACTGATATCAGCCCAGTCATACTCTGAATCACCCACTCAAGTCACGAGAATTCCGTATGTCAGGAATTCCATCTGTGCGTTGGCTTATGAGGCATTTATTTGCATTCACAAGACCAAATGTAGAATGTGAGTACAGGGAATGAGCCACCTGGACATCTTAAAGAAATAGAGTTTCTGTAGCTTTAATTAAGCTCCTCCTCACAAAGTACTCAGGTTTGCTCTCACAAGAGTAATGATCTCATTTATCATGTGCCCCCTGCCCCAGGATGTCATTATGTGAGTGAGTGACCATAATTTGTGTTGTTTCAGATGTCTTTACTTTTTGTTTTGGTTTCCTTGTTTATCTTTACAGTAATGATGAATTACCAAAAAGTAAACCAATAAAAAATTATTAACAATAATAAGAAAACATTTAAAGTAGGCGGACTTTGTGATCGTCAATGAAAGGTGTGTAAAAGTGATTCATACTTAATAATACGGTAGAAGTGAGTTGGTCTTCCACCAAGGATGATATGTTTCTGTAAGTACACCATCTCTCTTTTTCTCTTTCTTCTTATGATCTTTTTCTCTCACATTGAAGGATTCCATTTTTAAAAAGCTTATATTAATATTAAAAAAAATCAGGAGACAATTTTCAGGATCTAGGGCTAGGCAGTTTTTCTAAGATTTGACTCCAAAGGCACAACTCATCAAAGAAAAAAATGGTAAATTAGACTTCATCAAAAAATTCTGTGGGAGAGAATGGGTGCACTGTTGCCTGAAACTCTTGACCTTTCTCTGGAACCTCTCTTCAGCAGAGGAGCCAACTTGACGAGAGATGTTCAGAAAGTTGCATATCCGGTGGCCAATGACTGATACTGGGGTAAAGAAAAGCCTGGGTCTTTTCTCCCTATCCATGCTGTACTCAGGTGTTGCTCTTCTGGAAATGCTCCTGACCCTCACCAGCGTCTGGTAGCAAGTAAGTCTCTCCTCACTGGAGAACCACATCTTTATCATTTCACTATAAATACAATTTTTTATGGTTATTAATTGAAAACCCAATGAATGGAAAGCAGTATTAAGTTGCTATATGGAACACCAGTGCCCATAGACTTGGGGCAGGGAAGAGATAGAGGCAAATTTTTGATCAGGAGACTCTCTCCCACTGGTCATGGCTTTCAAACTCTGCCAACCAACTCTGAGAGCAAATGTCATGTTAGAAAACTGTTCATTTTTTTTTCTTCCTGGGACATTCAAACATTAACTGAGTTAACTTTGTTAAGTACCTCATTTTGCTAAGTACCTCATTTTTGCTAAGTATCTCATTTTGTCCAAATGACACCCCTAGATGTATATGTGAATGTGTGTGTATTTCCTTTATTCCAAAATACCATCAATTCCAAATGGGTTATCAACTTTATAATTGTTGTTAGGCTGAAGGAAATTCTACATTAACCGTCCACATTTTGTATCTCACAATGTACTACCATTTATATAATACAATTCCCTTTCTTTTCCAATATCCTAATAATGTTGGAGTCTAACTAATACTATGTGTGTTCAGAGGCTAGGATTCTTCTGATTCACTCTTGCCTATTGTCTTTCTGTATAGTGCCATTTGATGAACTGCTTTTCATGATCCTTGCTTGTAATTTTAACTGCTTTATCAATTTTAACATCAGCTGTTTCATTTGCATTTTCTATGTGTTAATGTCATCATTTTATATTTTTAAAATATCTTTAATTGGCATACCCCAGGTGTTAGACAGATCCTCTTGAAAGCCATCTGGAAGCTTCTTTGTCCTTTATAATGCATGAGTTGGTTATAAGGATAGCTCCAGATTAAAAATTTGATGATATCTTATAAAAGATTTACCTATTGCTATTGTCTTCAATCATATCGCTTAGTGTGACAGGCAGTCCTCTGAATACAGGCCATATTGTTTCAGTTTTACATCAAAGTGTTACTTCTTCCCAAAAAGATTTTTAAGTGACAACTAAAAATCCAAACTTAATTTAAAATTTAGCCACAAGTGGGGATGCTAATGCAAATAATTCAACCAAGGTGAAAACTAAGTGAGGAGGTGCCTTCCGCGCACAGCTACATGCATGCACGAGCAATGACGCTCATTCTGTAGGTGACTGGCAATGTCTTTAACTTAGATTCATGTATTCATTCAACAAATACTTATTTACAGCCTAATATTGACAAGCATTGACCTAGGTACTAGGGAAAAGAGTAAATAACATAGATAAAATCTATACTTTCACTGAGCTTATGCTCTTCAATTAATAAAATACCAGATTTTGGAAATGATAAAATGTGGATAAAGTGTGTAAGACATCTCTCTCAGAATAGAGGGGAAAAATGATGTTGCTTTAGTGTCTTTCAGATTTGTTAATTTGGCTGTTTCTAGTGCTTAGTTAAAGTTTATTAAAACTTCTCCAAAAGAAACTGCTTTAATATTCACATATTTTCCTTGGAAAGATGCTTCTTTCATTATATAATCTTTAATGAAAACTATTGCAGTTTTATATAACAAATAAGATAAAACCCAGACCTTTTTCTCCTCCTCCTTTTTAAAAAATTTCTAGAAAACAAATTAAAAGAAAATTTCCATAGGATATATTCCATTTATTTTTTTCTGTACTCAGATACGGAAAAGTATATATAAAGAGGGAGAAGGAAAGCATAGGTAATCATGATGGCAGTGCTGGGTATGATTAAAACAATTCATGGGGCACCTGGGTGGCTCAATGGGTTAAAGCCTCTGCCTTAGGCTCCGGTCATGATCCCGGAGTCCGGGGATCAAGCCCTGCGTTGGGCTCTCTGCTGAGGGGGGAGCCGGCTTCCTCCTCTCTCTCTCTCTGCCTGCCTCTCTGCCTACCTGTGATCTCTGTCTGTCAAATAAATAAATAAAATCTTAAAAAAAAAAAACCCACAATTCATACATTAAGCCCTCACTTCAATGCAAGGAAGACTTCTATTGGACACTGTCTTAAAATGCATTTAAACAGGCTGTTAAAAATTAAGCATAAAAAATTAAACCTAATATATATTTAAATTCATATATACCTATGTGTGTATATAATTTATATATATATGTGTGTGTTATGCTTTGATACTTACATATTTCAAAAAGCAATATAAGGAAATTAGTAAATTTTTTAAATGTGAGTAGTAACCTGTATGTTCCAAATTCAACAGGAGATTCACTACCAACTGTGTTTGAAAACTGTCAAGAGAACACATACCTCCATGTGTAAATGTGAACTTAATCTTTGATGTTCACTGGAAGTGATTCATGGCCAGTTTCTTCAATATGCCAAAGAGATGTTTTATCTCTGGGTACTGACACTTTATATGTATAAGGCTATAATCAATAGTATTTGTTACATGCTCTGTCACTGAAATAAAACTGTGCTTGTTCTGCAAATAAAGTTTTAATTACTAACACAAACATCTTAGTTTTGAAATACAGTAACCCTGTATATTCTCTAACACAGCTTTATTACCAGGCATAAAAATCAACCTAGAGTTTAAAAGTCTTAAACGTTGATATTTGAAAGGTATAGCCTGAGCCTGTGTATTGCTTTGTTTATGCAAACAGGTTATCTATCTTAGAAGGGAGACTGAACTCAGTTTCCTCATCTGTAAAAGGGAGATGATGGTCCTAGCTCACAAAGTTTTTACCAGAATTAAATTAGATAATGTGGGCAAAGCACAAAGAATTTTTGGGCTGCTACTAAAATTACGGAATGCGAAAAATTTTAATTTGAATATTAATGCCCATAATTGGATTAGCCTTAACCCGTTGCATTTCAACAGCTGCTGTCAATACCCATGAGACTCAGATATTTAATTGCTAACATTAGGGCCACGCAATCATTTAGTCCATTCAACTATCTCAGAGAGTGGAACTGATAGTCAACCACTTCAGCAGGGTGGGAAGAAGACATTTCTGGAGCCCACAGAGACAATTTGTCTCCCTGCTTTAGGCCCTTCGATCTTTGATCCACCCACCATACTGAGAAATATCTAAATTATAAACCTGAAAACCTCCTACACTATGGCATTCAAAACCATTCACAAACTGGCCCCGCTCCAGCATGAAGCCTGCTGTACTCACCCATGAGCCTGCATTCCAGTCACACCTCTCAGATAGCTCTTCTGACCTTGTGTATTACTAATTTGTTAGACTGTGCACCAAGGGCCATACCTCACAGTACAGTAGTTTGGCTGGGGTCAAGTCAATCAGTGCATGCCTCCCCACAGCTCCCAAGATAATTACACTGGAAAGGAATCCCCATTGTTAGCATCTTTCACAGATTCCTTAAGCTATCAGTAAGACGAACATTTTACAATGAAATTATAAGGATATTCAGAGAAGAGAAGTGAGGTATAAGGCCTCTAGATCCTCAGTCTGGTGGGTTCAGGGCAGTCATTCCCATTGCCCTAAGCGAAGGACACACTTGACCTACTCCCTGTCTCATTCCTTTTTTGTATATGTAACAACTTCGGCAGTGCCTATTAGTTACTGGGTAAAATTTAGATACCCATTAAATGATGACTCCTTTCTTCTTCCCTTCCTCCCCACCTTACAAATTCATACACACTGAATTTTTCAAGCTAAAGCTACCTCTTCGTGGTATTGAGCCAGTCAAAAACTCAATTCCTAGAAGAACCTGGTGAAAACTGAATATAATGGGTTTCGTGGGTACTGAGACAACTAATGAGCACATAGTCACTCAGAAAAGATTGTCCCTCCTAACCCTCTGCTTCTTATCTCCAGCCTGTCATCATTACACTAAAATGACAACCCGTTGTGGCATTTCTTACTATTTTTCATGAGAAGCCAGAAAGCCAGAATATTTGGATATTATTATAAATTATCATATTATTTATGATACTATTATTATAAATCTCCTGGTTTGTAAATGTTGGCAATTAAGTTCTTTTTCCATCTTCCCCCATGAAGTACTGTGTAAATTAAACAGACTATACATACAGGGGAGCAGCTGGAACTTGTGCTCCAGATCTCTAAGACTTGGCAGTTTCTAGAAATTATAACTATGCATCTGAGCATGAAAGATCCACTGTTCTTTCCAAAAGACTAGGATGCTACTTGTAAGCACCCAGGCTGTTCATGGCTGGGTTCCAATGTGCTGTCTTTTCTTATGTAAGGACTTTGGTCAGTACCTGACTCACAAAATTATGGCTCTCATTTTAATCAGCAAGGAAGAATTTCTTCACTATAAAATCTTATTAAGGGAATTTGATTGCAAATTGAATGTAGTCCAGCACCTCTCCAAAGCTCATTTAAGATATTTGATATTTGAGAGAAAAAGCCTAAAACGGGCATGTTAACTATCCATTGACCTATCCTATTCCAAATTCTATCCCTGCACTCTCAGACCATCAGAATATAATGTCTTAGACTACATTATCTCAGTCAATCAATGATATGGCTTCTGAGCTATGACTCAATATCATGTTCTTTGATTTTATAGATGGCTGATATAACAAATTACCATATTAAAAGTGTCTTTTCAGAACTTTTGGAAAACTGGTTGGAGGTATAGTCTACCCTGTGATGGAATACTGCTTCATATTGGAATTCATGTGATAAATTCCAGGAAAAATAGTTCCAGGAAAGGATGTTTATCCTCACATTTGCATTTGTATATGATATCTTAGTGGGAAATAATTTCTCTTCTTTAGTTGCCAGGACAAACTTCAAAGACTACATTAAATGAAAATAAGAATCCTGGGTTTGTTTCTGAATTTTTGAAGTCCTTACTGACCCCTTTATTTTTCCATTAATGTTAACATTGGCTTTAGGTTTTAGGATAATCCAGTTGTAATAGTTTGCCTTATTCGAGTGATTTGATTCTGGGTGGCTGACATTTTTTGAAAAATGTATCTACTAAATTTTACATAATATTACTGCTTTTTTTCTTAATTTATGAATACAATTTTCTAAAAATAAAAATATTCCACCTCTATCATAGATTTTAGTGGGCATCTGCTTCCAAAAATAGCTGAAATTTGGGCCTGTATTTTTGACTCTAGGTGTATATTATTTGTGGTTTTAAATGCATATTGTAATTCTAGAATTCCTAGAAGTTTCACATTTGCTTATCATATATTTCTGAGGATCTGTTGGATGCCTTGCACTGACCTAAGCATTGAAAATATAATGGTGAGCAGGTTACACATATTCCTCTCCCATTATGGAGCTCACCGTCTCATGGGGAGCAGATGAGAAATCAGGCAATGACAATTACAGGGCAGTCAGTGTGGTGACAGAAGTACAGGGCAGGCCACCTATCCTATTTTGGGGAAAGAGAAAGGGCATCACAGAGAATATAATGTTCCATTTGAAACATGAAGGTCTCAGGCAAAGGTTGGGGGACAGGTTTTCAGGCAGGGGCTGTAGACTCCATGTAGCTGTCTTTTTCATTGTATCCTCAAAACCTTGCTCACTGCTTGGCTCATGAGAGGCACTCAGAAACTTTTAAATAAATAAATGAGTGATGGAATAGCATGTGTGAAGGATGAGAGCCAAGTGGGGACAGGGCCTTTAGAGAAACTGAAAGCGTTCGAAGTGGCTAAATTGTAGAGTTCAAGGTGGGTGGGAGTATACAAGGTGGGACTAGAGAGATAGACAGCAGCCAGGTAAAAATGATCCTTGGGAATCATTTAAATAGGATGTACTTTATTCTAGAGAAAAGGGAAGCCATGTGCACTTAAAGAATTTTTTTAAAAATTAAAATTTTAAAAATAATTAAATAAATCTTTTCCCTCTTCTTCATAAGAACTTGACCTTTGGTTAACTCTAGCTGGATTCCCTTAGCAACCTGAGAAAGGCAGAATGTTAACTACATCTCAAGGTGACATTACTAATGGTAAAAATGGACCCTCATTGGTAAATTGTATCTGGACCACAAGTTAATATACACAAACCACAGAAATGTTTGTCATCATAGCCTGAGTCTTTCTTGTGAGTGGACCTGGCAAGCCATGCCTAAGGAATTGTTGCCAGAGTTGTAAGGCTGTTCTGCAGGGTGACTCCCTCAGCTGAGCCACTGGACAGCCCTAAGGACCCTGGATGAGAAAGGCCCACTGCTGCCCTACAGACAGCTGTGGTTCCCAGTCTTTGTCCTTCTCAGTAGACAGGATGAGGTTTAGTATGTGGTCCTGTCTGAGTCTGAATGTCTGGTTGAGCCTAAAGAAGAAGGGGGTTACTGCACCCCTGGAGGGTGGTAGAAATGTCAATATAAACAGATTTGTGTTCACAGGATCACTTTAGCTATTGGAAGCAATTGCCTCTAGGACAGGTTACTCTAAGAATACATTAACCAAAATCAGTAACAGTCTTGCTGGAGTAAGATGGAAGCTTACAAGAAGGGGTGAAAGAGAAAAGCATGCTCCTTCCAAGTTTCATCTAGACCTGGAGGCTCTAAAGCCCATCAACTGGGACTTATAGGAATGCAAAGTGGTTTCCTTATCTTTTTGTGTGTGGCTCCTCTGCCACTTACTGGAGAATCATTGAACATGACTGGCAAATAAGAACAATGAGAGGGGAAAAGAAAATACCAAATGGCACCATTTTTTAAAAAATCAGCAAATACTACAAAGAGTTAGGTTTGAATATTGTTTCACTACTTACCTAGCTATATGATCTTAAGTAAGTCACTGGGACTCTCTAAATTGCAGGTTTCTGGGCAGAAAAACAAAGGGTTTAGATTCAGTGACCTACAAAAGAGCTTGATTTGAAGGTCCTGGGAATCTTAGTATTTGAGTACCACTCGTATACCATGTACTATACCAATCTCTAGCCCACCTCCTTCCCCCAATAAAGACATTGAAAATCAAGCAAATACCAAACGCCTGTAACAGAAAGATCAAGGAGTAGGGGCCAACAGCTGGAGACAGTCCTTAGTCTAGGATGGAAGTGAAGACTATTATTTTCTACACCCAAATTTCACCCTGTGTAGCATGAGGATTGCATCTGTAGCTGAAGAACTTTATTATGTGCTTTAGATTCCTCAAGTGGTGGGGGCTATGGTAGCTTCTGACAGGCCAATCTAAGCCGAGATTGCCCGAGCTAGCTGCCCAATGTCCCGAGTACTTATTGCAACATTTGTTTGTCGTAAAGCCTCAGTGACTGCCGAGGACTGGTAGAACGAATAGGAATCGTTAATAACTTCGTACTACGGTGCTCTTCAACCATCTTGAAGAAAGACATAAAAACCCCATAAAATTAAAGACTGACATCTAAAACAAAGTGATACGAAGTGAAAATAATTAATTTTACAAAGCGGGTCTCCAAAGGATCTAATCACTCCCATATCTGAAGGGGACACTAAAATGTACTGACATATGGTTATGTGACACTAAAAATGCAAGGGAAACCTTTGTTTTTACAAAAAGTTTCAAATTAGGAATTTTAGTGCAAAGCATTGCGTGTACTTCTAGGAAATCTCATCATGATCTCAGTGTAATAGCCATTTGTAAAAGAGCCCCGAACTGAGTCCCTGCCAGGGAGCATTATTGGAAAATGGCCGCGCGGACGACTTCCTGGAATTCGTCTCTGTGCAAGTCAGCAGCTTGTTTGGCACCAGCGGGGCACTACACCACGGCACAGGCAAGCATACGGGTGCCCTCTGAGGTGACACGGATTGTGATTTATACCTTGAATCTTGAAACAAGTCAGCTAGACAGCAGCGCCAGCTAGACAAATCACAAGATCAGCCTTCTTTCTCTTACTAAAATATACAACTAAAAGTGGCCGTTAAAAAAGAACAGAACGAGGGTCATGAGGCAGGTGTCTGCTGCATTGCCACGACCGACCGAACGTACCAGGCACAGGGTGTGAAGAAAGGACCACAGCCTCTCCTCAGGACCCAGACCAGTGGCTTCCCACCTGCATTCCATGGAACCTCAGCATTTCTCCGAGGGAATTACATCATCATCTGCTTCAAACTGTCTTTTAAAAATACTCTAAAGTACTCTAGCTATTGGGAAAGAACTGGGAATTTAAAAGGCAAATTTTTATACTAATTTTCAATAAACTTGGAAACTATAAACGCATTGATTTATGCTGCCAAGTAACTGTTTCTGCACTGAGCCAAGATTATTCTCTGTACTTATACTTCAATTTATAAATGGATCACCGATTAAGGAGGTTGTATGTGTGTTTTAGTGTTAGTAGTAGGCAGTTTTACTTGTAAAAATACATGAACAAGTGCTGTTGGAGTTCTATTCTGCTTACCACCGTGAACCATCATTTTTGCACTCTAGCGTATCCAAAGCAATACACTAAATGAGCTGGATGGTGAAACGAAATTTTATATGACTGTCATCCAACTGTCTTAATTTCAAATCTCATAATTCATTGAAATATCTTTGAACAAAGTGTTTAACTCTGTAATATGTAAATTATTATAAATTAAACTAATAAGATACAGTTTGTCTATTTGACTGATTGCTTCATTTTTACAAAAGGTCCAGATGCTTAGGAAGATTTGAAAACACAAATGTAGACCTTTCCTAAGAACAAAAAGAAACCAATCATGGATAAAAATCTTTACACATGTTCATACTTTACATATAAGATAGAAGTTATTGGTGAAGTTGGCTTTATTTTTCTAATATCTGGCAAATTTTCAAATATAGACAATTCCATACAAAGATAAAAGAAACTAATTTATTTTGTAGTGTAGAAACTATTTTGTAGTAACTTTCTGATTAAACAATTATGTATATGGGGAGAGCATAAATTTTTCTCTAGGATTCAAAAATGGAAAACTTTGCAACTTGTGTTTTAAAAAAGCACTTCATACTAGGAAAAAATCTGTGGGGGTTCACTTGACTTTTTCCATTTCTGACTTGATAAATGGAATTAATAATTTCGGATTACCACTACACATTAAAAGAATAGATTAACAACGTTAAACTTTATAATTATGGCTTATAAATTTGGGGAAATGAAGATTGGGAATGGAGAGGACAGGCAAATTGAGACTATATGCAAGACAACTAGGAAGGGAAACCTGCCAATTGTAATAAATAAGATGACTTAGGATGCCTTCACCCTCTTCATATAGTTCTAACTAGAGCATCTCAGTGCTTTATACCATTAGTCACTACTTAGCAGTTCCATTTCTACATTTTTTCCCAGTACCATTTATACTTATGATTTATGCCTACAGAGTAACTACAGAAGCCATACATCCCTTACATATAGATTCCAGAAGAAGACAGAACTCAGCTAAGTAAACTTGTAAATCCCATTCTGCATGGTGTCATTAGACACTTGGTTTTCCAGTAAAGCAGACTCCTGTAGCTTCACTTTTCACGTATGGACTTTGTCCAGGGCAGTGCTGCTTTCTTAAGTATATCATGGTGGAATCTTATCCTTTATAATGTTTTGGAGAAAGCCAAGGGTGGCGCCTGCACAATTTGATTTGGTGTAAAAATACGCACCAAATCTGATTTCTGTTACATTAAGGCGTTCTCTGACAAAATACACAGAACAAGAAATGAAGTGAATTGTGTTTTAGAAATATCTTGCAAGCTTGTTTCCCCGAATACCTGACCACTAATTTTAAAAAATGGATCAAAACCCACTTTAATTGAATATTTAATAGATGATTTAATGGTCAAGTTAAGATACATCTTAAATGCTAAATATAAAAATGATTTGTGTTTGCTTACTGGAAATATTTGTAATACAAGCGAACATATGTAATAAACTAATATTTAAAGCAAATTTACTATGGGAGAAATGAAATGACTATCTCCAATTTATAAACATACTACATTCATCAACCTATATTTTTGAATAATAGTTGGCTTTTATAATATGAATATCATAACAGTGTATTACCATTAACAGTAGAAATTATTTAACTCATTTCTAAAATTTGTGTAATACATTTTCCTTTAAAATGAGCCATTGGAAATATACAAATGGTAATATCCTCCCAGGGAAAGGCTTGAATTAAGCTAAAGGGAAACATATCAATTTCCATAAATAAATGATCTTACTCTTCCATGAATTCCATCTTCTACATGATGCCCCATGATGTAGTATGATTTATAGGAAAGAATCTAGGATTTGCAAATAGGAGCATGTGATCTGGTCCAAGGGCATTTTTTTATGAGTCATAACAACATAGCAAAAGTACTTAAGTCTGTCACGCCCTGATTTTCCACTCATTGAAATGGGCAAAGTTTCCCTTCATTTGATATTTGCAAAGAGAATTAAAAATACATGCCAAAGCCTTTTGAAAAAAAGTAAAGTGTTATTCAAGTATGAGAAAAGTCATGCTAATCGTTTGGAAAATAATCCACTTAATTTTTTTGTTTGTTTCTGAAAATAATGTTCAAATAGATACTCTGGGGGTTCCGAGATATCCGTTTATGCACAGTACATGTAAATAGACTTTAGCTAATTTGGGGAGCTTGAACTCTGTGAACCCCAAGAAAATTCTAGAAGCTCCTTTGCATCTTTCAGAATTACACAGACACATTATGGTATTTGAGTACTACTATTATTTGGAGATTCTTCTGACATCTTTACTATGGAAAAAAGAATGACTAAAAACTTTCCCTTGCAGTATGAGCAGAACAGACAGATGTTAACAGGCATGTTACTGATTGACACAGGTGAGGAGGCAAGGCTGTACCACGTTACAGGTATTTTGCTATTACCTTCTGAAACACTGTTTCCTACCGCAGGGGATGTCATGTAAGAAATAAATGATACTTCCCAATCTCAGCAGTTTGAAAGAAACATAAATCAATGGCGTAAGGGAAGCAGGTGATGTAATGACTTGACTTAAGTAGATGGCTTGAAGAGATGGATCACGACGCTTAACCTTTGAAATTACTCATTGGATATTAATATAAACACATGGAAAAGCACATTTCAAAGTTACCTTGCTTTGCTAAAATTCTACTCATTAAATCAGGAGTTCTTAAATGGTAAAGAGAAATAATATATCCTATTCCTGGAAACTGTCTAATAGCAAACACTTAATAAGTCTCGTCTAACTTAATGTTTCAGTTAAGGATGTTTGTAGAAAAGGAGGTCAATAATGTCTACATAAATCCACATACAAAAAAGAAAAAAAAAAAGGATGGTGAAACCCAAACTTGTCAATAAATGGTAATGATACAAATACATCCAAAGGAGATGAGAAATTGGACCAAATATTAATACATACAAGTTGAGAAAAAATTAAGAACCATCCAAGGAGGGTAGAGATTATGATAATGATCATATATAAAGGAAGATAAATAAATTCAAATTAGCAACAAAAACCATAGCAACTCAGGAGGTGTTACTAATGTGATCTCGACTCTGACAGGTCCTGATTGACATTTGGTGTTTGGTCTAAAAGCAGGGAGGCAAAATTTCTCTATGTAATATCAACACACCTTCCTTCTCCATGTGAGAAATGAACCACTACTCTTCCATCTAAATATCCTAGGTTCATAAAGAGGCAATTAAAAAAAAAAACTAAGAAAAGTAAGTTTTGCTTTACAAATAAAATACTAACCAGGTACTCTGTCAAAACTTGGACACAAGGGTTTCTTTCTCTCTGTTCTATTCACTCTCTACTTTGTGCTAAAATGTCTCACTTCTCCTCTTAAAATAATTCTTAATGGTTTCCTTTATCTTACAGGAAAAAATGCCCTTACCAGAACCTTTACATTCTAGGTGCATCCAGACTAGAGCATCCTCATTTCCTCTATCTTGCCCACACCAAATTCATCTCCATTTCCCGACCAGGCCACAGGAATCACTCTGTATCTGTCCTCACATTAATCCTCTTGCCCGAAATACCCTTCTCGCACCAAGCTCTTTCTCATTGGTATTACTTGCATCCTTCCAGAAGCAGATGTTAAGATGGAGTTAGAAGAGCAAAAGGTTTACTGGAGATTAACACTTGTGAAAGGAAGAAAAGAAAAAAAAAAAAAAAAAGAAAAGCAAAAGCACAATTGGGTAAGAACCTCTCTATTCATGATGCAGATCTAAGAAAGTCTCTCTTCGCCCAGTGGAAACTCCAGAGCAAAGAATGGCTGCTAGAGGAGGTCTGTATGGACTAAACAAGCTAGGCCCTTGTACCCACCACCACCTTGCTTCTTGTCCCAAGAAGAGTATAATCTCTGTTCTGATTTGGGGATAGGCCCTGGAGTTGCCAACAGCTGGAAGCTGTCAGCTAGCCACACTCCTCACAGCTGGGCAAGTAGACTTTTTAGGAGAGTGATGTAAGCAGTGCATCTCCCCATGTCTGCCACAATGCTGTTCTCCAAAGCGCATGTGAATGTCGACTCCTGTGCAAAACCTACAAAAAATCATCCTCAGGTGGCTCTCCATGTTTGCACAACAATGAGAACTTTAGTATCTGATACTGCGTTGTAATCTCATTATGTTTACAGGGCTCTGCCTTTTGAAAAGTAGAAACCACATGATATTCTGCTCAAATTCCTAATAGATAGCTTGGGAAACACAGCACCGATCATACAACATATTCAAAAGAGGCAGAATGAATTGACGAACGGAAGGATGGACCTACCAGTGGGATGATTGATGGATCCAATTGGTTATTCTCTACTCTGGTGCCGAGACACCAAGGGAAATATCTTGCATATATCAAGAGATATTATAAACACCTCAAAATGTAATTTCAATATACTTTAAGTACTAATTGTATGGGGAAGATACATAAAAAATTAGTATGTCCTAAGCCAAGGTTTTGGAATTATATTCCTACTCATTTAAATGAACCTATGTATCTCCTTTTAACCATTATTCTCATTCCCAGTTTTCACAATTTACAGTTTGGGGAAAGAGTTCATTTACTTCTTTTTTTTTTCTCTCCTAATTTTTAAGTAATCTCTATACCCAACATGGGGTCTGAATTTACAACCTCAAGATCAAGAGTCACATGCTCCATCAACTGAGACAGCCAGGTTCCCCTAGTTTACCTTATTTTTAAATTCTGAGATAAACGGTGTTTATTTTGTACTGTGAAATAATTTCAATGGAAATTTTTGGATTTTTCTTTGATGACTTCCTTGGAGAATGCTTAGTAGCTCAGTAACACACATTCTTCATTTAATCAGTCAACAAATTGACTCTATGCCAGGCCCAGAGCCAAGCTTGGAGGACACACAGATAAAAGTGAAAGAATTGGACAAGAAGCTTTTTTTTCTAATGGAGCAGACAGAACTGCAATCAGATGATTTACGACAGAGACTGAGAAGTGCTGTGACTGAAGTATAAACGACATGGATGGAGGACAAAGGAAGGAACAAACATGAGGGATCCAAGAAAGGAACATCTTTAATTAGTTGAGGGTTACTTATTTGGTTTTATCTCTCTGTGCACTTTATAAGAGGGGAAGGACAGAAACAAGGAAGGCCTCAGAATATCTAAGACTCCCTTTCAGAAGGCAGTGGATCTCAGCAGGATTGGATTCCCCTAGGGGAAGGCTTTGGAAATTGTTGAGTCAAGGAACATCTGGTTTCCGTGCTGACTCTGAAGATACTGGCATTTAGTGGGAAGGGACCAGAAATGCCTGGGTGGCTCAGTTGGTTAAGCGGCTGCCTTCGGCTCAGGTCATGATCCCAGCGTCCTGGGATCGAGTCCCACATCGGGCTCCTTGCTCTGCAGGGAGCCTGCTTCTCCCTCTGCCACTCTGTCTGCCTGTGCTCGCTCACGCTCTCTCTCTCTGAGACAAATAAATAAATAAAATCTTAAAAAAAAAAAAAAAAAAAAAAAGAAATGCCAGAAGTCTTGCCATGCTCAGGACAGTCCTTCACCATGAAAAATTATCCCGACATTTCGCATGGTTTCCACATATTCCACTGGACATTCATGAAACTAAAGCCCTGTTTATAATTTCCCGAGCCCAGAATCTTAACTTTATTTTACACATAGAGATCTTCAAAGTTTTTAATACACCCTGAATTTTCTAGGATGACCACTAACCCTGTATATCAAACAATGGACAAATCTGGCTGCTGTCGTTGTCGATATCTTTGCTGTTAAAATCCATTCAGACCCCCATGTCACTGACAACACTACCACACATATGTTCCTGAGTAGGACTGATGTTCCTGCACAGACATGAAAAATCCATGTTCACCTATAATAGGTAAAAGAGGGGGAAAAAAGGTAACAACTCTTCTTTCATTTCTTGTAGCTTATCCTCACAGGTTGAAAGCGAAGTACTCTGACTTCCTGTTGTTGTTGCCTTCAAACATCTGTCAGCATTAATTTTTCCAGGGGCTTTCTAGACAGATAAATTATTCCTTAACTAAATAGATAAACTTGAAGAAATGCCTCTGAATTAACACTTGAGAAAAAAAAAATCAGCCCCATAATGATCTTTTTCATTCTCTTCCTACCTACAGACTATTTACATATTATTTAGCATTTCTTCCATTCTGCCTAGACTAGTTCTTTAATACATGTCTGTCACTGTCATTTATCATTCATCTGCTCACTCAGGCAACAAACATTTAATGAGCACCCACCATGACCCACGTGGTACATTAGCAGCTTGGCACACAAGATTAATAAGTTCCAACTTTTGCCCTCAAGGAGTTCAGAGAGGTGGGAAAGAAAGGCAAATAACAAACAATTAGAGTGCCAGATGATATACAATATTTTAGAAGGATATACAAGAAGTATAAAAAGGCAATGTAATTGAAAATTTCAGTATTTTCCATTGAAAATGGAAAATATTCCATTATTAAGTGCTTAATAAGAGATGTTTTAAAATTATTCAAGTTGTTCCAAGACTGAAAATTGGGCAGATACATTGATGAGTTAAAATGGAAAAATAAGTGGGGGAGGAGGATAGAGAGAGGGTAGTTGGGTTATGGACATTGGGGAGGGTATGTACTATGGTGAGTGCTGGGAAGTGTGTAAGCCTGACAATTCACAGACCTGTACCCCTGGGGCTAATAATACATTATATGTTAATAAAAAATAAATTTTTTTTTTTAAAGTATAGGTCTAGGGGCACCTGGGTGGCTCAGTGGGTTAAGCCTCTGCCTTCAGCCCAGGTCATGATCTCGGGGTCCTGGGATTGAGCCCCGCATTGGGCTCTCTGCTCAGCAGGGAGCTTGCTTCCTCCTCTCTGCCTACCTATGATCTCTCTCTCTCTCTCTGTGTCAAATAAATTTAAAAAAAAATCTTTAAAAAAATAGAGGTCCAAAAAAAAAAAAAAGGAAAAATAAGGCTCCTGCCAGCAAAGTGAATGACATTCTACCACTGAGCTATACCCCCTAAAGTAAATGACATTCTGATTGAATGGGATATTCCAAAGGCATGAAGAGAAGAATGGTTAATTTTTTCTTCAACCACCATTCTCTAGCAAGATTGCCTTGGCATGTGCCAGATACCATGCTATATGCTGAGAATACAAGGCTGACTAAATCCCTGTTTTGTTTTGTTTTTGTTTTGTTTTGTTTTGATCTCAAAGAACTTAGTAGTACCATTTTTTTTCTCCCCAGAACTAGGGATGCATATCCATATTGGGTGTAGTGGGATTGGATTTGATGGAGAAACTCATATAACACCACATCCCAGGGATGAAATCAATAGGGAGGAGGCTGACCCAGCTCAACAGGTTGTAAAAAGGGCTCCCATTTAGCAGCAAAGGGCGCTGGCTCCAAGAGAACAGGAGTGAGCCAGAAGTCCCAAGAGAGGCAGGCAAGTCGGAACCCAGGGTATGAATCCAAATATAGAGGAAATAGTGTTTGAGGCAGTTCCTTAAATCCTCCCATGGAGAAGCTGTAGCAGAATGAGGAACAAACCAACACGTTTCAGGTGAGGCTTGGGGCCCTCTACAAACATCAGACTGAAATCAGATTATGACAAAATGAGTAGTGGAGAGTCAAGCAATCAACCAGCAGGGAAGAGAAGCGTTCAGAGTGGTTACAAATTAGATTCGTTCATGTGTCTATTTTTAATTTCTTGTGAGCCACAATTTCAGTGGGTATTCAAGACTATATATATCCAGCTGCTAAAGAAATGCAATCAGCTGATTTTCCTTGTCTCCTCTTTCTCTTACTAATTAGGAGTTGGCTGAATCTTTAGTACAAGCTATCCCGCGGTCCATCCATTCATCCATCCACTCAATAAACACTTATTACCAGCTACTAGGTAAAGCACCATCCTAGGGGATGGGAGGAAAAAGATAAATAGACCCGACCCCTGTCCTTGAGGGGGTCAGTGTTGGCAGGCCAGTCTGAGCTTGGGAGAACAATAGTACAAAACACATCGATTTCAGGGACAGAATCTAGATCACTTTTTCTTTGTCAATAAATTTAAATGGGTATGCAGACAATAATCAATAAAGTGGTGCCTGCAAAACTGTTACCAAGGAAATATTTAACTCAATTCCTTGATGCTACTGTCTGTGTGCAATTGGTCCAGGTTGGCATTCTGATTGCTCATGAGGAAAAAAGACAATGAAATACTCTAGTTCATATGCCAAGATGAAAAGCATCAATCTCAATCTCCGTGAAAGATGAAACTACTTTTGGAAAAAGAACAGTGAACTCTATCAGTCTTTCTAAGGCAATGCAATCTTGAGGATGATACAGAGAGGGCAGAAGCAGTGGAGAAGTTCACAAGAATTTATACGGGGGAAAGGGAAATGATGAAATTTCTCCATCAATTTTATAGGAAGCTAAAAATAATACAAGACATACAGTCCACCCAAATGACAACTGTGTTTTTTGAAAGGTATGTAATGTATTCTAGGTGCTAGATCATTGATTTGCTTATCATAAATAAATTCATCTTCATCTAACATACGAATGCCTTGATATTTACATAAGATTGTCTAAGTATGTAATTCAAATTAATCTGTAAAAATGAAATTCTGTATTTCCTCTTCTCTTCTCCCCTAACTGCCAACTTCTACCCCTTTCAACTTATATGTATATGCCAAATCTCCTTCTCCTTCTTCTTCTTCTTTTTTTTTTTTTTTTTTAAGATTTTACTTTTAGGTAAAATCTTCACCCAAGATGGGGCTCAAACTCCCAACCATGAGATCAAGAGTCACTGACTGAGCCAGACAGGGGCCCCTGTCTATGCGAAATCTTTTTATTTCTAGCATTTACCAGCTGGCATTTCTAGTTCCCAGGTGTAAAACCTTCTGTTTTTTTAACCACTAAAACTTATATTTATATAAATTTATATTACAAATAAAAGTCTTTAGTATTAAGTACATCGTAGTGGAATAACTTATAGTGACACTCCAAAGGTTAGTAGAACTTAGTTATTTGATATTTGCTGATTAACTTTTTCATAAGAATCTTTTCTCCATTGTTTTGCCAAATATCTGGATCTTTGCTGCCTTGTGACTCCCAACCTGTGTAATGTCTGTCTCTGTAACTGTCACACAGGAAGCACTTGGTAAATATTTGCCAAATTTACAGACAATGAGGGAGAATTGTGGTTAACTGGGAGGCAATGCCAACTAGGGATAAAGAACACAAATTCTGAAGCTAGACCTGTTTTTGACTCCTGGTTCTGCTGTTTGTTGGTATGGAGATCTTGGGCAAGGTACTTAACTTCTTTATATCTATTTTCCCATCAGGGAAATGGGTATAAGAATACTACCTATCCCCATGGAATTGTTGTCTTGGTCAAATAATTTGAGGTATGTGAAGCACTTAGAACATACTAAGCCTCGGAGAAATAAGTCAGTCGGAGAAAGACAACTATCATATGATCTCCCTGATATGAGGAAGTGGAGATGCAACATGAGAGGTTTGGGGGGTAGGAAAAGAATAAATGAAAGAAGATGGGATCAGGAGGGAGACAAACCATAGGAGACTCTTAATCTCACAAAACAAACTGAGGGCTGCCACGGGGAGAGGGTAGGGAGAGGGTGGTGGGGTTATGGACATTGGGGACGGTATGTGAGATGGTGAATGCTGTGAAGTGTGTAAACCCGGTGATTCACAGACCTGTACCCTGGGGCTAATAATACATTGTATGTTAATTAAAAAATTAAAAAAAAAAAAAAGAACATACTAAGCTTGAGGCACCTGGGTGGCTGGCTCAGTCAGTTAAGCGTCTAGCTTCCACTCAGGTCATGATCTCAGGGTAGTGGGACTGAACCCTGCTTGGCAGGAGTCTGCCTGCCCCTCTGCCCCTCCCCCCTCTCACGCAGGCGCGGTCGCGCACGCGCGCGCTCTCTCTGTCTCTCAAATAAAAAAGTAAAATCTTTAAGGAAAAAAACATACTAAGCCATATCAGTTTAAACTGTTTTCTTGTTGTTATTATTATTGTCCTTATTCTGGAAGGCTGAGGCTTAGGAAAGGAAGGCATTGGAGCAATGAGATTCAAAGAGGACGCAGATGTTTTCTAGAGAAGAAATTAAGGGCCTATGGGTTTCTGTCTAATGTCCAGTTTCCTCATTCATACATGTATTTATCAGATGATTCTTGGGAGGAAGAAAAAGCATAAGTGTCTTTAGTACTCCCAGCAAACAGTTACCTTTTCCCACTTCAACTTTTTGCTTGGCTAAATCATGTCCATCTTTCAGGTCTTGGATTAGGCATGTTTTTTTCTAAGAAGACTTTATGACCTCAAAGACTGGCTCAGGTGCCTCTTTGATGTGCTCCTGCAGCCTCTTCTGTGGCATCTGACACACTTCATGGTTACCCCGATGCTAGTTTGGAGATTTCCGATTCATTCCCCGTGGCACCCCCAACTCTTAGACCAGTACATAAAGGCTGAGGAGTAGTATAGAGGAGAGATGCATAAAGATTTATCCAAAGTCTTGGAGAAAGTACAGTGTGCCATGGACAATATCAAGTTACCCACCCTGAATAACCGAAAGCTTATCACATCTGTCCTCCTAGCTTAATCCACCTAAGAGCTATTGTTGGGATACTTTCTTGCAGAAAATAACAGGAAGGTTCTCTGAAACGTGTATTTTTTTTTTTTAAAGATTTTATTTATTTATTTGTCAGAGAGAGTGAGCACAGGCAGACAGAGAGGCAGGCAGAGGCAGAGGGAGAAGCAGGCTCCCTGCTGAGCAAGGAGGACGGTATGGGACTCGATCCCAGGACCCTGGGATCATGACCTGAGCCGAAGGCAGCTGCTTAACCAACTGAGCCACCCAGGCGTCCCTGAAACATGTATTTTATTAGTATACCAACATGAGGCCCATTATAAAATATATAGAAAAATAGAAATTTCAAAAAAAAAGTCCTTAATACACACACACGCACCCCTCCTAATGTAACTTAAGATAAGTTTGGCAATGCTTTTTACATCTTATTTGCTTAAGCTTGCATTGCCAGTATTATCTTCAATCCATGGTTTCTTGGCAAAAAATCCTAGTCCATTTTCTGAGGATTAGTTAAAATTAGAAATGAAAATCTGTAGGTCATCTAGGCAGGGACACTTAAAACTGAACACAGCAGGGACAGCCTTCTGTAAGATGGGTTTTCCACTCTTCCTTTGGCATTCCTGGAATATTATACGTGAGTGACATTGCACTACCCGACATAGGAATCAAGTCAGGGTACCAGAGTCGACCCAGGTATCAAATATCTTTTGTTTGAAAAAACAGAAGTATAGATTTTCATTATCTTATTCATCCATATCTAATCAATCAGCAAATACTGTAAGTTACACCTTCAAAATACATTCAGAATCTGATCACTTCATCCAAAGCACCATATCTGTCCCAAGCTGCCATCATCTGAGTTAGCATAATGGCTTCCCAACTGATCTCCTTGTGTCTACCCTTGGCCTCTGAACAGTAGGCAACATATCCCACTAAAATATGTGCCTGCTGTTTGCACAAATGATTTTCTATCTTGCTCAGAGAGAAGCCTAAGACCTTGCTATGACACTCAAGGCTTTCAATGATGTGTCTCCTACTCCTTTCCTGCTTCCACAAAGAGGAATGCATTGGCCTTCTCATTTAACCTGGAGAGCTCACAGAGGGTAGAAGATGCACTTACTATAAATAAATATAATCAAGAAAGTTTCCCTCCGAGGTAGTCAACTGTTTCAAAGCCTTTCCACAACTAGACAGATTTCCTTCCGAGAAATTCAACAGGCAATGGAAGCCTGTCCCAATGCAGTCCTTCTGCCAATGGGCACCAAGACCAGAAAACTTTTCTGTTGAGTGAATGTTTATTTCCCTTATTTACCACAAATGCATGGTTTTACTTAAACAAAGAGCACATTTTCATTATTGAATTTTGTAGATAAGTCTTTGAAAATGATGCATGTAATAAAGATTATTTGCAATACCCACATCTGATGCATCATCTTCACAACTACACAGTTTAACGTGAATTTAAATTCAGCCAATAATTTCAAAGTGACAGTTTTATCTACAAAGCCTCCAGTTCTATTTCAACCAATTTATTTAATGGAACAATTTAGAGCACTTGTTTAAAATGATCCAAATAACATTCAAAAAAAAAATAAAGGGAAATAACTTTCAAATGCATATTAATAACAGAAACCACTGCTGATTTTTAAAGCAATGACTCTTAGCTTCAAATGTGAATGTTAATTCTACAATTTCTTATTAAAGAGATGAAGGAAGAGAGCAATGTAACTGTTATAAAAATCAGCACTCTGCCGTAAAATACCAATACACAGATATTAAGACCTCAAATAAAATACATGCTGTGAAATGTAACAGGTGAAAACCCTGAAAATAAATAAGATAAAAAATTATAAAGTTCAAACACACATTATACTTCTTTTCTCACTTCACTTGATTTCCTTCCATTGCTTTCTAAATGCATCTCATGTTCAAATAGTTGAAGAAACCTGGTGATTTTCTTTATTATAAGGGCGGAGATGGCAATGATTGAACACTCTGCATTTTCTTTGGTAATAGAAAGTATGATTTATGAGAGGAGAATAAAAATCTAAGAAAACCACTCGATAAATTATTCAATTTTCAGATCATGCTGATTTAGAGCAAATTTCCTCCATGCTGCCACTATGGAAAATGCAGTTTACTGGATTAGAACACAGTGTTTAAGAGAATATCTGGGTTTGCCTCCCTGTTTTTATTAATTTTGCAACTCTAGACAAAGCATGTCAACTCTTTCAAGTCCCACGTCATTTATTTTTGAAAAATGGGACAATGCTATATGTGGGCTAATTGAACATAATAAAAAAAAAAATAGAAAGCAAAAACAAAACTATAAAACACTATGACCCATATGCAATAGGTAATAATAAATAATAAAAGAAAAAAATAATGGAAACAATGCCTCAAAGTACAAGATAGACACACTAGTGACACTGAAGATAGCTGGCACAAGGATAGACTTTTTAAAAAAATACTGTTTATTGGGGTGCCTGGGTGGCTCAGTGGGTTAAAGCCTCTACCTTTGACTCTGGTCATGATCCCAGGGTCCTGGGATTGAGTCCCACATTGGGCTCTCTGCTCAGCAGGGAGCCTGCTTCCTCCTCCTCTCTCTCTCTCTCTCTCTCTCTCTCTCTCTGCCTACCTCTCTGCTTCCTCCTCTCTCTCTCTCTCTCTCTCTCTCTCTGCCTACCTATCTGCCTACTTGTGTTCTCTGTCAAGTAAATTAAAAAAAAAATACTGTTTATTTTAATGTGTCTGAGAAAGTATGTCAAAAAGTGTACAGAGGCAATTTCTCAGGATAAGCCTAGGTACCACTATGGGAATCTCTTTTTCAGAAAGTAGTTCTTTTCAGTGTTCCTCTGAAACTTCATTTCCGTAAACATGGACATTTAAAAAGCTAAAATAGTTTACACAAATGACTCAAATGTTGGGAAGAGAGTCAGGGTTTATGTGAATTATATGAGAATTAAAGGAAAAAGTGAGAAAACATTCATAAAATATTTAGTATAGTGTTGGAGTGTATTAAGAGTACAATAATTGTAGTTACTATTTTTCCTTATAACCTATTATTGCCATATTACTATAATGCTAATAAACCAAATATACTCCACTCTGGCATTAAAGAAGCTTATGAGTATCCATACATAATAAAGCCACCATCTGTTACTTTCCAAAAGATTTACAAATAAGATGTCTTAGTTAAGAAACTAAGACACCAAGGGGCACCTGGGTGCCTCAGTGGGTTAAGCTTCCAACTTTTGATTTTGGGTCAGGTCATGATCTCAGGCTCACTGGGCTTGTGATTCTCTCTCCCTCTGCCCCTCCCCTACCCTTACCATCCTCCCCCCAAACCCATGTGGCAAGAGCCCACTCTTGGGCTCTCCCTCGAATGAATAAATAAATACAATCTTAAAAAAAAAAAAGACACTAGGAAATCAAGAAAAAATAAAAGAAATTAGAGGGGAAAAAGGTGAAGGGGTGCTCACAGAGGACAAATGAACAAGGACCTGAAAATAAAAGAACATAAACCATTTATCATAAGAATATTTGGCAATAGGTTGAAGTGACACTGGATCTAAGTAAATCTGCCTATAAAGTTTGAGGAATAATCACACCTGGTGAATAGTATCTCTACCATCCCCTTAACTTTTGAATCAGGACATGTGAAATAAATAAAATGGCTTTTTGCTTATTTTTTTCAAATCCAATAAGTAATGCAGTACATTCCACTTAATAAAGGTCCAAAACTTTTCCTGTAATTTTATTAAGTTTCTCTGAATAGTTCAAAAAATAATTTTTGTTTGTTTGGCTTTTTTGCTTTTTTCCAAAAAGAAAGAAAGAAAGACAACATTAATTTCCAGCATAATATTTCTTGGGAATTTTCCTTTTCAATGCACCTTATGTGTTTCCACTTAATTGTAATTGTAGTTAGAATTTTCCTACAGGCAGTATGTCCCATGAAAATATGTGTCAGCATTTTGTGAACACTTCATTTCTTTTAAATAAAATATTCTAAATTGTATCCACTAATATATAAAGTGACTTTAATATTTTTGTATTCTAACTGTTGTCACAAATTAACCCTATTTTTTTTAACATTGGCAAAGGACCATTCAGTAATGATCTGAAGATAGTTAATATCTAACTTAAAAATCCAGATGTCTTTAGTTATAGTAAGACCAAATTCCAGAGTATATTTCTTTTACCCACGAATTATTTGGGAACAGAACAAGGCTCAGTCTGGTGAAACTTCAAATAATGGATAAGCCATGTGATAGCAAAAGTTATCAAAAGTTTCACCATGATAACCCGCCATGAATTTCTCACCCAGAAAAGAAGGCTATGGGCCAAAGGATAAGGTAGACACTCAAGCTTAGGGATAAAGCATATAAATGCCACCTAATGACAGTTACACATGATGAATGACACTAGCTGTCTTTGGGGAGCTGGAAGAATCATATTAATGACACTACCAGTGCCTCACCGAATGAATCAAGAACCCACATGCACTCTCTGAAAATTAATTTAAAAAGGAATTTTTCTCTTCTTGCTTGAAAGGTGTAATACAACTACAATTATGTGATATGATCAAAAAGGAGCTCCTTCAGGCGGTTGAATTTACCAGATAATTAAAGCTAATTTCTGGACAACAGACAAACAAATGACTTGAAATTGCCATTAAGCTTTATCAAATTGCTTATTGAATTTATCATCTTCAGTGATTGTCTTGGCATTAGGAAATATTCTAACTACTTTGATCTTTGGCCTTCACCGATGAAGCCTTTCCCTGCAACGTATCCTCTCTCACTACATAATATTGTCCAATAAGTGATCTTATAAAAACAGCAAGAAATAAATATAATAGATCTTTAAGAATGACCTCTGTTCTAGGATTTAACGTTTTAAATATAGCAACATTTTTCTGAGTCCCAAATAAGAAAAAAGAAAATCTCTTTCTGAGAGCTGAAAGAAATACCTAATAATTTTTCACAGCCTGGAACATGTAAATTTGTAACATGTTTCTCTGAGGAAAATATATATTTAATCATAAAGTAACTTGTTCATCAAAAGCTTCCTAGTCAGGCTGAATATCAAATTGGTACTTACTCCTTTTTATTTTTTAAGTCACAGCTAATGGGTTGAAAAATCAGATAACATTTTATAGCAGAAATTGAGATTCACCTGCTAGCCATGAACCATAAACATTATCATTATGAAGTTACAATGATAAAATTTTATTTGTTATAAAATCAAGTGGTCCACCTATAAATCAGTTTAGTTTTAGTCTCTACTACATTTCTTATTTTTAGGAGAGAAAAAAAAAAAAATCCAGCACATGGCTATTACCAAGGTATCAAGTGGAAACAAATTTAGGATCCATCATTATCAAGATATTCTTAAAATATCTCATTAAGCTATTACTGTTAATCCTGTTTTCATTTTTTTTTTTTAAGATTTTATTTATTTGACAGAAAAAGAGACAGTGAGAGAGGAAACACAAGCAGGGGGAGTGAGAGAGGGAGAAGCAGGCTTCTGCAGAGCAGGGAGTCTGACTTGGGGCTCGATCCTGGGACCCTGGGATCATGACCTGAGCCAAAGGCAGATGCTTAACCGACTAAGCCACCCAGGCGCCCCAATCTTGTTTTCATTTGTAAACAATACAGATTTTTGTTCTAGAAAAAATATTCATTGATTATAATAGAACTTAGAAGGTTTATCAGAAACTTGAGAATTAGAAGAAATTGATAGCCGAATAGGTCAGAAACAGGGCCTTGGCTCAGTTATTGCAGAAATGATATATTGTGAACTCATATTCTGAACGCACTGTAAGTAGTAGAAAAAGTTCTGATGAAAGTGCATGTCAATAAATTTTGTACTTACTTTGCAGAGGCCAGGAGTCTGTAGTACACTGTAACTCTATCTCCTCCCCCCTGGTCCTTTCTGTCTTCTGCAGGATCTGCCTCATCTCACAGTGAACGTCCTCTGTCATGGACACTGGTTGACTGTTGACTGGTGTTTTAATCAACGTCTTCATATGCTGTTGAACTTCCGCCAAAAGAACAGCTTGTATTGCTTCAGTTACCTATAAAGATTTTTTTTCGTCATTTTGGCGGGGGGGGGGAGGATTATTACAAATGCTTGGGGTCTTCCATCAAGTTGAGAGCCTGGAATTTTGACTTAAATAGGTTTCACATAAAGTGTACCACTCCCATCCACTAGAATTAGCATCTGAAACAATTGAAATGCAGATACTGAGCACTGGAACCCAGACCAACACACTGTTCTTCTGCTAACACAAGAGATTCAAAAAGGAAAGTTGGAAGGAGTTCTCAATTCTTTTGCCTAAGGTACTTTCATTTCCACCAGAAGATAAAGAAAATGAATTTGAAGATATCATATTGTTTCTAAGGACAAGTTTAGCTCCTCAAATAATGTCGAGCTTGAAAGCACTATTTTGCTAAAAACACTTGATTAAAACTCAGGTTTAATACAGAAAGCTGAAGACAAGACTTTAACAATAAATCTCACTAAATTGTGTGTATGTCGGGGCACCTGGGTGGCTCAATGGGTTAAAGCCTCTGCCTTCGGCTCGGCTCAGGTCATGATCCCCGCATCTTGGGGTTGAGCTCCACATCAGACTCTCTGCTCTGCGGGGAGCCTGCTCCTCCCCGCCCCCTTGCCTTTCTGCCTACTTGTGATCTCTGTCTGTCAAATAAATAAAAAAATATATATATTTAAAAAAATAAATTGTGTATATGTGTACACGGTTTTACACAGTTTAAAAATATTGCAAAGCTTGACTTCCAATTATTGTACATATTCAGTCAAGGATCTGTGATTGGGTCGAGGGGGAAGGGAATGCTTGTCATAGACATCTAATCCAATATTTTCATTTTTTTAAATGAAGAAGCTGGGACAGGACATCCCACAGATATGGTGAACAGGGCTTCCGACCACTGATTCTATGTCCTTTGTAGTATATGTCCTCCCAAGTTTCTATATCCTTATCCCTTAGTAAAATCAGTGACAATGTACCTTAGTCTCTTCCTAGCTCATTGACATATTTGTCACTAATATTATAAGAGTAAATAATATGAGTATCATCAAAAAAATAAGAGGAAGCAGAAATAACTGAATAAAACATATTAACCATAATGAGTAGGATACTCAGTCACAAAACTTAAAAGCGAATACTGAATGGCATTCACTCAATTAGAAACAAACTCAAACCCACACTTTGTGCTCAGTGTGAAATCAATACTCAGCACGGCTCCAATCCACAGGCAGATGGTACATCTTATAAGTATGTAATAATGCTATCACAATATCTGGTATACAGTGGGTACTAAATAAATGCTAATGGAATTGAAATAGATTCTGTACTTAAAAAATAAAAAGTGTAGAAAGTAGAATTTATTGATAATTTCTGACTATCAATACTTTAATCTCTTTAGTATATAAATACAGTAGATAAATTTTGCGATAGCTAGTAGAGATAGAACTTTCCCCAACAAAATATAAAATTTTTAGACAATATATTATATAACTTTTTGAATTTAATAATGAGCTAGAATTGAAAGCACTGCAGCTGTAAAGCTGTCTCCCAAATGCATAGAAATAATTTTCTTTGAAAAGACAGATGTGCAAAGCATTACACTCTTATGAGGGAATGTGCAGAGATTTAAGTGAAGATTTACAAATCCATTGGCTGGAAAGAGACGGCCACAAATCTGGGCCATGTACTTATTACCAGCAGTATTACTATGCCATAGGCAAGCTAAAAATTTTAATGGTTTTCTACTAAAACTTTGACATAGCAAAGTTCTATAAAATAGCACAGAGCGTTACGAAGACTCATGAGAGCCCCTGTGGACTGCTTGTGGTTCCAATGTCCAGAATTTCCAGAAGAAAAGTATTTTCTCAACACTTGGTCCACACTGACTTTTCACATCTTTGCAGCATCTCCCGGGAAAGCAATACTTGTCCCTGGAGGCCTGGATGTCATGACTTCACCCACTGGTGTTAGATTATAAAATCCAGGGAATTTTAATGAAGCTTCAGAAACATGCAAATTAGCAACCCCAAAACCTTACTGTTGCTTTTTCAGCATTTATTTCTCTGTGGGGCATATTGCATGCATTAGAGGCAAAAGAGGCAATCCCCGAAATCATTCATCTGCAAAATTAACACATTCTTATCCCCACCCCTCTTCACTTTGTGAGGTAGGATTTTGCTAGTTGACAGAAACATTCCACTACCACCTAAAACACATTAAGAAGTAGATTCAGCTTAACATGATTTGACTAACTGCTTAAATGAACAGCTTTATAAGGAATTTGAGGATTGGTTAACGAAGCATTTAAATGCAAGAGGCTCTGTTGCTCCCAGAGGACCCAGGAATTTTCATTCCCATTTTACAAGTGAGGAAAAGAATCAACGAGCTACACCTATCTTCCAGAGTTATGCATCCGGTTAGCGGCAGAGACGAGAGGAGAACTTTGATGCTTGGACTTCTATAAAGTGAGTAATAAATGCTCTGGTCACATTTGTCGTCCTGCCAGACTTTTACACAAGGTCATAGAATCATAGAACCTTAAAGGTCCATTAGTCCAAACATGTCCAAATCACATTAAAATTTATTTGAAGGCCAAATGAACAACTGCAAAAGACCTTTAGTTAGAGCAATTCAGGATAAATTTTCTGTTGAATTCTTTTCCTTCAGGATTTTTTTCCCCTTGGTGAGGAATTCTTAGGCTACTGGGGGAAAAAAATCTTGCCTTTGATAGAGACTCTTAGGATGTTTGCTAACACGCTGGTAAAAATAAAAATGTACTAATGTTTATTTGATTGTCCCGGAGGCTTTTGCATAGCTAGTCATTCATTTGTTAAATATTTATTGACAGGCTGCCATGATTACTACTCTTCTGGGCATTGGTGATTGAGGGGTGAGTGAGACGGACTGAGTCCCTGCTCTCAGCAAGCTTCAACGACAGCAAGAAGACAGAAGATAAGCAAGCAAAAAAAGCAAATGCTATTATTTCCATTAAAAGCAACAGCAACAAAGAAAATAAAACTGGGTAATGCCATAGTGACTGGAGGCATGGAGTGGTGACAACAGGAGGTGGGTAATCAGGGAAGACTTCTTGGAGGAGTTGACTTTTGAGGTGAAACTCAAACAGTGAATGGAAAAATTAGAATTCCAGCCCAAGAGAACAGTAAGGCCTTGAGATGGAAATGAGCACTGTGTATTTTGGAAATAGAAAGGTCAGTGTGGCTAGTTAGAGCAGGAGGGAGAATGATGAATAAAGAGGTTAGGCTAGCGGTAAACCATGTAGAAACTCACAAGTCATGGTAACGAGTTTCAAAAACCATTCCAACTGTGTTTATTTGGTTTTGTGGTGTCAGCCTCACAGTGTGTTCTGACTTAACTTTCTTTGTTTTCAATAAGCATTTGTAATTGGAATTATTGCTATGCTTGTCTTGCAAAATTTGACATTTATTAAGCTCATGAAAAAGAATAAAGTTCCAATAAATATTCATCTAATCAACGCACAGATATTTATTGTACAATATACAAAGCTACCCAGTAAGCTTTTAGGATCCACAAAAGCTTTAAGAGATAGAAGGACTTAAACTGGGCCTTGAAGAAACCCATTCTCTTGAACAGCTTATAGATGAGGTACTTTTGAGACAGAAAAATAATTCCCAACTCCACATACCAAATTCCCAGGCCTAGGGCCTTTTATGTCATGGCATATTTTAAAATCAAATAATAGACAATTCTGCCACAAACTGGAACGTCAATAGGCAATAAGGTACGGTAACAACGAGAACACCCTTCCTCAGGCCCCCTATTCATCCCACCTAACCTATGCATCCTTGCATATGTCCTTCTCTAGTTTTCCCCTCATTATTAGTCTCTGCATTTGTCCTGTTAAATGAAATGCCCAAGGAGGAAATTTTCTGTGAGGACAACAGTAGCCACTTGTGGGTACTCTCAGGTTAAGGAGAGTATGACTGAACCATTCACAGAATAGAAAGGCACAGCAGGGAACTGTTCTAATAACTTCAAGAACATGCTATGTCATACCTGCACGGACTGGTCTCTCCAACAGGAAATGAGCTTCAACAGTGAAACGTCAGCTTCAGGTATATGGGCTTCATTCTTACCTAAAAATACAGAGAACACATTTGTTCTTGAGAATATTAAAACATGCGTGCAACCCAATGATCCTCAACCCTGGCTCCATGTTAGAGTCACCTGGGGAGTATTTTCTCCACAAACGCCAATGTCCGGGTTCAGAGATTCTGATTTAATCAGCCCCGGGAGACGGTAGGGCAGGAATGAATACTCTGTAAAAGTACCTCCAATGATTTTCATGTGTAACCAGTCAAGAACCAGTTAGTAATTTATTTATATTTCTAATGATTATACGAATACATATTCACATCAAATCAAATTCATCTTTATACCCTAAACCCATCTTTGTAACTTTTGCCAACAGAGTGCAACGAACAATGTTCCCAAAACAGATGGCCAAATTTTACAATTCCTTCCTCATGCAAATAGATCTTGACATACTACCTTGCCATGAATTAGCATCTATCACACAGAAATTATATAAAAGACTTCCTTTGATTTCTCCTTACCCAACCATACTACTCTGATCAATAGATCTAGCACTTATGTTTTAATCTGACTCATTTTGTTATGTATTGTTTCTTTTAAGTTTGCCCTTTTGAATGTCCTTTCTATCTATTTGCCTTAATGTTCAGTGTGAAATTTTAAGAGTGAGCTAGGGCTTGGTTTATTTAAATTGATCCACAGAGTGTCCAGCAGCCCCCTACACAAAAAAGCACTTAATAAGTGCCTTTTCATTAATTGAAAATGTACATATTATCATCCAAATGAAAAATTGATCAATTAAGGCTTTCTGATGGCTAAAGTATATTATCTAGGTGCCAGATCGTGGGAGTGAGATAAGGAAAAATGATGACGGCTTGCATTGGAGGGAAAATTACTCTAATCGTCTATTTAAATGAATGTATTAATATGTGTTTGAAATTCTGGCATCAACTCTTTAAGTTAGTATTAGTCCAGTATGCTTTTCATTGAATCACCATTTTATATATTAATAGATAAGTATATGTGTGTATATATGCACAAATACATATTTTATAAATATTATATGTTATGTATATATTTTTATATATATTAGTGGTCAAGGGAAATGTGATAGGAAGTATTAAACATAATGTGAACTGAGAATATTAAAGAGACATATATGAAACTTCTGACTCATTAATATTGTTATTTTTCCCTGATGGAACAAATGATGTGAATTTGAAATGACCAAGATCAGTGCATAAAACATGTAAGTATGATAGAGCACTAGGATTTTGAAGTCATATTTTCCATTTCTTTGTGAGCACAGCAGGTAAAAGAAAATTTTCCTTTGATCTCCGTCCTTCCCCTCCTCTCTCATTCTGTTGACCTTGTGACTCTACCATCAAAGCTAAGTATTGGTCTCAACTTTAGCTACTTACTGGCATCATGGGGTACTTCACAGTGCACTTTAATGTGATGTTAAAATTTTAATATGAGGTAGAAATGAGAGCCAACTTTTCTTGGCCATGTCAGTGAACTAAAGAATTAATTGCAACATCAGAGAGAAAGATTAAAAAAAAAAACACCCCAGGCTTACCAATAGTACTGAGTCACCATTTTTGCTGACAGAAGTGGGCAGTGGTTCCTATCACTCTTTAGAATGAGCACCTCAGAGTATTATTTTATTCAGGCTTTGACTTTACCGAATTAATAGCATAAAGCGAACCCCTCCTTTCCTTTCACCTCCCGTCTTCCAATTACTAAAACACAAAACCATGTTCCTTAGGATCTACGTGAATCTTAAGTGCTGCAAGTGCCACCTCTAAACATGGGAGAGACTATTCAGCAGTAAACGTGCTCCTGCTACTTTGGTTGGGCTGCCGGAGGAAAAGCTGGGGCGTCCGCGGCTCTGGTTAGCAGTTCTCTCCATCTCTGCAGAAATCACTTACATTCTGCTTTAAACTCCAATCCTTTTCTCATGTTATAAAAAATAAAAACAAGGAGAAATGCCCTAATAAGGGCTATGGCTTGAAGAGAAGGCAGGCAGCCCAGACTGGGACCATTTAGAGGGAATACTAGTTGGAATCCTGAGAAGTGTGCTGATGTAATGCAAAGAGCAAGTGGTTTGGGACCAGAGTTGGCCTGGAATCCTGGCCCCTCTGCTCAGCAGCTCTTTGCCTCTGACTGAATCATCTAACTTCCATGAGCCCCAATTTTCCCAAGGGTAAAACAAGATACTTCTTCCTGCTGTGCAAGTTTGTTTCTATATAGAGAGAATATGTGTAAAGCCAAGGGCATAATTCTTTGAATATACTAGACATGCAAAAATTGGAAGCTATTAATAACTCTCAGTTTAAAATATTCCAAACATTCTTTTTAGTAGCCTTGAGAAGTCCCCTATGGGCATCTCAATGTGTCGATGGCATAATGCAGAACTTCACCAAGTCTAAAATCTCATTCCCATTTTACAAGTGTAGTAAATACAGGTTTAAAGGAATAAAAGACATGCCCAAAGCTGTACAAGTATTAAGCGGCAGAACTAGATCTTAAACCTCAGCCATCTGTTTCCAAAACCATTATTCTATTTACTATTCACATATGAATCCAAAGGTATTTGCTTAATTCCTTGAAGGCTTTGTTCTGGGAATTGGGGATACAGCAGTAAATAAAACTGTCATAAAAAAATAATAACCCCCATGGAGCTTACACTTTAGTAGCGGGACACAGATGGCAAATGAAAAAAAAAAGATATATATTACATTAGAGAGTGAAAAGAATTATGGAAAACAGTAAAAGAGGGAATGGGACAGAGTGTGCTGGGGAGAAAGGAGGGCACCTTCATTGATAAAATGGCTTCCAAGCAAGAACCAAGGATGTAAGATGGAGGCGGGAGGCAGCCGGTTGACCTCTGTAATCTGAGGAAAGAGCATTCCAGGCAGCAGAAGAGCTAGCACAAAGGCCCTAAGACCTGCCCGTCTTGTTTGGGTCAGAGCAAAAGGTCCAGTGTAGCTGGATCACGTGAAGCAAGGGGTAAGTAAGTACAAAGAGATGGGGTCAGATGGTAGTGGTGGTCAGTGCAATGACAGAAGCAGAACAACCAGGGGCACCTCGGTGGCTCACTGGGTTCAACCTCTGCCTTCAGCTCAGGTCATGATCCCAGGGTCCTGGGATTGAGCCCCGCATCAGGCTCTCTGCTCAGCGGGGAGCCTGCTTCCCTCTCTGTCTCTGCCTGCCTCTCTGCCTACTTGTGATCTCTCGCTCTGTCAATTAAATAAATAAAATATTAAAAAAAAAAAAGAAGAAGCAGAACAACCAGGCTATACTGGGCCTTGTACGCTCTCCTAAAGACTGTGCCTTTTATTTAGAGTGGAACAGAAATAGCTGAAAAGTTTTAAGCAGAAGCATAAGGTTCTGACTTAGTTTCCAATGGGTCATTCTGGCTGCTTGATGGTGAATAGAGTACAGGAAGGAGAAATCGGAGCGGAAGGGTGGTTAGGAGGCAAGGAGGGATGAAGGCTCCGGGGTGTGGTCTGTGGGTAAATAGAAACAGAATCTGGGATATATTCTGAAGGGAGAACCAATATATTTACTAAAAGATTGGATGTGGAGTGCAAAAAAAAAAAAAAAAAAGGTTGGGGGGTGAGTCAAAATGACACCAAAATTCTTGGCTTGAATCACTCGAAGGGCAGATTTGCCATTTACTGAGATGTCAAAGATTTAGAGAAGCAGGTTTTGAGGATAAATTGGCTATCTGGCATCAAAAGAAAATCTTAACACCAAGACTATTACTCGGAAGAATTCAAGAATCATTATATAGCCTTCTGAAAAAGCTATAAAATTCTCTAATATAATAATCATTTATTTGGTAATAAAGATACTGATGTAATAAACTTCCCCATAAATCACAGGTGACCTTAATTAAATATCCAAATATTTCTTTTGCCAAAAAGTTTCAGACTTTCAGGCATTTCAAAGATCATTTGATAAAATTCATCACATTACATGTCTTGTAACATTATTCATTTTAATAAAAAAAATCATGTATATTTCAAATATAAGCAGAATACCAAAGTATAGCCATGTGAAATGCAGACTAAATCAAACAATAAATGCAAACACTGCTCATTCCAAACTGTAGCAGGAGAACCAGTTATAGATGGGCCAGTTATTCTATTTCATAGAGAAAAAAAAAAATCAGACTTGTATCTGTAAGTGCTTTACCATTTCGTAAGTAACCACAGAAGCTTGAAATAGTAAAAACTTCATTCCCAGGACTTTTTGCCTTGTTTTGCACAGATTCCATTTTGAAAGACCTGTTGGGGGAAAAATAGAGGATATCATTAAAGATATATGAAAAGTATTTTTAGAAATAAATTGAAGATTTGAGTGTATGACCACTTCAAAAAAAATTCAGGAACTGAACACAGGTTACTTTTTTAGCAATGTTCTCCAACATTAATCTCTTTGGTAAATTTCCCCACTTTGTTCCTACCTAAAACCTTAATCCCAGTTTTGAATCTTAGGTTACCAGAATTATTTTGTGACTCACTTTCCAGGAGGAACTCTACTACGATAGGTCATGTAATTTGTGGTTAATGCAATATATTCTGAATCCTAATATGTTGACATCTGCCACGGTTCTCCACAGGTTCTGTAAGGACCTGAGGAAGGTAGGTTCTACTCCAGAACAGTGATTTAATCATAGCAACTTTCAGATACTGTTTAGGTATATTCTCATAGGCAGATGGCTCTTTCCTTAAAATGCAGTTACGTCATGCACCCCGTTGTGAAGCCCACAGGATTTCTCCACATTCACAACCACGGTGAAATGTTAGTGAAATGGACAAATCCAATGCACATTATTTTGATTTCCAAAAAAATGCCATGCTGTCCAACAACAGATCCAAGTTGAAGTGACTGATTTCAGGAAGCAGTCTCTAATCAGGACAACTACTTCAATAATTTTTTTTAATGAAGAATTTTGTAAAGAGTTAACTAATATATGGCGGCAATTTTTAGTGGAAGGCAGGCTGACAGCCCGCGATCCCCCCTCAGGGCACCAGACACACCCTGTACATCCTGAACTCCATATCTGCAGCCGACTCAGGATGAAAACCTCCATCACACTAACCAAGTCCCTCACTGGCTCTGTGGGATCATGATTAGGCAGATTGAATTTGTTAGCAACCAAGTTTTCAAGAATTTGAAGAAATTTTAGCGGCCACCTAGCCCACAAACCTCATTTTCTAAATGAGGAAAGCAAGGCTCAGAGGGGCTAAGTGACTTGTCCAGAGCTACACGTGGCTAGTTAAACAACAAAAGCAGGATTTATTCCCAGGTTTTCAGGCTCCAGACTGACTGCATTTTTTTGCTTATCATACGTTCAGTGCTTCGTAATTTTCTTAGTTATAGGAAGAAGAGAAAAGTAAAAGAAGGCTATATGAAACTTAAACGTGTGTATATAGAAAAGAAAAGAAAAGAAAACAGAGAAAAATTTAGTATACAAACCACAGAATTTTACCAGTCTATGTATCCATATTAGGGTCACAGAACAGAAAATGGGAAACCTTGTAGTATAGAAGCATTATAATGGAAGGAAGCATAACATTGGATCCTAAATAATCCACAGAGCCTTCCTACCAAACGGTAGGCAGGAATGGTGCTGACCGTTCAGTACCTGGAACTGAGCTCTTATCACAGAACAGAAACGTCAAGGACCATTTACCACCACATAGTGGGAAGTGCTTTCTGTAAAAGCGTTCCCATGGTTTCACCTCACACTAATTATTCTCTTTACTCTGAACACCAAAATACTTAACCTATACTACCAAGATTTTTTCCACATTCCTTTACCCTACTTTCGGTGTTTTCTATTTATTTCATGTGCCTTTTTTTTTTAATCATTTGAATCAAATGAGAAATTTCTTTTGTAGGCTAGTGCTAAGGACACATGCTGTAAATTGTAAATTCAATCCTCTAACGTCAGACTGAAAAACTATACTGAATTTTCGCGTAGAAGAACGAAGACACACAGAGGTAAGGTTAGTGATGAATCAGGCTCTGGGATTAGACTGGTGCTCAGCTTTCAGTCAGCCTCTAAGAAGTTGAATTAATCTTGGAGTTGATACCTTTTCGCCATAAGACTCAATATCCTCATCTTTACAAAGAGCAAAATAATAGTACCTATATGCCAGCCTTGCATATTAAATGAAATCAGGTAAGTAAAGTACTTACATGGTGACTAATAGATATTAAATATTCAAAAAACAAGAGCTGTTTTTATTCAACTGTACTTTTTGTAAATGAATTACTGATAGCCACCTCTAGTTTAGTACACCAAAGTATAAATTAAATGGTGGGACTTGGGCTATGAAACTGTAAAACTTTCTCCAATGATATAGGAAATATATTATCACTGGCATTTACTTAAATGTTCTTTGTTCATATTTAATCCACAGCAAGTAAAATGGATTTCAAGGTGTGTATGAATCAATCTATCATCTATCTCTTGGTCTACCTATCTATTAAATCATTCAGCACCCAGCACTATGATTTTCCTGGCACATATTGTGAGAGCAATGGATATTTTTTGAATGAATAAATTTTAAAATGTATAGATTAATTACCCAAATTATTCTCTGATCCCAAAGAATTAAGAGGAAGTTTTTCTAGACATGAAATCTTGCCATTTGCGACGACGTGGATGGAACTGGAGGGTATCATGCTTAGCGAAATAAGTCAATCGGAGAAAGACAACTATCATATGATCTCTTTGATATGAGGAAGTGGAGATGCAAGGCGGGGGAGGGGTTGGGGGAGGTAGGAAAAGAAAAAATGAAAAGATGGGATTGGGAGGGAGACAAACCATAAAAGACTCAATCTCAAGAAACAGACTGAGGGTTGCTGGGGGGAGGGGGGATGGGAGAGGGTGGTGGGGACAGGAGGGGGTGGTGGGGAAATGGACATTGGGGAGGGTATGTGCTATGATGAGTGCTGTGAAATGTGTAAACCTGGCGATTCACAGACCTGTACCCCTGGGGATAAAAATACATTATATGTTTATTAAAATAAAAAAATTAAAAAAAAAGAGGAAGTTTTTCTTAAATGTGTTTTGAGCTGAAGGAGCTGTTGCATATTTACTCTTGATCTGAAAAAAGGAAGAAAGGAAGGAAGAAGAGGAGGGAGGGAGGGTAGAGAGCCAAATACAGCAAATAATTATGATTCTTTTAAGGTCCCAAATAATAGTGGGCAAAATATTTATGCACATCTTACCTGTCAGTTCCACATGCCAACTCTAAAGGCATGTTAACTAACTTATTAACTACAAATAGTCTGCTCAGTAAATAAACTATAGTGTCCGACTCTTGCAAAGAATCACAATTATTCTCCAGTCCTCTTGGCATCCCATGCTGATTTGGAAGAGTGGATGTGTATTTATTTGACAAGTCCAAAACTTTTTTGGAAAATAAATTAACTTTTGAATAGTCCGTTTTCATTTCAGCACTGCATACATCCCACCCCGGCAGCATCAATGAGAAGCGGTCTTCATTTGTGGCAAGTCCTAAAGAAACAGAACCCTGAAGCTTTAAAATATTGAGATGCTTAATGCAGAGATTATCTAATTCTTTATCCAGTCCCCATGGCAAAAAGCAAGATAGGAACAATTTAGCTGCATCTATTGTGATGCTCGCATCCACTTTTCTTGATGGCTCGGGGTGCATCTTTTTGGAGTTCTTTGTTTTCTTCTGCCTTTTAATGCCATCACTTTCTTCTAAGAATTTGACAGCATTATCTCCTTGGGCTGGGTTTTCACCAAAAGGTTTGGCTTGCACCTCTGCTGAAAGAAAACCACAGGCAGTTTTATTTCTTTTCAGCGTCAGTGTTTTCTTCTCCACTGTGCTTTTGGCTCTTCTCAGGATCTCACTGCCATAGAATGAATTAGAAGGGTCAACGTCACAGATTGGAGTTGGCAGCAAAAGTTCAACAAGATTTTCCAGATCAAATAGAAGGATATGAAAGCCAATGTTACTCCATTTTGTCTTCACAGGCAAGACATTAAAAGGTCCTGAGAAAGACTTGGCATCAGCAACCTAAAGGAGATTAAGGAAAAAAAAAAAAAATTATGTCAGGGTTTTTATTTTTCAAGTGATTTTATTAAAAATTCCATACTAAAATGGCATAAAATGAAAGTATTAAGTGGCAGTACAACTAAAGCCATTTCAATTATTTTGAATGTTGGGAAAACTTCCCTCTAAATTAAACAGTCTATATTCCTTAAAAACTTTTTTTTTTCCTTCCTAAAACCTTTATTTTTCTTTGGAAAAAAAATATGAATTAAGCCTAGGAAGTAAGATAGCATCAGATTAATATCTTTTCATATCTGATTTCTTATCTTCCTATCAACATAGCCATGAAGACATACAAAGGGGAAAAAGTGGGTTTGAAAATTAAGGAGGAGAACATTGGATGCCTGGGTCGTTCATTCGGTTAAGTGTCTGCCTTTGGCTCAGGTCATGATCCCAGGGTCCTGGGATCAAGCCCTGCATCAGGCTTCCCACTGAGCAGGGAGCCCAAGTGGGGGCTTGATCCCAGGTCCTTGGGGAATCACGACCTGAGCCGAAGGCAGATGCTTAATGACTGAGCCACCCAGGTGTCCCAGGTTCACACAACTTTTTAATTGTTTAATACTTTTCTTTTTTCATTTTTGTGTTTGGTTTGCAATAGGACATACTTTTCATGTTCTTTTTTAAATCTTGATATCAGTTGTTCCAGTATCATTTGCAAACTTGTTCTTTTCTCACTGATCCGCTGCCTGGGACATTATTCAATTAATCTATTCCATAGTATAAGAGCTTTACAAAAAGACTTCAGATCTGGTGGTGAGGTTCTCCTATCCAGGTGTTCATACAGTCTTTTATTCTTTCACGTAAGTTTGAGAATGTTCGTCAAGTTCCAGACTGTATCTCCCACTTACTTACATCATCCTTAATTTCTTTTGATCGTTTAATGGTTGTTCAGAGGGATGTTTATATTATTTGCTTATAAATTTTTTAAACTTCCTGTAGCTATAGGTCCTTTTTCATTTCTGATATTATTGCTTTTGCTTTTTTTCTTGCCAGTTTATCGATTTTGATATTCTCTTCAAAGAATCAAATTTTTACTTTGTAGGTCCTCTCAATGGAATAATGTTTTCCTTGGAAGACCATTTCCTTGAGTAAACTATTTTAATTTCATTTATTTTCTCACAGCATTTTTGAAGGCTTAATTCTCCAGTCTTCAGGTTTCCTTTGAGGCATTTGAGATGTTAGTTAGTACTCTGTCACTCTGTCTGTCTTTTCTCTCTGCTGCTTTTTAGATCTTTTTGTCTTTACTATTCTGCATAAAATCATAGAATCACTAGAATTCTTTTAGGTGTGGATGTTTCCCCCCAATCCTACATTGTATCTGAGTATTTCTATCTCTCCTTAATTTTGTTCAGTTCTCAGACCTACCTTTTTTAATGCTTCCCCTCTGCATCCCTTTCATCCCATACAGAACTCTGATGAGCTCATTTGTCAAACACACTATTTTCTCTCTCTCTCTCTTTTTTTTTATTTCTTTGTCTCTCTGTGCCTCATGCTGGGCATCACTTTGGAATTCTCCTTTAGCTTGCCTATTTTCTTCTCACCTGTCTCTACTATAACATTTAGCTTACCCACTGAGTTTTTAAATTTTGAGTTTTACATTTTTAATCTCTATCAGTTCCATTTGGTCCCCTTAAAAAATAAACTGTTCATTTTTACAGTCAGTTATTTCTTCCTTATATTTTTAAACCATTAGTTCATTTTTATAGTCAGTTATTTCTTCCTTATATTTTTAAACCATTATTTTTCTAGAGGTACTTATTTTGTATAATATACCTATAATTCCAATTTTTAAAATCCTTGTGAGTATGACTTTGCTTTTTTATTTTGGTGGTGCTTTTCTGTCTCCTTACGTTTTGTGACTGTGTATGTGCATGGGTGTGTGCATGTGTGTGCATTTGGGAAACGTTACCAGTGAGAAGCCTTCGAGTCATGGGTTGAAAATGCATTCTTCAAGAGAGAATCTGTGTGGGACGCCTGGGTGGCTCAGTTGGTTAAGCAGCTGCCTTCGGCTCGGGTCATGATCCCGGCGTCCTGGGATCGAGTCCCGCATCGGGCTCCTTGCTCGGCGGGGAGCCTGCTTCTCCCTCTGCCTCTGCCTACCACTCTGTCTGCCTGTGCTCACTCGCTCACTCTCTCTAACAAATAAATAAATTAAAAAAAAAATTAAAAAAAAAAAAAGAGAGAGAGAATCTGTGTTTGTGATTGCCAGGTACCCAAGGGGTACAGATGTTTATTTTACGAGCCCACTAATAGTTAGAAATTAGGTTTGTATATAGAATTGAAAATTGAAATTCAGTAGCTCCCCCTAATCCATGGGTTATATGTTCCAAAGATTCCTAGCAGACGCCTTAGATGGCAGATAGCTCTGAACTATACATCTACTATATTTTTCCCTATGCATACATACCTATGATAAAGTTTAATTTATAAGTTAAGCACAGGAAGAGATTAACAATAATAACTAATAATAAAAGAGAACACTTAGAAGAATATAGTGTAATAAAAGCTATGTGAATGCAGTCTCTCTCTCTCTCTCTCAAAATATCTTATTGTACTGTACTTACCCTACTTTTTGTGATAATGTGAGATGATAAAATGTCTAGTGATGAGATGAAATGAGCTAAATGACATAGGCACTGTGGTGCAGCTTTAGGTTACCACTGGCCTGATGATATGTCAGGAGGAGGGTCATTGGCTTTGACCCATGGGTAACTGAAACTGTTGATAAGGGGGGACTACTGTATTTAGTTTTGATAAGGAAGAAAGGAAATGGGCGCTCTCTTACATTTCACGATGAGTGTAAATTGGCATCTCTTTTTAAAGGTAATTGGCAAAATGTATCGACAACCGTAAAATATTATATAACCTTGGATATAGAAATGACTTTCCTAAGGGTAAAATTACAAAGATACCCAAAATTATATGAAAAAGAATGTTCGTTGTAGAAATTTTTACATCAGTAAGCTAAAAATAACTTGAATGCCCCGCAATATAGATTTAGCTAAATAGATTATAATATGTGCACATATTAAAATACTAAGCAGATATTAAAAAGAGGTTTGTGGGGGTGTTTTTGGTAAAATATATAATACCACAGCAAGAAATTCACACAGTGTCTACGGAAAATACCTAGATTAAAAAGTGTAATCCCGTTTTTATAAAATTGCAGAGATTTCTCAATATCTCCTTTTAACTATATCTATTTCTTAGAGTTTTATTTTTAAGTAATCTCCACACCCAACATGGGGCTTGAACTCACAACCCTGAGATTAAAAGTCATGTACTCTATTGACTGAGCCAGCCAGGTAATAAGAATTGCCAAGGAAAATGTCAATAATAGATACGGCTGTCTAGATGGTTTTAACATTGTGCCTCCCTCCCCCAAAATATGTGAATCAGATTAAATTTAAAAGTGTAAGAAGATTTGCTAGTAAATCAAAGGCCAATATTTTAGATATATAAGCAGCTCACAAAAATTAATTAGCAAAATACTTGTATCTCAAGAAATAAAATGAGCAAAAGAGACAAAAATACCACTGAGGGGCATAGTTTTTAATCCATTTGTCTCAATAAAAATAAAACAAGTATAAAATTTTACATACCGGGGCGCCTGGGTGGCTCAGTGGTTAAAGTCGCTGCCTTCGGCTCAGGTCATGATCCCAGCGTCCTGGGATCGAGCCCCGCATCGGGCTCTCTGCTCAGCAGGGAGCCTGCTTCCTCCCTTCTCTCTCTGCCTGCCTCTCTGCCTACTTGTGATCTGTCTGTCAAATAAATAAATAAAATCTTTAAAAAAAAAAAAAAAAAAAAAATTTTACATACCACAATGGTTTTGAGCCCTTACATTTGCTAAAATTTTTTCAAACTTACAGAAAACAAAAAGGACCCCATGCTGTTGAGTGCTCATTTTTTTTAAAAGATTTATTTATTTATTTTTTAAATTTATTTGACAGACAGAGATCACAAGTAGGCAGAGATGCAGGCAGAGAGAGGGGGAAAGCAGGCTCCCCGCTTAGCAGAGAGCCCGATGTGGGGCTCGATCCCAGGACCCTGGGACCATGACCTGAGCTGAAGGCAGAGGCTTTAACCCACTGAGCCACCCAGGTGCCCCTTGAGTGCTCATTTTAACAGGACTCTGATGACATCTAGATGGCCTTATCTTTTCTCAGAAACATCATGGTTATATGTATCAAGAGTCTTAAAAATACACACTGTCATTCTTTCAGGGTACTTGGGTGGCTCGGTAAAATAAACATCTGACTCTTTGATTTCAGCTTGGGTCATGATCTCAGGGTCCTGCGATCTAGCACCCAGCTGGGCTCCACACTCAGTGGGAAGTCTGCTTGAGATTCTCTCTCTCCCTCTCCCTTTGTCCCCCTGTTCCATACTCCCTCTCTCTGCCTGTCTCTCTTTCAAATCAATCAATCAATCAATCTATCAATCAATCAGTCTTTAAGAAATATTCACTATCCATGTGATGTGATAAGCACTGAGTGTTATATGCAACTAATGAATCATTGAATACTACATCAAAAACTAATGATGTATTATATGTTGGCTAATTGAACATAACAAAAAAAAAAAGAAAAATCTCTAAGCCACACACAAAAAAATTCACTATCATTGTCTCTAATTGAGATGCTACTTCATGTTCTTGGAGGATAGTATACCCAGATCTATGCTGTGGGTTTATCTCTGTTTTCATTCATTCAGCAGACATTGAAGAAATCCTTGCGGGGGGCCTCTTAAGTAGAACATGGTATGAGTAGCTGTCCACAGAATATGGAACAAGACTCAGCAACTGCATAGTTACAGCTCCCACCCTTTACAATCAGAAGAGGAGAGAGATAGGTGCCCAGCAAGGACCTCATAGCCAGGACAAGGGCAGAGTAAGGGCCAATGTAGGAAGCTATGAAGGCCTGAAGCTGGCACCTCATATCCAACTTTGATGACCCATGAAGTCTACGCAGAAGTGACAACAAACCACAATCTGAAAGATTAAAGAGAAATGAACTAAATAAATGGGCAAGACCAAGTACTCGAGGCAAAGAGAACAACATGAGAAGACCCAAGAAGTGTTGGCTGGAGTTGGGGTGAGGACATATGTAGAGACCATGTACTGGGACAATTTTAGTATGGATGGAGAGCAGAATATGAAAATGCAGATGAGCCAGACAGGACAGGAGCCACATTGCGTTAAAGCCTTGCAAACTCTGTTGAGTTTCAAATTTATTCCGCTGTGACCCTCGAAGGGGTATGTAAGTAAGGAAGTCACCGATTCCCAAACTCTAGCTATGATTACTTCTGAACTGCAGGCTAATCAACCAGACTAAGACAGAGTTCCACTCTCCTATGCACTTCCACTTCCCCAAACTGTAATCTCTGGCCACAGTATCTAGACATCTCAATTACTGGGCCAATCAAAATCATAGCAATGATTCTGGCAATATGACACACTCCCTGGTCTGGTCTCATCCTCTTATTTTGTGATCACACAGCCAAAATAGACCCATTGCAGTGTTGTAAACAAAAATCCTAAATTCCCCTCCCTAACCATAATCACCTTAAGCTTCAGGAGCAACTGAACACTTTAGAATATTTTCAAATCATAAATATTATTCCAAGTTTTTTTTTCAAGATTTATTTATTTATTTGAAGGAGAGAGAGAGTGAGGGGGAGGGCGGATAGAGGGAGAAGGATAGGAGCCCGATGCAGGGCTTGATCTCAAGACCCTAGGTCACAACCTGAGCCTAAACCAAGAATCAGAAGCTTAACCAACTGCACCACCCAGGCGCCTGCTAAGTTTTTTTTTTTAACATATAATAAAGTTGTTTTTCATTTGGAAACAAGTCAATTTAGATTATAAGTATAAACCACTATTATATCTTAATGTCCTAAAATGAATATTATAATTCTAGACTATATCATTGTTTAAAAATGTTTAACTCTGTTAAAAAATAGTATATTTTTAAAGTCATGTCATCAATGGACTTTAAAAACAGTACTACCATCATTTTGAACATAAGTAATATAGAATGACAACAAATGTCAATAATAGTAATTACTGAGCTTTCACATTATAGACCGGACATGCACAATATTTAGTAATGTCTAGCAAAGGCTATAGTAAATGTTAACCTTATTTATATTTATATGGTACTATACACAATATATTCTGCCGACAAGAATTCTATTAAAAACAGCCTGCTAAAAGAAATTAAAAAATAGAAGTGTTTTGCTAAATCATGATTGAATAACGTTGTGCAAAAAATATAAATATAATTATATTACTTCTGGAATGATAAAGTATATGTAAACCATCATTTTAACAGAAGTATTTTAGAAGCATTCATCAATCTGATTACAATTAAAAAGTCGAGAACAAGTCATTGAAGACAAAAAAGAATTTCATTGAATCTATGTCACTGCAAAAGTGTGAGGGCTAAATATAAATTTTAAGTTATTAGTCCATGTGCTGCTGACAGAATGCTCTCTGATTGCCTGACAGCTCCCCAAAACGTGCTGTCCAGGCTTTGCACAAATAGAAAAGGTGCTGGTCTTTTCCCCAATATTCCATCACCATTACAACCACTCTCTGAAATTCCAGGTTGAAGCAAGAGAGGAGGTGTGTTTACAATCTGGACAGCAAGAGGTAGCACTAAGGGACAATGTTCCATTTCAACCTCTGAACTTTGGGAGCCTGGGGAATAAAATGGTTCTGATATATCTACATGTGAATGCTCTCAACAGCAGGTGGGGAGTAGGAAGAGGCACATAGAAATGAGCTCTTTGTCTGAGTACACAGACTTCGGGAAAAGCTACTGAGTCAGAAAGTCTGCAAGTGAATCCCAGATGGCCAGCGGAACAGAAATTATTCTTCCACTCCCCGCAAGAACTCAGAATAAATGACAAGTAAAACTAAAGTCAACAACACAAAACTCAAACTCTCAACAACCCAATAGACACATAAAAAGAAGCACCGAAAGGACCCAAAACTTTAGAAGAAAAAATGTGATAGATGTGAAGGTGTAAGTCTAACATCTTTATTTTAAGAAGTCTATTCATTTACTTATTTTTTCTTTATCTTGCTGTGTTCAGCTTGTGCCTCTTCTTTTTTCTATCTGATTCAGAAAGACAAAATGGTTAAACAAGACTGGTTTTACCCCCTGCCTTTGAAGGTGGAAATGCACTGTCTGACAACATGTTCTGATAAAACTTCTCTCTGAAAACATATTGGATCCCCCACTGAGTTTGTTGTGAAAGGATCTGACCTGCCCAACCTACAACCACAAAATAAGTTTGATAAAACTGATGCTTAAAACTACCTTCCTCTTCTCACTTTTGTGACTGTGTGCAATAATACCTAATACAAATATTTAAATATTATGTGAAAAGACATGGATGCTAGCTGCAGAAATATTCTAGGTATTTGGTTATGTGAGAGCAGGAAGAATTTAGAAATTAGCTGATCTTAAGGGGAAATGAGGAACAGAGAAGTAAAGTGACTTGTTGGGTTCCTCATTTGGTAAATAGCCAAGTCAGGGTTCCCAAACCCATTTTTTCCCCCTGACTATTCTTTGGACGACATTCTATGACTTATATTTCTCCAAGAATAGAATAGTGTTTCTTATTTATTATTTCTAAGATGTATGAAGGAGCCTCATTAGCTAAGCATTCATTGCAGGAAATACCATATTCACAGATGTATAAAAACGAAAAAGCCATCATTATAGAAAAACATTCACTAATGAACTGATCACTTACAAAACTAGTGCCTCCCTTTTTAACATAAAGTCCCACCCCACCCATTAGTCAGGCTTTGACTGATGTGTTTGACTTTGATGTGTTCCCATCACAAAGTAGATAGCAAACGCTGTAAAAAATGAAAATGAAGGATTACACTGAATGCCAGAACGGAGTCTCACCCAATGCCAATGACAATCAAGGATCCATCAGGGGAGACCAATTAAGAACTGAAGAAGAGAAAACTAATTCAGATGCTTCAAATGACAAAGCTTTTAATATAATTCTCTTTTCAATACTTTTCTGAAATAACTGCGAATTGTGAAATTCAAAAATGAAGTAAAAAATGACAGATGGCGTACCATACAATTAAATTAGAAAAAAAATCCTCCTCCTCCTCCCCCCTCTTCTTCTCCTCCTTCTCCCTTTTTCTCCTTCTCTTCCTCCTTCCCCTTCTTTCATTTTCCCAAATCAATAGTTTTCAAATAGCAGTATTCAAGAATATTCACAGAATGAAAGAAGTGTCTATCTCCTACACAATCAGAAGGATTACTCATAAAATGGTACTGACTGACCAAGGAAAGCAGGTTATTCCCCTTTCACTCTAAAATAAGAAGTCAACAAAAGTAACTTCAACTTTACTCTGGAGAGTTAACTCTGAAGAGCCAGGAAAAGGTCCCAGCTCTGTGTGTGCGTCTCTTACTGTAAAAGGAGACAGAGTCTGTTTTCAGGGGTTAGAGCAAAGTCCATTGCTGCCTCGCTGGGCGCTTTCTAAAGACAGGCCCATCACTGCGAGATACCCCTGGTGCCTCAGCAAAGCCAGAGAGGCTTTCAACCTAACGGGGCCTTCCTTTCCTTCCGATCATATGACAGAGGGATCCCTGGGATAGAAAAGTCACACCAGAAGAAACAATGATGGATTTCTACTCCATGGCTATGTGGCAAAGTCTTAATTGAACGTGGTCCCAGAAGTTAAAAAAAAAAAAAAAAAAGACATTTAGTCACTGGTATTTTATCAAATAAAATATCGTTCTAGATTTCTAACCAGGATTGCATACTTCTTCCTAATCACATTTTTTGACACATACATTTCACCAAATTTCAGGGAAGCATACCAAAAATTCAGACCTTTTTTCTTACTTTCAAATATCACAAAGGTATTATTTGTGCTCTAAAATGCACATTAAATCACGGTTACAGCAATACCAGCCTCCTCACTAAGAAAGTTTCTTTATCTCCTGAGACACCTTGTGGAAACATGCTCCTGGTGAGCCAGGCTTACATATGAACACCATCTTTTCCTTCTCTTCTCCTAACTGCAGTGGGTGCTTGTCACTGCTGCCTGATTCTTCTGCTCTGTCTTGGCCTTCCAGCCTTTTCTGATTTCTCTGCCTCTGTGTTTGTCCTTATGCTGAGAATGCCCCAACACCCATCTACAGAAAATCTACCCCCAAAGAAAACTCACTTCCCCAAGAGACTTCCCCTTTTCTAATCTCTTCCAGTCATCATCTTGCTGTCCTTGGGTATTTCACGACATTGTTATTTCTTTTCCAACACGCGCGTGTGCACGCATGCGCACGCGTGCGCGCGTACACACACACACACACACACACATATCACTATTTTCATCCATCCCAATCTTTAAAAAGCTGACCATGCCTCAGCCTCAGTGCATTCATCCGTCAGGAATCTCTTAAGAGTTCATAAAACATGAGGTCTATTACAGAGGACTTCTTTGAGCCTTTAAGAGTCAGACAAGCTGGGACGCCTGGGTGGCTCAGTTGGTTAAGCAGCTGCCTTCGGCTCAGGTCATGATCCCAGCGTCGTGGGATCGAGTCCCACATCGGGCTCCTTGCTTGGCGGGGAGCCTGCTTCTCCCTCTGCCTCTGCCTGTGCTCTCTCTCTCTCCCTCTCTCTCTCTGACAAATAAATAAATAAAGAAAATATATTAAAAAAAAAAAAAAGAGTCAGACAAGCTGAGTCCTATAACCATGGAGGGTAAATGTACTGACTTCATGGCATCTTCCTCCTAGTAACTGTTCAATACTGAAACACAATAGTTGAATATGTTATTCCAGGTCTTTTTGAAAAGTAACAAAGAAAATCCAGCACATAAAAAAGTACATTAGGTATGCTCTTGTTTATGGTAACTTGGGATTCAGCTGTTGGGTGTTAGTGATGCACATTTCTGTAAACCCATCTCTAACCTTCGTGTGACCAGAGCAATTCACTTAAGAAACTGTCGCCTAAGTGAAAAATAAGTGCCTCACAACACTAGCCCATTTAAGCACCTAATTACAGGGTCAGTCGAGAGTCAACCTGCCCCATAACAGATTGCCTTCATCAGTGGCGTCCTGTCTACCCAGCTATCGTGCCTCCTCTCCTGGCTCCTGGTGCACTTGGATGTCCTTGCCCTGACTTTGGACTATGTCTCTTCAAAATTTTACTGATGCAGAATCTGGGGTAATTTGGGAAAGGACAAATGTGTTCCTTAAGTAAGCCATTTCTCTACCGATTACAAATGGAAACCACTGTTTTCTATCACTTCTCTCAACATGTTTGTGCTTTAAGTCATAGTATACTTTTCCAGGTCTTTTAAAAAATTCTTTGAAGTAAAAAAAAAAAAAAATTATTTGAAGCGAAATTTCAGATGGAAAAGATACAGACCTTTAAAATGTTTGTTAAATTGTTAGACTATGCTCAAGCAAGTTTCTTTTAAAACACACTTCAACCAAAGGTGAATGCATACAAATTACTTTGCCATACCATTAAAGAGTTCAGCACTTCTTTTAATGTTTATTAATCTGATAGGAAATTTGCACTGGTGATTTCCAGTGAGTATAGTTCTGCAATATAGTTCTGCAATTTAAATGTTCATTTTTGCCCTGTTTCCTAATTTACCATTTATCTTTCCCTTATCAATTTGTTAAAGCCTTTTTGATGTAAAGATATTAACCCTCAAATATACTGCAAATATTTTTCAAGTCTCATTAGGCTTTACATTTATAGATTTTGAGAATCTCTACAATATTTTTTAAAATTTAAAAAAAATTGTTTTTTCTAGATCTTATTTATTTATTTGACAGACAGAGATCACAAGTAGGCAGAGAGGCAGGCAGACAGAGAGAGGGGGGAAAGCAGGCTTCCTGCCAACCTGAGAGCCCGATGCAGGGCTCGATCCCAGGACCCTGGGATCATGACCTGAGCCGAAGGCAGAGGCTTTAACCCACTGAGCCACCCAGGCACCCCTCTACAATATTTTTAAAATGTAAATAGTAAAACTATAATTTTTGTTTCATGTATCTTTTGGGAATTTTGCCACTCTTAGGACTTTCACAATGCAATTACTAAAAATATTACCTATTTTCCCCTAGTAATCTATCTTCCTATATTAAAACTTCTATTCATCTGAAATTTATTTTTGTGAAAGGTAGAGAGTAGGGACATCATTTTATGTTTTACCTAAAAATACACTCAATTGTACAAAGTCCACTTATAAACTTTCTCTTATGATTTTAAGTGCCATTCTTTCCAGATCAAATTATGATTTATATACATGCTTATTCCTAGGCTCTTTTGTCCTTTCCATTTATCTTTTTGCCTCTTCTTAAGTCACTTCTGAACTCTACTGCAGATGATAGATAAATAGATAGATAGATAGATAGATGATAGATATACTTAACATCTGAGAAGGAAACCTCATTTCCATCATTCCTCATGTGCTCATTTTTCTTATCTCATTTTATACATTTATTTTTCCAGAATAATTCTATAATCAAATCATCAAAGTCCCAAAAACTCATGTAGGAGATTTTGAAAGTTATTTTTATTAAATGTATAGATTTGTGACTATGGGAATCTTTAAAATACTGAGTCTTCCCTGTGGGATTCCATATAATAACAATGTTATTGAGTCAAGTTATTTTTTATGTCTTTGAGTGATTTTTAAAACATGTGTTCATATGGCTTATACATATTTCTTATTAAATTTATCCCTATTATTTTATATTTTATACTGTTTTTATCAATGGAATTTTGATACTAACTTGTGTGTTTTTTTGTATTAGTACATAAATTTTTCTTTAGCATTACCATCCTTAACTTTATTTTCTGTTTTATTAGGTCTTCTGTTCTATTCACTTTTATATAGATTATCCACTATTATACTTGAATAAGGGGAATTTATTTCATTCTTCCCATTCCTACTCTTTTTATTTCTTTTTCTTTTCTTTTTTTTTTTTTAAGATTTTATTTATTTATTTTACAGAGAGAGATATCACAAGTAGGCAGAGAGGCAGGCAGAGAGAAAGAGGAGGAAGCAGGCTCCCTGCTGAGCAGAGAGCCTGATGCGGGGCTTGATCCCAGGACCCTGGGACCATGACCTGAGCCGAAGGCAGAGGCTTTAACCCACTGAGCCACCCAGGCGCCCCTTTATTTTTTTTTCTTAACCTTTGGTATTTACTAATACTTCCAGGAAAGAAAAAAAAAAAGTTAAGTAATAATATTACTATAACCAAATTGGTATTATTGCTTTTTAAAAGATTTATTTATTTATTTTAGAGAGAGACAGAGCATGAGCAGGGAGGGGCAGAAGGAGAGGGAGAGAGAAAACCCCAAGCTGACTCTGCACCAAGCATGGAACCCGACGCAGGAATGGATCTCACAACCCTGAGATTATGACCCAAGCTGAAACCAAGAGTTGGACACTTAACTGACTGAACCACCCAGGGGCCCCTATCATTGATTAAAAAAAAAAAAAAAAAATTCACTTATTTTCTCAATGTTGGCTAAGGTGGGATGGTTTTCCTAGGTCCATTTATGTGAGTAACCACCTCTCTTTAACCCCTGTCATTAAATTTGATTTATTCAGTAATAACAGGTAATTGAAAGAATACCAGGTACATTTTAACAACATCAACTAGTAAAGATCGCATATTAATTTATAATCCCAAGTACTTCCCTCATCAAATACCGTCTGAAAGAAAAATCTAAAACAATGTTTATTGGGAGATCAGTAAAAATGTAACCAGGTCTGTATGTATTAATATAGAAGAATGCCTGCCAAATATTTTTAACATAACAAAGCAATTTGTAGAATACCCTCTAATATAATCAATCTCATTTCTATGTGAAAGAACAACTTACACACATGAACACAGACCTACACATGTATTTTCATTTTATGGTGTAGAAAGAAACACAACAGCATCATAGTATGGAGGCTAACACAAGGGCTGTGGCTTGAAGAGTGAGAGAGGATTCTTCACGATCCATAAATGTCAGGGTCCTCCCTGGACTGTCAAGCATTCATTTCCTAAAATTCAGCCTTGATCCATTAGTGATACATGAAAGCCAATACTGCCACACTGTATTTTGGAAAGTCTTAAATTACAAAATAAACCATACCTGAAAAGTCAAATTACCGTATATATTACTGACATGATATCCAGGAAAAGAAAATGCTTTTATTCCACCCCCCCCAAATATATCAAGACATGCCATCTACTTTAACTGATTTAATACACATTACCACATAAAAATTTCATGGAAAGTACAATTTAAATGCTATTTTACCTATGTTCTTGTCTCCGAAGGCTGTTTACCATTGGGATTCAGCTTATTCTGGGAACTCTGCTCCCTCCCTTAAAATACGCATTTCCATTAGCTGATGCAGAGTCCTACACTGGTTTACCCTCTTTCCTAACACACTAGTTATTTTCTTAACAAGACACACATGCCTGATGAATGGGCTCCTCCCTTTGCCTGCTGCCTTGTCCTTTGGCTGATTCAAAGGCAGAAAATACAAATTAGAAAGAAAAATAAAGGAACTGTTAATAAATGTTATGTAAATTAACACTTATCTAGTATTAAAAAGCTTTCACACAATTTTCACTTTAGACTTCCTTGGTCTAAAAAAACAGAATTCAGCGCAAAGCTAGATATTGACTTAAAAATTCCTTGGTTTATGAATACTTACGAATGGGGCGTGAGTGCTTGGTCTCCATATCAGCAGCAAATTAATAAATTAATGTAATAGTAACTCAATGCTTACTGAGTAGAAGACTTTAATTCAACAAGTCCAATAATCCCTTGAAGTGCAGAAACAGGATATTAGATTATTTTTTTAACCCCCTGAAACGCCTTGCCCTGTCTGGCCTTGAAAAGATGATAAAGCTCCATTCCAGCCTTCAAAGGTAAAGTCCCTAGTTGTATTGAAGCACAAAGCATTATAGTTTCTAAAATAGATAGGAGCTGCTGTAGGACATGCTTCCACCAAACTGCCTTTGGGGTAATCAAATGCAGTGCTGAGAACCTGGTCAAAGTGAATGCAGCTGGTAGAGGAGAGGCTGAATCTGGTCTAGAGCATTCTAACTCCTCACGTGTCTCGTTTTAATCCAGAATAATCCTAAAGGATGTTTGCTTAAATTGAAAGCTGAAATGTGTGTATGTTTGTGTGTATAAGGAGAGAAAATAACACTTCAACAATTTAGTAATTTCCATGATCTAACCTAAAATGTCTAGACTTTAACTAGAAAGATATTTCCATTGAGAATTATAAGAACATGCCATTGAATTTTATATATGGAAACTCAATGTATGAACGTCTACTTTATTCATTAAAAATGCATACAGTAACAAACTTTTAAAGCACTACTTGGACCTTCAGTTATAAAAACATAACCAAGTTTAAGTATTGTGTTTAATTATAAATGCTAATATTGCTTTCTATATAATTATTTCACGAATAAATTTTCTCTCATGAATTGAGAAAAATGGGGCATCTCTCAGTCATGACAAGAAATGAACCTTGAAGTAAAATCAAGTATTTGAGGGAGGTAAAAGCAGCCATATGCTTACCGATCTTTATTCATTCAATAAGGGTGGAGTAGACACTTTAAAGCAGACACCCACACACAAAAAACTAAAACACAAACTGCATCTCCCCAAAACAATTGGAATTGTGAAATAAGATTTATTTTACTCTGTTTGTGCTAGCAATTAGGAATTTTTCTCCTTTAATCTATCCTTTCTCAGTGCTATATGTAGTTTATCTTAAGATATTTTTATGGAAAAATATCTAGATGTTCAGAAGAGCTCATTTATATTTCTTCATGGGAATTTTATCTTCATTGACAGAAACCAGTAACTATTTTTAAAAGGATTTTTATTATTGATTGACTAAATGAAAAAGATCTACACAGGGCTTTGCTCCTATTGCACCAAATACATTTCAACATTTATAACAAATGACTTAATTTTACAGAAAACCATAAGCAGGTAGGGATATGCCAGCTACAAAAGCATACGTCTTACAAAGATATGAAAAACCATTGGTGGAACGACAGGAATGAACACGTCTCCCAACGATGCATAAATCGAAGAACAAAGTGTAAATGAAAGTGCCAGCCACTCATTTTTAGATCTGTGGAGCCCTTGGTTGCTGGAGATAGTTGTTGGCAGTAAAAACCGTCTCCCTCCAAAGGGTGGGTGGAGAGCTGAGTGATTGGCAGCGCAAATAGAAGACAAAGGAGAAAGCCTTCAATCTGCAGCTGATGCACAGGAAGAACACGGGGAGCTGAGTTTACAACAGAGACAACATTACCAAGCTAATGGCATGGGCAATCATGGGGCCACCACACATCCCGGGTATCAGCAGGGCATCCACTTTCAGCTAAGTGTTAGAGTACCTTTTTGCTTTCTCTCACCACTGCAGGGGTAAAACAACCTGGTGGGGGAAACACACTGACTGGTAATAAATTACTATATTGGATACTTTCTGTTTTCTTTCAGCAATGACTTTACTGTGTATTCTTGCTATCATTACCAATTAAAGTGCAGCCTGCTTTAGCGGACTGTATCTAACGGTGCATCAGTCCCGACGCTCCAATTGCTTTGGCAAGTATCACAGGGTCAAGAGGCTCCTTTGACCTGGATCATCTAAGTCTTTCTGACCACTCACTATCTGAAGCAATCTCAGCTGAACAGACGGACACTTTCTGTGACACTATAAAGCTTAGAATATAAAGATAAATGAAATTGTGTTTCAGGCTTCAAACTGGTTTATGAGTGTGAAATATTGTTAGTGTCACCTACAAAATCTCCAGTTTTAAAGTGCACACTTTGACTCTGGCTAATGGATAGAATTGCTTGCCTCTTTTTAAACTGTAGATTTAATTTTTTCACTTGAGGAATAGCAGAATTTTGTAAAGCATGATTAAGGATTACTCGGTTACATTGCAATTACTATAATCACAGCCCATTTAAAAAGGCAGGTTTTACTTTTTATTACTGTGCAATGGTGTTATGCTTGTTTTCTCTTTTAAATAAATGATGCATCAAGAAAGTTACACTGTACACAGGAAAAAAACTAAGACTATAAGTGCTGGATGAAGTAAAAATGAAGATTTTAATTTTCCTTAGACATAATTTTTTTCTCTTAAACTCCATCATTCACTTGCTGGAAGGACAGTCTAGTAGTTTACATATCTGGATGTGAAAGGGAAATGATTAAGCGACAGCTTTATATTTCTTTAATCCATTTGTGTTAGTATATCATCATGGTTATTTGAATATTTAGAAATTTTTAGTTTAACCTCAAGTAGAAGATGTATAAAATTTTCCTCACTTAAACTGAAGCCTGGTCTCCTTTAAATAAAGTGACCATTTAATTTATTGTTTATACCAAGTTACTTTTGAGAGTGAAATAGTGCACTACTAATAATTACATTGAAAAAATAGGCATGTACTAGGAAGTCTCATGGTAATATACTCTCAAAGGAAAAAGGCAATGAATATGCATATTTTTAAAAAAATCTATATTTCTGTATCACTCTTGAAATGTGACTATTTTCTGTAAATCACAATTATTCTGTAAGTCTATTTTTAAATAAAAAAAGGGAAGTTTTTGTTTTTGTTTTTTAACTTTCATGTTCAATTTATTAGTTCCAATTCTTAACAGCTTCTTAACTGCAATAAACAACAACAAAAAATAATAACCAAAGCCCCAATAATAGGAATATTACCAAATTGTTCAAGGCTTTTTATTTCTGTATTTTGTGCTTCTAAAGTCCATGAAACAGTATTCTGTTATGGTATTTCCAAAATAACCTCTCAGCAATCAACTAAATTTCTATCAGGCAAACAGATTTGGTTGCAGGCAAGTGAGAAAGGATAGGTATAATAGATTTAGAGTTAAACCATTTGTCATGTTTGAGGAACTAACAATTTCAGAGAAAAAGAGGAAAACAAAATCACTTGGGCTGAGAAAAAATGTTTCAGGGCACTCTAGCCTGGGAACTGGCTATTAGACTAGAGACAAAGTTAGGGACAAATGCATTCTTCTCTATCAGGAACCATAATCACAAGTGTGTCCCCACCTTCTGCAAAGGGATAAAAACCAAATACCAGCTTTGAAGTCTCAGGGTTTTCTAAGTAATTCTAAAAAGCAAATGCACAACGCAGTCTCCTTTCTAGACAATAAAATGCTTTAATGACAGAAATAAACTTCAGGGAAAAGCTCTCAGAGAGTTTGGGGGTAAAAGAAAAGGCAAGTTGAGGTAGGGCTACATAGGAATTATGGAAACTAAGTCACATTAACCAAATGCTCTGGATTGAACGTGTCATCCCCAAATTCACAGGTTGAAATGCTAATCTCAATCCATTGCTATTGGGAGGTGGGGATGTAGAGAGAGAAATAGATCATGAGGTGGAGCCCTCCTGTATGGGATTAATGCCCTTATAGGAAGAGGTCAGACAGCCAGTTAGCTCTGCTTCCATCATGTGAGAATACAATAAAAAAAACCCAGCCATCTGCCACCAAGAAAAGGGCCTTCGCCAAACACCGTATCAGCTGGTTAACTTGATCTCAGACTTCCCAGCTTCCAGAACTATGAAAAATAAATTTCTGTTTTTTACAAGCCACCTAGTCTAGGGTATTTTGTGATAGCAGCCAAAGCTAAGACACCAAAAATAAATAAATAAATAAATAAATAAATAAATATCTAGTAGTAATTAAGGGTCTTTGCTGATAAACCTATTTAACATTCTACTGAAGCCCCAAAATTCCTCCAAAATATAGAGCATCCCAGCACTAGAGTCAAAAGAGAAAGAATTGCTTATACTGGTTATACTGGTGCAAAGCTATGGGAAGGAATCCATTAGGATGCCGGATAAGTCTGACTGGATTTCAGGAACAAAACGAAGGAGTGGAATTATTTCTGCACACAGAAAGATTAAAAAATAATATGACTCAGTCTGAAAACTTGAAAAGATATATTTCATTATTATAAAATCATAATAATACAGAATATAAAATGTCAACTCAGGCACCAAATTCTGAATTATTGAAGAGACTGAAGATATTTATATATAATTATAGATTTTTAAAAACTTAGTAAGGTAAGTAAGGGGCATTTGAATGAGAACTTAACTTTAGAAAAATAATGTTTGCTATATTGTTTCTGCCTTTAATGAACAATAGTAATACCACTTACATAGTATTAAAACTATACATAAACAAAAAGAAAATCAACCTTATCAATAATCACACCATCCAAGGAGATTCTTAACTTTTTGAAGTAGAAATCTGGAAAGAAATCATACTTTTCCATTCCATGTTCACGGATTAGAAGAACAAATACTGTTAAAATGTCAATACTATCCAAAGCAATCTACACATTTAATGCAATCCCTATCAAAATACCACCAACATTTTTCACAGAGCTAGAACAAACAATCCTAAAAGTTGTATGGAATCACAAAAGACCCCAAATAGCCAAAGCAGTCTTGAAGAAGAAAAGCAAAGCTGGGGTACCTGGGTAGTTCAGTGGGTTGAAGGTCTGCTTTTGGCTCAGGTCATGATCCCAGGGTCCTGGCATCAAGCCCCGAGTCAGGATCCCTGTTTGTCACTCTGTTGCTCCTCCCATTCACACTCTCGTTCTCTGTTGCTCACGCTTTCTTTCTCAACTAAGTAAATAAATAATCTTAAAAAAAAAAAAAAGTAAAAAGAAAAGAAAAGAAAAGCTGGAAGCATCACCATTCCAGACTTGAAGTTATATTACAAAGCTCTAGTAATCACATCAGTATGGTACTGCACAAAAATAGAAACATAGATCAATGGAACACAATAGATAACCCAGAAATAAATCCACAACTCTTAGTTCAAACTTCGACAAAGCAGGAAAGAATGGAAAAACGACAGTCTCTTCAACAAATGGTTGGAAAAAAGTCTTTTCAACAAATGGTGTTGGGAAAAATGGACAACAACATACAGAAGAATGAAACTGGACTACTTTCTTACACTTATTTATACACAAAAATAAATTCAAAATGGATGAAAGACCTAAATGTGAGACAGGAAATCATCAAAACCCTAGAGGAGAACATAGGCAGCGACTTCTTACTAGACATGTCTCCTGAGGCAAGGGAAATAAAAGCAAAAATAAACTATTAGGACTTAATCAAGATAAAAATCTTCTGCACAGCAAAGGAAACAATCAAGAAAACTAAAAGACACCCTACAGAATGGGACAAGATATTTGCAAATGACCTATCTGATAAAGGATTAGTATCCAAAACCTATAAAGAACTTAACAAACTCAACACCGAAAAAAACAATTAATTCAGTTAAAAAATGGGCAGGAGACATGAGTAGACATTTTTTCCAAAGAAGAAACACAAATGGCTAATAGACACATGAAAAGATGATCAACATCTCTCATTACCAGGGAAATACAAATCAAAACTACAATGAGATATCACCTCATACCTATTAGAATGGCTAAACTATTGATTTGAAGGGATACATGCACCCTGATGTTTATAGCAGCATTATAGCCAAATTACAGAAAGAGCCCAAATGTCTACTGACTGATGAATGGAGAAAGAAGTGATATATATGATGGAATATTACTCAACCATGAAAAAGAATGAAATCTTGTCCTTTGCAATGATGTGGAGGGAGTTAGAGTTTTATGCTAAGAAAATAAGTCACAGAAAGACAAATACCATATGATTTCACTCATATGTGGAATTTAAGAAACAAAACAGATGAACAGAGGGGAGAAAAAGGGAAACCAGAAAACAGACTCTTAACCATGGAGAACAATCTGAGGGTTGCTGGAGGGGCAATGGAGAGGGGAATGGGTGAAAGGAGATTAAGAAGTGCACATGTTGTAATCAGTGCCAGGTATTGTATGTAAGTGATGAACCACTAAATTCTACACCTGAAAATATCACACTGTATGTTAAATAATTGGAATTGAAATAAAAACTTAAAGGGGAAAAAAAGCAACAAGGCATTCCACAAAATTTCTTATAATTTTATAGATACAAGGGTCTTAGAAATTAATATTTGGGGGTGCCTGGGTGGCTCAGTGGGTTAAGCCTCTGCCTTCGGCTCAGGGTCTTGGGATCGAGCCGCGCATCGGGCTCTCTGCTCAGCAGGGAGCCTGCTTCCCCTCCCCCCACGCCGCCTGCCTCTCTGCCTACTTGTGATCTCTGTCTGTCAAATAAATAAATAAAATTTTTAAAAGAAAAAGAAATTAATATTTGTGTAGCCATTAGGATATCTACTAAATGCTTCCAGTCTTTCCCAGCACATAGCTACAGGTTCATTAGTTTCGTTTTTGTGACCATGAAGATCAGAGACCCGTTCTCACTTCGGATTGGTGCATAGAGTTAACAAGAAATAAACTCAGTTTGCTTTTAGTTAATGAGATTTGGGGCATTGCTTGCTGCTAGCCTATCTGGCTCCAGACCACAGGCAACCTGATTTATCAGTAGATGAGTGAAGAGCAAGACAGGTAACTACAAAGGAAAAATACTCCCGTGTTTCTTCTCTACTCCTCTCTACTACCATCATACTCAAACTTCTCTACTCTCAATACTTCTGACACCAGATGGGCGGGAAGTTTTCCCCACACCAAGCAATTCTCAGACACCAAGTGGGACATGTGTCCTATAATTTAAGTCAATGGTGACACTACCTATCTGCAGATAACATCACTACAGGTTAAGTGATTGGTCCCATGAGACCGCCCCACTTCGGATGTTTGTTAGAAGTCCAGGTTGTCACCTGTATTTCTGAAAAACCAGCTGTAGATGGGGGTTTCCCATGACCGTCTTCCTGGCTTTGGTGATTGGCTAGTATGGCTCACAGAACTCCGGAAAATAGTTTGCTTACTTGATTGCCAGTTTGCTACAAAGGATATTAGAGGATATAAATGAAGCATCAACTTGTAGAACTACATAGGGCAAGGTATGCAGGAAGGAGCAGCGTGCTTCCACGCCCTCTCTAAGAGCACTGCCCTCCCATATCTCTGTTCAACAACCCGGAAGTTTTCTGAAGTGTGTCCATTGGGTTTTTATGGAGACTTCATTGCATAGGAATGGTTGATTAAATCATTGGCCATTGGTGATTAATTCAACCTCCAGGCCCTTCTGTGCCCTGACATGAGCAGATGGGACTGAAAGTTCCAACCATCTAAGCACCTGGTTGGTGCTTTCCCAAACTGACTTCATTAACATAAACTCTGGTGTGGTTGAAAGGTTTGTTATGAAGAACAAAAGATAGCTTTACGGCTCTGGCTCTCCTTGCAGGAAATTCTAAGGGTTTGGGGAGCTCTGTGCCAGGAACCATGTAATCAACCTAACTACTGAAATGCCAGTGTTGAAATCAGAATACAAATCGACTATTCTCCTCCAGTGTCCTTTTCACCACATAAATGTGGTCTCACTTGCTTATGTGCTTTCTGTTTTTCTTAGAAACTACTCTAAGACACAACAATTTTTTCCCCTCCTGTTCTGAAGGGTGCTAACTATCTGAATAAATACTTCATAATTCAACTGTGGTGTTATTCTAGAAAAATGTAATGACACTAATAGAAAAAAAAGGTACTCTCAAATTTAAAAGCAATTTAGGAAATTTTATTAAAAAACTAAATATGAGTCAGGAAAGATATGTTCCCATATGTCTTATATGCTCTCTTTAAATAGCAACTATTTCCTTCAATTTTTATACTTCTCTGTGCATATACCTGTCAATTAAGACAAGTATGTGTTGCTAAATTACTCTGTACGTTCTCCCTAGAGATGATAACTAATTAAAAGAGATGCGCTGTAGATACGCTGATCTGACTTACTCCAAACACCTTTGCTTCCCAACTATGACATGCAAGTCACTGCTACCACACTGATGTCTTTCAAACATCATACTAATAAGCTTCTAATTGGCCAGAGGTCAGAAAGGATGCAGCTTGAAGGAAAAGCAACTTATAGTTGGAATTGGTTTACTACGAAGTAAACCAAAGGGCAAAAGAAAAAAAAAGGTGCTTTCTCTTTGGAATGATTCTTATGTGTATTTACATAAAGGACAACCAGTTGAACATGTATTTTGGGTATATATCTCTGTGTGGCCACTAGATAGTCAATTTAACATATACTTATTAAATTGAAGTCAACACCTAGGGAATACACTCACTTGAAAGTATATAATTTAAATTAAAGTTTATGGAAAAAAGTTCTTTCAGATGATCACTTGACAATAAATAACCACATATCCAGTAACTGATTGACAAGATCAACTTTGTAGACTACCTTAAAGAAATAAGCACTGGGGGCAAAATGACAAAATTGTCCAAAAAGCCAAAATGGATTTCACAAACGAGGGCCCCCAAACTGATTTAAAATAGTTATAACTTTTAGCAAAGAGGGAGCATTCATTATAAGAATATCTGTTGATGACTATAACTGAATACAGTTTTTCCAGTGGAAAGCATCCACTCCTCTTGTAGACTATGACAGTGAATTATAATGGAATCTTATCACAATATTGCCTGCCACAGGGGTGAGAAAATCATGGTCAACAGGCCAAATATTGCCCACCAACTCTTTTTTGTAAATGAAATATTTTTGGAGAAATGTTCATTTGTTTATGGATCATCTGTGGCTGTTTGGGTATTGTAGAGGCAGAACTGAGTAGTTATGACAGACTGTATGGATCACAAAGCAAAAAACATTTACTATCCAGTCCTTTACAGAAAAAGTTTGGCCTGTCCTGAATTAACAGGAATTTTAAATATATACAAAAATATTTTTTAAAGGCAATATCCAATATCACAATATGAGTATAAAGTGTATGATTTAAGGTGTTAAATATCCTTGATTCAGTTAGTTATATTTTAACAGAGGATTCTAAAGCTTGTACTGGTTGTTTTCTGTCACTTATGTGATTTTCCATGCCATTTATAAGTTGTTCTCAGAAGTCCAAGGCCAGTTTCGGAGACTTCTTTTTATTTTCCTGCAGGAAAGACGTGGTCGTCTTCCACCATTTCCACTATATATTCTGTCTCCGGTCCTGTCAATCTCTCATCAGTCTCCTATTCACCACCCCTCTTTATATTCTGGGATTTGGATCTGCTGTTGCCCACAGCAAAGTCTCATCTGTCAAGATTTCGACCTAATGTCACTTCTGTATCCTGTGGCCAGCCTTGGCCTCACCACCTGCAGGGGGCTCCAGGAGCACTTTGGGATACAGGTCTACAAAACACATGTATTGTGTCATGGCTTTTTCCAATTCAATGTTCAAAAACCCAACACTCATCAGTAATTTCCTTGTCTTCCTGCACCCATACAATACTTTTTCTCTTTTCACCCCCCAGGCCCTCAGCCCAATTTTCCACACAGCAACCAAAGTGATCTTTTCAAAATGGAAATCAGACGTGTCATGACAACCAGGACTTGGTTAAAATTCCCCTTATCAAGAAAAGTGTCTGGCGCATGATAGGTGTTCCGTGAATATTTACTGAATAAATATTTTCTTCTGTACTCCATGCCACAACACTTAACATAACATACAGACATAGCAGTTCCTTGTTTTTAAGGAACTTGAGGACTACTTGACAAGATAAGAAAAATGAATACTTGAAAAGTAACTAGGTAATCCACAGTTAATTACATGTGTTTAACTAGTAGGGACATGTTAAACAGTGCCTGCAGGTGCTGCGGGGAGGACTGAACTAGGTGGAGAGAGGAACCTCTGTACATAAGTTAAGGCAGGAGGAGACGCACGGGGAGCAGAGTCAGCAAGGCAGCCATGTGGAGGAGCACTGGTTTGTCCAAAATGACTGAGATGCTTCCTCCCTGGAGGCAAGGAGATGGGAAAGAAGAGCAAATCCCAGGAGGCTTGGTATCTCCCGGAACCGTTCAGGCAGCACGCTACCCAATGCTCCCCCGCGAAAGAGTTAACTAAAAACATTGACTGTGAGAACACATCACCAGCGGAATCAGCCCTCCTCACCAGCCTCTCATCAGAGTTCAGCAATTTGCAAGTGATCTACAGAAGGAGGAAGGCAAGTGTGCCACTTGAGGGTTGCAGGGTTGTGCCAGAGACTCTGCATTGGGAAATGAAACATAAATCAGGCCTCTTCATATTTATTACACTTACATTTCTAAAAGTTATTACAAACCTGTTGATTAGATTGTTGCTGGCTTCAGGGGTTTTGTATTGAGGGGAGGGCTAAGTAAAGTAATTATTTGAAGGAAGCAGAGGGCCTATGATACACACTATAATCCTCAGGCTATTTTTGAGTGCTTATTTTAGATAACTTTGTTACTAGAAAAAAGAGCCTGAGATTTAAGGGCAAGCGAACGGGGCAATAATATAAACTTTGCTGGTGCAAGAAACCATCTCACCACACTGCCTTTTCATCTTTCTGAATCTATAACAGCTCACCAGTGTGCCCATCGTTCCCACAGTGAATCATTCCTCCCAGTGTGCTAAACATCCTACATTTCATCACCAGTGTTTAATAAATTTTTTCTTATAAACTTCTGAATTGATTTGGACTGGTCTAAATATCAATATGCCTTATAAACTTTTGAATTGATTGGGACTGGTGTTTAAACATCGGTGGGGTAGCAGTTGTGTTCAACAGCTTCTTTTCTTCGCTGTTATTGACTTTTCTTTCTTTCTTTTTTTTTTTTTTTTTTTTTGCTAGGTCATCCCTCTGTAAGATCAAGTCACATGTAAACCCAATTTGGACTTAAAGCAATTGTCTAGCAAAATAAATACATATTATATTTCTAGAAGTCATTTATTTTTTTCTCTATAACTCAGGAAAGGCTGTATCCTCCACCTTCTTACCATCTATTTTTCATGTTTATACCTTCTCGGCTTTCAGTCCAGGGGTTTATTCAACAAATATTTCTGAATGTCTGCCTTGTGTCAGACATGTATTAGGTGATGAGGATACTGTGATAAACTAGCAGAACAGGTAACTGCCCTCTTTGAGCTTATACTGTCGTGGAGAGTAGAGAAGATAAAAAATGAAAAAAAAAAAGGATGCTGAGAAAGAGAATAATGGAACGTGGCCTGCTACTTTCCTTAAGGGAAGTGACATTGAAGCTTACACTTCAAGGTGAAGAACCAGAGAGAAAAGATTCTGGCAAAAGACTAGCAGTTGGAGAAATAGGAGTTTTTAAAATAAGGCCAAGTAGCTGGGAATTAAATATTTGTGTTATGGTCCCAAATCTACAGTTGACATTCTTCTATATCTTTTTCACATATGCTTCATAATTTTGGATTTTATTCTGAGGATGAATACAACTCAGATTAATATTACTTGAATGTCCATTTCCAAGGCTCTTTTCTTCCCATTCAGGTCATGCTGGTGGAAGCTGAAAAGACTAATTCATAAACCATGTTGCAGGTTCAACAGATTGGAATGTCATATAGCTGAAGAATACGCGTAATCATTATAGGACATTTATACTACCTCCAAGATAAGTGTCAAAATCAAATTTAAAACTCAGAATGTATTTTTGCTAAGAAAAGAAACTGTATAGTTCCCAGCTTAAGAGAGACAATAAAAATTACTTAGTAATACTGATTAACAGTTTGAATTTTATGAATATTTTGAAATATTAAAGGAGATACTTTGTAGATTTCAATTATGCATCAAGGTATCTAGAACTTGGAAACAAACAAGCAAAAGTCACCAGAGGATAGGAAAAACTCCAATTTAAATTCTTTCCCAAGTATCAATTAAGAACCACCAACTATACCTGCTCTAATTGTGAAATGAGGAGACTTTTCATTAGAGTATGGTGTTGAATGTTTACTCTGAATAAAATTCAGCATATCCTGAAAATAGAAATGAAAAGTAACCACATTAAATGATTTATCAAAAAGATATCAGGAAACTGCAAGAGAGGGCTGTAAAAGTGTAAGGGGACATAATATTTGATTTATACATAACAAAGTACTGAGTAGCTTGTAGATTATATTGTTACATTTCATGATCTGTCTATGAAGTAAGCACCACTTACAACGCTTTCTTTGCAAAAAAATAAAATAAGGAGAAAAAAATTCTCAGGTTTAATCCATTTGTAAAGGATAAACAGATTTTGATAATTATTTCCTGTTATGAAACTGAACTCTGATAAACAAATAATGTTTTAAAATTCAAGAGCTTAGTCTGAGAATCAATGGACATAGAGTATTAGGTTAAGGCAAAACAAAACCAAAACATCAAGCTGTGATCCCATAACTGGGCCAGAAAAACAGTAAAGCAAACCATCATCTGGGGCATTGCTGGTTATCCCAAAATTTATTTCTGGTGCAACTCATTGAATCTGCTATATCTGATCCCAATTTTTCCCTTGAGTAACACAGAGAGTTGATCACTTAATTTAGATGTATATTTCATAGCAGGAATTTATTATGATTAATAGAATTATCATAAAAAGGAAAATAAATTTCCTAATTCTATGCATCCTTGATAATGCCAGAAATTTCATACCTAAGATAAAAAATATATTCTAGGGGCGCCTGAGTGGCTCAGTGGGTTAAGCCTCTGCCTTCGGCTCAGGTCATGATCCCAGGGTCCTGGGATTGAGCCCCACATCGGGCTCTCTGCTCGGCAGGGAGCCTGCTTCCTCCTCTCTCTCTGCCTGCTTCTCTGCCTACTTGTGATCTCTCTCTGTCAAATAAATAAAATCTTTAAAAAAAATATATATATATATATGTGTATATATATATATATTCTAAAGATTGGTCAAGCTAGTTGTTAACATAACTGAATATCAAGAGAAAAAAGGAAAAATATGCTTAAGAGACCTTAAAGATAAACAGTATATTATCTATAAACTTGACTTTAATTATAAATGACAAAGTTGAAGAAAAGATAGGTCCTTGGTAATTTAAGATGTTAGACTGCTGATCATATGATAAAGTTCTAGAATTTTGTGAAAGTTCCAGATTTAGGTAACTTCTTAGGTTTGGAGAGCCATACCCACTGTCAAATTATTTTCTTGGTTAAGCCTCATCATGACCATGTAGGAAGACAGGACCCACGTTACACCTTCCATACTCCATGCCATGCTACGGTTTTGGCAAAACAGGGTTAGACTTAAGAGACTAAAGAGACAGCTCCTCCTAAGGAATACACAGGATAAGAGGTCCCAAGAGTCTTGATTCAAATTTCAGATTAGAACTGGGACAGCTAATCAGGGCACTTAGCAGAGTTAAATGTTCCAGAAGCAGAAGAAGGTAATAGTTCTAAAACACCAACCACCCTGAGTTAGAACAACTTCCCATCTGTAGGCAGCATTGTACGGATGCCCCCCAAGATTCTCAGCCCCTTGTGAAATATACCTTCCTCCAGTTATTCAACCAAACACAAATCTAGGTACTGCGCCAATGTAATTAAGGTTTCAAATCAGTTAACTTTAAAATGGGCAGAGTATCTGAGTCATCCTGATTTATTCACATAGATTTTCTAAAAGCAGAGAGTTTTTAAATAGTCGTTGGCACAGGAAGAAGTCAGAGATTCAAAGTCTAAGGGGACCTGATACAAAACAATTTCTCTGCTGCTGGCTTCAAGAGTAAGAGGGCTATTTGGCAAGGTATGTGTGGTCCCGGGTTGAGAGCCGGCAAGAAAACAAGGACCCCAGTCCTACAACCACAGGTAACTGAACTCTGCCAATAACCTGAATAAACTTGGCAAAGGGCCCCCAGCCCCATACGACACGGCAACCTCAGGCTACCTAGATTTCAGCCATGGGAGACCTTGCACAGAGAATCCAACCAGGCCATGCCAGACTCTTGGCACATGAGAAGTTGTTCTATAATAGATGTGTATGGCCCTAAGCCTCTACGATCATCATAATTTGTTACATAGCAATAAGAAATTAAAACATCATCATTTTGAAGGGTTCGGGCAGAAAAAGCCAGGGCGGCCATCCAGGAGAATGGAGATCAAGGTTTCTGGTTCCTGGAAAGGCAACCTGGAAGAAAGCGGTACACTAAGCAGCATTGATTAAAGAAAAGAAAAATCAGAGATCCAAGGAAAAATTAAATCCTATCAGCTAAATTAAATCCAATCACAGCAAATCAGGGAATTCTGGAATTCTAGGACTAGAAGAGCAGCTCCAAACTGACTTTTAGTCTACTGGATCCCCTGCTCAGTTAGCCATGAATGTTTATTGAAGGAAACGGGTGGGCAAGTGAAGACAGGACAACGTGGGAGCCCAGGAGCCAGCGGAATTCGGCAGGTCAGAGCCTGGCTGCAGGCTCCATCAGTGCAGCTACACTGGGACTGAGAGGGGAGAGACAGGAACCAACAGGCCCAGTACTGAATCGAAACCTAATTTACTGTATGATTCAATCAAGACTAAGCTCTAAAATCCCCCTAGTGAAAAAAAGGAGAGGAGAAAACAGGTAACCCGATCATTTCCAGTTTTAACGCGCCACAGGGCCGAAAGTGGAAATAAAGGCTCTGGTGACCCCTATGATGACTCTTTATGCATCCAGATTAAAATTTTACTTCAAGGAGCAAAATGGAAAACAAAACATTTGCTACCAGAGAGTAAACAGAAAAGACCAACTTCTCTGTAATGACCAGAGAGCTCTCGTGCAAGCAGAAAGAAAATAAAGGTGAGTACGACTTTGTATTTTGTGAGCTTTCATATCAGCTTTCTAGACACCATCAGGTCTCAGACAACATGTGAAGACCAGAAGAAAATCCCCAAACCTAAAATTTTCATTCCTATGTGAATTTGCATGGAGTTAAGTATGTGCATAAGAAGTGCCTGCTGTTCACAGCAGTTTCTTATGACCCTTTTTTGTATCTGGTGGAATGATCGTACTTGGACCTAAAGCTTATGCAGGATATTTAAATTTAGGACCAAAACATCTGTTTCCAGAGTAATACGAGCTTCACTGTATATAGAGAATTGCAAATAATGTCATTTATGTCATTATTGGCGTTTAATGTCATGAATGCCATTTGGGGATGCAGAGAACTAGTTGTGCCTCCAGGATGTCACTATTAAAATGCAATTCAGAAAAACGGATGGGGATATTAGCTGGATATATTCTTCAATAAGTTCATGCTCTTTTAGTTCCAATGAATACAGCTAAAGTCTTAATACATTTTGTTTTTACCAACATAGGGGAAACATTCCATGAGGATAAATGCTTTCTTTTCTGAGAATTGCTTCCTGTTACATTTTTGCATTTGCAGCTCTCTTAGGACCAGTTTCAACATAAGTCATTGGTACAGAAGTAGTGTTCCTGTTGGGATTCCTTTAAATGGGTCCAGATGGTACTCTCAGTCAATAAGTGATATTACCAGCTTTCAAGAAGAAAGATTTTATTCTCCTTTTTTTCTTTCCTGTTACAAGCCACTAACCCTTTTAGTTAACTCAACATCTGAATTTCTAGAAACATCATTTTTTACACCTGAAAATATCATCCACTGTGGTAGTCATAAACAATAGGATATAAACACAAGATACTCCTGATACAGGATGATACCTTGGTCACTGAGAAAGCTCCAAGGTTCTACAGAAAGGTAACATTTACCATTGCTTTGTCATCAGAACTAGCAAACTGTCTAACAACAGAACACCCAAATCCACTGAAGTGAATTTGCATTCCAGCAGGTATAGACCTCTTTCAGTAGGCTGAAGGCCTTTGAGTCCTACAAGAAGCAGGCTCTTAACAAATTTGGGAAATCACAGGTTTTTAAAAAGCAAAAGCAATTTACAACTGAGAAGAATATAAGAAAGGAAAGAAGAAATGAGGGAGGAAAAAGTCCCTGAACAGTCCTGGGGAGTAATATCTATGATATAGACAAGATTACAGAATTCAGAGTTTCTACAATATCTATGAAATTATTGATGTAAATGGAGGCAATTTATAGCCGTGCTTTAATAAATTATGCCACATTCCCTAGGTTAAACTAAAAAGTAAAATGCCTGGTATGTTTAACTTTTACTCAGGTTTCTATGCTAGCATATCCACCCTGCAAGTGAACTAATGATGATAACCAGACTATTTAATCAAAAAGAATCATGATCTTAGATTTCAGTGTTTCTTACAGGGTTGATGAACACTTGAGGGACAGGACGGAAAGAAACTGAGCTAAATCTATGAAAAAGTCTAGTGCGAAAGAGGTAATATAAACATTTATTCACTGAAAGGGTTTACTTTAGAATTAACAAGAGATAACCTTTTTTGGAACCTGGTAACACCAATGCAGAGCAAACCCTTTCTCTAGAAATCACGTATATCAGCAATTATAAAAACAATAACGCTGACCTTGAATCAGCCTTAAAGGTCTTTGTACACAATTATATTTATCAGCTTTATGAATTTTCAGTCGCTATCCCAGCCACAAATTCAATAAATGCAGAGTTGGTCAGTAATAGGAAGATGGCTATTTTAATAGCCTTCACTGAAAAAGGCTTTTGAGAAATTAGGCGTTATACCAGCATTTTTTCCTGTTAAAAATTGATAGCTCTTTCAAGTCCTGCTCAGCACACCTTCGATGAAGACTTACGACAGACTTACGACATTACAGGTAAACAACAATAAAAATTAAAATCATATCCAGACAAAACCAGAAATGATTTAAATAAGTAATACCTGGAATCCTAGGAAATCAATAGTCAGCTAAATGGTTTTTAAACCTAGAAAATTTTTCTTTGATGCAATATTAACATTCAAAGTAAACTCCTGAAACATTTTTTTCCTCATCTTGAGTTTATAATTTCACTTCCTCTTCTGTAATCTTAAATGTAACAGCCAGCAACAGCACAGAGACCTAAAGCAAAATGGCCTGCGTGTGTAGTTACCGATATTAAGCGATTCAGTACATTTTACCACCAGCCAGGTATCATAGCAACCTTGGATTGCTGAAAACTGCTAGAAAACTCTTCAAAACCAGCCAGACTCTGCTTTAGGGAAATCTTTGACAGCACTGGGGACATTACTGGCTGTCAGTGTCTGTGGGTGTTGCTATGGGCACATTCACAAAGAACTCCGCCATCTACACAAAAAGGTATACACGCAGAGAAGGTGGGAGGGACACAGATAAATTGATAAGAAAAAACAAAAAGAAGAAACAATCGCTCTGGCAATATACAATAGGCGCACCATTTTGGGACTACGTTTTACGCTAATTCTCTTCCAAATGAAGCTAGGGAATCCAAATTCAACGTAACTGTAATTGTGACTAAACATGAACCAGGGGGTGGAGATAATATCCTGAAACTCTGCACTCATACCATTTATCGCAAGTCTTAATTTAAAACTCGAAGTGAATTGCATTTAAAATAATATTTAAACTTCCACTTATAAACCCTTGATAGTCGTTTATAAATCTACAGAAGAGAAAAGAACAGGTTACCATGAACAAGAACCCAATATTGATTTTTCGGCAGTGCAGTAAGGCATCTCCATTCTATCTGGCTGCTGTCAAAGCCACTCTTTAACAGCTGGAGTCAAATTGCACTATTTACAGCAAGAGCCCTTGTCAAGTGGACCATAAGTATCCTAACAATACACTATTCAAATGGCACTTTGCCACACAAATTGCTGACTTGATGAATAACCTATGTCAATGACTAAGGCCAATATAAAAGTTTCATTTTTATGAGAGGCTTTACATTCACACATTAAGTAAGCTTTCTTTGAAGAACTATTAGGCTATATATTTCAGGCCTTTGGAAGCTGAAAATAATTAAAATCTGTTTAAATACATCAAGGGAACTCGACAACATTAATATGGATCTGGTGTTAACTACATTTGTCACACGAGTCAGAACAGCGCCCTTCTGTTCCTGGCACTCCCCACCGACACGTGCAGCACAATGCGGGACTTCAACCGGCCACGCACCATGACATATGAGCATTCTCCTTTTGTGCCTCGAATTTACATGGCCAACGAGTGTTTAGATACAAGCAGTGCTTTGAAGTCCTGTGAGGAAATTCATGGTTGCTTCTGTGTGCAGAGGGACAGCTGGAGTCTTTAACGGTGTGTTTCGTACTTTCCATAGTGACTCTGAGACCTCCTGAATTAGTTTTGAAAGAAGGCTGTGAGGTGCTTTTCATACTTTTCCTCAACACTGAGGTGACTGCATCACAAAGTTTAAATTTATGCCACAAAGTGAGAAAGGGACATTCTTCATAAAGGAGCCATCAAAAAAGGTATTAATTAAGTATTATGGAGATGTTTAACTATTATATGTCATAGGAGTGGTTACATATACTCTGCCAAAAAGTTGTATCACTTCGCATGCTCAAAAAAGCAAATTGGTTTGCATATATCTCTGTTATCCTACATTTCTCTATCTTATTAGGAAGAGGGCTGTCATTTAGGAACTCAGGTTTTAAGCTGAGATTCACTAGATCAAAATACTCAGAACAAAAATCTTAATCCAACGTATACAGAAATACTTATATTTCAGTGAGGTGCTTGGGTGTCTAATAACAAAGATCTATTTTCTTTTAAAATTACACAAAACTGAGGCAAAATATTTTGTACATCAGAAAAAATAGCTATATGCTCTTCATTACTTTTAAAAAATATACTAAAAATTAACTACTCATCAAGAAGGTGAAAATTATCATTCTTTGTTAAGGATTTATCCCTACATAATGCAATTAATTGTTTTCAAATAATGTTATTTGTTCTTTTCTACAGTGATTAAATTTTGGTAATAAAATACAAATAACTCAGACTAAGTTAAGGTACAAAATGTAATGTTGCCACATGAATTGTTATTTCATATTTATACATACAAATTTACAGGTGACATTTTAAAGCATTATCATTTAGAAACTACTCTAATTCTATTCTGGTTATGTTTTTGTGTCATGAAATATGAAAGAACTAACATTTCATTTTGATAAAGTAATTAGTAGTGGGGTCCAATTTTTTACTGGTGGCCTACCAGTGCACCATCTGTGTTTTACAAGAGGTAGTAGGATAAAGCCCTAATAAGATTTTTCAGCAAATGGTACCAAATAGACATCACTCACGGTGAAGTGAAGGTTAAAAAAAATACATATTTCTAGAAAGCTCACTGGAATATAGATAAATGTAAATGAATTCCTTATAATCAATTTTATATGTTTGGAAAAAGATGTATGTATAAGTACGTTATTTAAAGGAAATGCCATTAAAAAATCTTGCTTGGACTGGGAGATATCATCAAAAGGAAGATTTCCAAACACATATGCATTTCATGATTTCTGTCAGGGAACAGACTTGATACAAGGTCTTTGGGATTGCATTCCACACAGTGCAGAAGAAGTTGGAGCATGTTGTTTTACTAAAAATTCAGATATCTAGGGAGAGAAGAGGTGTTGGCTCTTTTGCCAGGTCCTCCTAGTGCCTTATGATCTTGAAGTCTAGAGAGGACTGTTTAGATCAGAAATCCGCAAACAATAGTCAGTGAACATCAATTCTGGTCCACTGCCTGTGTTTGTAAATAAAGTTTTATTGGAGCACAACATTTGTTTGCTTAAGAATTGTTTATGGGAACTCCTGTGCTCCAACAGCAGAGTTGAATAGTTACAACAGCGAAAATCTGGCACTTAAAGCGTAAAATGTTTCTCATTGAATTCCTTACAAAAAAAGTTTGCTTATCTCTGGCTGAGTTCAACTTAGTTCAATACAAATAAAATGCAAACCACATAGAAATTTTAAACTGCCTAGTAGCCATAATAATAATAAAAAAACATAAAAAGAAGCAAGTGAAGTTCATTTTAATGACATATTTTATTTAACCCTATATGTAAAAAGATCATTTTAACATGTGGTGATAGCCACATTTCAAGTATTCAATAGCCATATACAAACAGCATCTACCATTTTAAACAGTGCAGCACTAAACAATCAACCTGTGGGGGGGAGGGGCTGTTGGGGCCCCACCCGATAGAAAAAGAGAGGGCCTTTACAGGATGCTACAATGGGTCTAAATTGTGACAGTTAAAATAATTCTGTTTATTACTCATTTATAGACAAGAAATGCAGAAAAAGAAAAAAAAAAGGAGTTTAAAACCAAGCAACCAACCAACAGACAAAACAGGACTTTTCTTCTCCTTAAAATAAGATACAGCTACAAAGATTTCTGCCATGTAGAGATGATTTTAGTAAGGTTGTTTATTTCCTACTTTGAAGCTAAATTCCTCCCACTGCAATTTAAACAGTTTCTAACTTGTTTTATCCTCAGCAGAATCTGAGAAAAGCAGTTCCCCATCACTAATATGATATCGTATTCCTTTAAATCCTTTAAGACTCTGGCCCTCTCCTACTCCAAAGATTTTTCTTTGTCTAGCTGCACAAATTCAACAACTCTAGCATTTCAAATTGGGCCCATTTTGAAAGTGTCGTATTGTATTTGCCGTTCTCTGTAAAATCTGTTCCCAAAGCTATACGCGCTCTTCAAATGCAAGAAGAAAACTTGAAGATAGCATTCAAATAAATTCCGAATATTTTGAAACACAAGTGGCTCACCACACAGATCTAACATGCTTTTGTTCCGTTTAAACAATTCACTCTACCCTTTGAAAGTATTTCACTACATGTCACTAAATTCCACATAAAAAAGTTCTGAGACACAAAGTAACTTTAGACATTTCTACATTTCATAGGGTTACTGTCCCTCACTTTCCTACCTCTAAAATGAGTGTGATTCAAACCCTCTTCTTTAAAACTATTTTTTTTTTTTTCTTACAAAAACCCATAAAGCAGGTGCCTGTGTGGCTCAGTTGGTTAAGCGACTGCCTTCAGCTCAGGTCATGATCCTGGAGTCCCAGGATTGAGTCCCACATCGGGTGGGCTCCCTGCTGGGCAGGGAGTCTGCTTCTCCCGCTGACCTCTTCTCATGCTCTCTCTCTCTTATTCTCTCTCTCTCATTCTCTCTCTCTCTCTCAAATAAATAAAATCTTTAAAAACAAAAACCTATGAAGCATTTTATTATATTAACAATAAGGAGAATGGAGAATTTCCAAGCATCTTGAAATTTCATGCATATTAAATTTGTAAATAAAAGACTAAGATAAAACAATCTCAAAAGCTTAAATCAGGGGCGCCTGGGTGGCTCAGTGGGTTAAAGCCTCTACCTTCGGCTCAGGTCATGATCCCAGAGTCCTGGGATCGAGTCCCACATCGGGCTCTCTGCTTGGCAGGGAGCCTGCTTCGTCCTCTCTTTGCCTGCCTCTCTGCCTACCTATGATCTCTGTCTGTCAAATAAATAAATAAAATCTTTAAAAAAAAAAAGAGCTTAAACCAAAGAGGATGAAAGGAAGATATGCAGCACATAACTGGAGAAGAGAGAACTTAGGGGAGCACAGATTAAAAGTAGCTCTAATTAGCAGTAAGCTCAATAATAATAGAAGCATGGTGTCTAGAACAAACGAGGTGATAGTCCTGTTTGATTAAACTCACTAGCTCTGAAGAGAGCGAAGGTTAGAAATCATAGTCATCTAAGGCAAAGGGCACTAGCAAGGAAATAAAGCTGGAATAAGCCTAAGAGTAGGAAAACAAGACCCTGGCATTTTATTGCTTCCTGGAGTCAAGAAAGAAACAAAATTACATAAAGAAAATGAAATCTATATATACTATTACCACTACCTAAAGGGTATCTCTGAGGTCCTCCAAGAAACTGAAAGAAATAGTAATCAGTTTACCTTCTGGGAATTAAAGTAGTAAAATAGGCATTTGATGAATGAGATTTGCTCCTGCAGACCCTAGGCATCTGACATGCACGAGTCAAGACACATCTCCAAGTTCTCGTCTGCTATTCTAGCATATAATTCCCCCTATAAGAAGCACACTCGATTATGCACAGAGAACCGCAAAGCCACATTAAGGTGGGAGGGGGTGGTAGTCATTTGGGCTCACTCACCGGGCTTTATTTCCCTCAATCTTATAACACATATGATTTGATTTCCCACCTGTGGAGTCTTAGACCTTATGACTGTCATTTTTGGTTGTGAATGTTCAAGTTTCATCATACTGACATAATTTTCCTTTATAAAATAGGACCTATTTCAAGAATGTGAAAAGCAATTTGCGGAATCTAAAACCAATTGGACTAAATGAGAAAGGAAAAACAACAAACAGTAATAACAAGCTGTAGCCCAATGACCGGTTTTAACATCTGAAGGAGAGTATGAACAAAAGTGAGTGGCCCATATGCAGTCTTAAAAAATAAAGATTCAAAATTTAGGGATTTGTCAATGTAGATCAGCCTTGACCAAGAAATGCAGTACCTTGCATTGGGCTCTCAGAGCTCAGGGAATAAGCACCCCCTGCCCCGACTCCCTCTGTGAAAACTTCACCTCCCTCATCTCCACCTCCCCTGCCCCCAACACCCCTGCCCCCCACCCCTGACCTGTAGCTTTACTACAGCGACAACGTGTTGAGCGATGAACAAAATTTCAGTTACATATGTCATCGTAAACTAGAGCATTGTCATTCTAGCATGTCAATCTAGGTATAATGCTCTAGTCAAACTAGATAATATCTAGTCAGACTAGAGCATTATACCTGCATTTCCTGGGTGTTTGGTTAGTGTGGCCCAGTTCTCAAAAGTTTGATAAAGCTTGGCCTCACTGATGTAATTTCAATCAAGTCTTTAAACCCAAAAAGCTGAAGATTGCACACTGGTGCCCCCACCCCCAACCTGCAGCTTTTTTTTTTTTTAATTTATTAAGTAGGCTCCATATCCAAAGTGAAGCTTGAACTCATGACCCCGAGATCAAGAGTCACATGCTCTACTCACTGAGCCAGTCAGGCGCCCCATAACCCCCCTTTTTTTTCCCACCCTGAAGCTCTGAGGCACAGCTTGAACAGCTCTTGAAGCTTTCTTCAAGATGACATATCCTGGGACACCTGGGTGGTTCAGTGGGTTAAGCCTCTGCCTTCGGCTCAGGTCATGATCTCAGGGTCCTGGGATCGAGCCCCACAACGGGCTCTCTGCTCAGCAGGGAGCCTGCTTCCCCCCTCTCTCTGCTGGCCTCTCTGCCTACTTGTGATCTCTGTCTGTCAAATAAATAAATAAAATCTTAAAAAAAAAAAAGGTGACATATCCTTTTGCCTCAAACCATATACATGCACATGAGTTAATTATTTAAAGTCGTTATTAATGGTATTTTAAGTCTTCATACTACCATTAGAATAATGGAAAATGTTACCACATTAATGAAATTTTGATTTAGAAATCCTACTTTTGGAAATACTGCCCACTAAATAATACTGAATATGGAAAAAAAAGCCTTTAAGGTTCATAGATATGTTATTCATGAAAGTGAAACATAAAAAAACAATCCCTATATTAAGCCTTAGGAGAATAATTTAATCAGAAATTGTATATGCAAAGCATAGAGTGTGATGTAGTCATTAAAAAGTCATAGATAGAGGTGCCTGGGTGGCTCAGTGGGTTAAAGCCTCTGCCTTCGGCTCAGGTCATGATCCCAGGGTCCTGGGGTCGAGCCCCGCATCCGGCTCTCTGCGAAGCAGCGAGCCTGCTTCCCCTCCTCTTTCTCTGCCTGCCTCTCTGCCTACTTGTGATCTCTGTCTGTCAAATAAATAAATAAAATCTTAAAAAAAAAAAAAGTCATAGATAGTATTGTGAAAATAGGTTTACATAGAAAATACTCCATTAGATATATACATATAAAGGCATAGTTACAACAACATGATAAGGGGATAACTTAGAAATATAGGTGACAAAAAGATGGAAGAGTCCCTTAAATAAATCAGAATAAATTACCATATGATTTTACAACCGAAAATAAGAAAGCTTATCCAAATCTCTATGAAGGTGGTTGACTTGGTTTATGAAACTAAATGCAATCTCCATCACTGTATATTAAGTAAGGCTTGGAATCCTAAAGACCTGTCCATACCATGATCCAGTTTTTGTGACACCTTTTTGGTTTATCTGTAATAAGCATTTTAAAGAGGTCATATACAAACTGAAAAACAAAAATGGATTCAGAATACAGAGTATATCCCCTCCCCCAACTGAAAACCATCTAGAACTCAAGAGTTAATATAAAATTGACTCAATTATGATAGCCAGAACCTATCTTATCAAAAAGAATGCTGTACCAAACCCAATAATCACTTAAAAAGTTACCCTGATTCACTCAAGATCACTTGGTAGATATGTCTGGAGACACAGTCACCTCTCAGTTCTGTTTCTGTGTGGACATTCAATTGCCACGTATCCATGAAGGTGTATCACCTCTTACTCGATGTTGATCATGTTCTCTGGGAGCAGCAACTTGGTTTAAACTTACCTTATATGAAGACTCCACCTGCAGACCAGGGCAAGGTATTGGCCCGAACTGATAGGAGCTGGAGGATCTCTGTTCTACACTTTTGTGTTTATGTGTCTCTGAAGCAAGTGGAAGAACAGATTCAGGCTTTAGAAGCTGTGAATCATCACAACAATTGAGAATAATTCTTGCTCTTTCTCCTGTTTCATGTCTTTCCAAAGTGCCTGGAAAACAAGATTAGAAATTAAAAAAAAAAATTATGCACACTATTTACTCCAAAAGAATGAAAAGAACAAGACACTTTTATCAGAAAAATCACAATTCTTTAAGTGAACATGCCTTCTTACTACTGAAAAAGCAGCCTGGGAGCTTTCTCTAAATTATTCAAATCATCATCTTACAAAGGCTGACATTATGGGCTTGAAAACCTCATCTTCCTCTTTGTGCTTTTTTATCCACTGAAATCAACAGGGCATTCAATAGTCTTTAAGAGTAAAATCTCTTACTTATTATACAGTATGCAAGTGATCAATAACAACCAACTATGGAATATTTTAGTGCTGTCCCCTAGTGTTTCAACTCACAAACAACAGAGAACAGCAGTGTTTTTTGTTAAAAAAAGAGAAGTTTCTGTCGGCAATCTATGTACATAATTTAAGTGGATAGGACAAGTAAGAATACACATACTTTGTATTGCTACCTCCTATCCCCAAGAGCCCTCACTGCTTCAGGAATGCAAACCACTCTAGAATTTTGTTATTGTTGCAATTAAAGCCTCTGATTTTTATTTATGTGATCAGTAGAAGGAAAAAACCCCACAATCCTTTGCCCTCTTCTCTGCCATTCCTTCAGTTCCACAATTTCAAGATCCTTGTAAGTTCAATTCCAACTTAAAAGGAACAAGTACAAAATAGAGAAAAAATATCAGGGAACAACTCACAAGGAGTCAACGCTTTTATAAAATATGAGTTCAAACTCTAACTGAAATCTTAATAAATATGAATTAATTATGACCATTGTCTCTTATGAGTTCATTTACATTATTCATACTATATTAAATATAAAACCTATATTCTACTAAGTAAAGATGTTGAGGAAAATTAACTTGCCATTTAAACTTAATACAGATTTCATATCATATTAATCCTTCCCCATCAATGAGAAAGTAATTGTACGAATTGTTAAGGTGAAAGGTAATTCTTATTAGTAGTGATTTTTTTAAGATTTCATCTATTTATTTGAGAGAGAGAGAGAGACAGAGAGAGTGTGCATGAGCAAGGGGAGGGGCAGTAGGGGAGGGAGAGAGAAAGGGAGAGGAATCCAAGCAGACTCTGAGGTGAACTCGGAAACCGATCTCAGGACACAGAGATCACCACCTGAGCCAGAACCAAGAGCTGGATGCTCAACTGACTGAGACACCCAGGTGCCCCTCTTATTAACAGTATTAAGAAAATATAAATTTAAAGGAATTACAGTAAGGAAATAAAAAGAATTTTATACTACTGTCTTTAGATAAGTAGAATCAAAGATCAGGACTCTCCAGTCTTTTCTCAATTTTCCTCTTCTCTTTCATATCATTTCTTTACAGCAACTAAACCAGCATTAGTTGGTACTTCGGATTCTAAATCAGCAACAGCTACTATGCTAAATTATTTGGTGGAAGTTTTGTCTCTAATCTCTTAACAACGACATATATATATTTTTCCATTCTAACATTTCTGCATTCATAAATTCACACCTTTAGCATATAAACTCACAAACATGTTATTTCTCTAGGCTTATTTTTTTGCCCGTCAAGATTGATATATCTTGAAAAAATAAAGCTGGCAGCAGCAAGAAAACCCCTTTTCTCAGGGACGATAATAACAAGTTTCTCAAACCAAAGATAATAGTTATGACTTCTTTCTGAAAATGACTGCATTACAGAACTTGTAACTGTGTCCCCTAGCAAACCTCACTGACTTTCTGAGATATCTCTTTGAATATGGTATCACCATGGATATTTTCTTCTCATAGGTTTTCTGTGGTTCCTCAAACTGTGATTTTTAAAAAAGATTTTGAGAATTACTGGGAAAAATTTACTGTACTTTAATACATAAAATATGTGTCATACTATACGTTGTATATATGTATATACCTTTACATATACATATATGTTATTCTATACCTAATATCTTATGCAGACATAACTATTTCTTGCATTTCTCAGTGATGAAAATAGTTTACCCATGAACTTGGGCAGCTGTAATCTACTTTTATTCACGCATAGATAATCAACTTAGCATCTACTATGGGACACTCATTCACAGTACCAGATGCTGGGAATTTATGCTAAACAAGAATGACTCAGTTCTGTCTCTCTTGAGCTTAACATCTCATGGTTGTGTAGAGGCAAGACGTGTCTGAAAACTAATCTGCTATAATATATAAAGTAACACAAAGTTATTTGTACTCCAACCTAAAAATCTCCCATTCTAACAGAATGGTGGACATCTGGTTTTGTGAACAATAATTTCCATCATGATTAGCTGTAAAATATGTGAAAATAATTATTTTGTTTCAAAGAACTGGGTGAAGCACAAAAGTTCAGGACAACAGCTTTTAAAAGGCCTTGGTCAAAACGCTAAGAGTGGATAAATAGCGAATCCCAGGTATGCCGGTCACAATTCACTGTTGCTTAGTTCCAAATTCACCCTTCATTGCTGGCTCTGTGAAAATAGATCCATGCTCTTTAAATATTTTTTGTTCAATAGATGGTACAATATTAACTTTTGTGGATAAAAGGTGATAAAAAAAAAAAAAAGGGACACCTGGATGGCTCAGTTGGTTAAGCTGACCTTCAGCTCAGGTTATGATCCCAGCCCCCTATCGGGCTCCTCTCAGCAGGGAGTCTGCTTCTCCCTCTCCTCCTCCCCCTGCTCATGCACTCCTACTATCTCTCTCTCTTTCAAATAAATAAATAAAATCTTAAAAAAAAAAAAAAGAGAAAAGTCTAGTAGAAGACTTCCTTCTCAGTTCTGGTGTGTTCTGTTGCAGTAGCGTCAGGGGGCTTCCCCAGCCCAACAGTCCTGCAATGTGGGGCAGCTGGCCCCATCCAGCAGGTAGCAGCTGGTGTGGGCACACTTTCTGTGTGGTTGTAGGACAGAGACTTCCAATGAGACATCTCTCTGTGAATGGTTTTCTGTAGCACCTCAGGGAGCATATTTCTGGCAAGTTCCACCACATCACACCACACCACACCACACCACACCATAGCAGCTTCTCTACCATCCAGTGACCACAGCTAGGAGCCTTCCTGTAAAGTCAGGATCTTAGCCTTGGGGGTGGTGTGTCTCTTCCTTGGGGAGCCTATCTCAGCTCTATGAGCAGTGGCTGCTCCTTAAATCTGCTATTCCTATATTCTCCAGAGTTTTCTTTAGTTCTTATCAACCAGTTCCTCATATCAAATTCTTTGTGATGGTTAATAGTTGTTTATTTTCAATCTTCTCTGGTCAAATGACCTTGTCGTTTCTCTCTCCTGATTAGACAGATTGATATACAATGATGAAGCACCTCTGATGCAGAATGTTCTTTTAAATATATCCTGAAATTATGGGATTCATGTAACTTCGGGGATGTAGTTAAATTGTTAGAAGAGCCTATAGCAAAAACAGTAAGCTAGGAGGGATGGCATGACTCCCAGGAGGTCCAACAAGCAATGTCTTTGTAACTCTAATAACAGTCTTTGGCAGCAGACAGAATAATCACTGCTTCTTGATATTAAAGAAATACTAGAAACTGAGGGTTTACAAACTTGCTTAATTCAACATCCAATTTCAAGAGAATTTTTGCTTTCCAAAGTGAACTCCATGATAACTAGATCTTTTTTTTTTTCTTTTGCTCTGTGCTACATCAAGAACACAAGGTAACTCACATTTAACTCTTCATTTTAATCCATTTGAACCCCATAAGGAAACATATGTGCAAATTACATGATTTTATGTGATAATACCATTTCCTCCCTCGAAGTAGATATTATGTGGAAAATCGTATTGTATAAAATGCCTTCTATGCAAATGTGTAAATATCTTGCTGTTTTCCTATTGCTTTTTCATTGACAAGTTTTAATACAATTTGTTCTAATCATAAACTAATTATTATCCCTCTGAAGAGGGATGGAATCAATCCTAAGAAAAGAGAGCTTGGAACAATTAGTGTCCCAACAGAGTGAAGGAAAGATGACACCGGCAACCATCAGAAGCACTTTTCACTGATCCCAAACTAACTGCTTATTCCTCAAAAGCCAGTGCACAGAAATATAAGGAGTAGCAAGATCCTCCGTGCAGAGCCCTAGGCCCATATTGACAGTATTTCCACTGTATACCCTGCTTTCACCGCCAAGTCAACATTGCATACCTAATCACATTTTTCCCCCACCAAAACGTTCCCTGTGTTCCCTCTTCGCAACCGTGTCTAGCTATCACCCTCTCTACTTCTCAGGGATGACCGCCTGCAGACATCACTGGATAGTGGCTAAGAGGAGACCTGACACCAGGCTGCCCTGTGTATGAACCCTGGTTTTACCCTGACCTGTCGTGGGGCTCTGGACAGGTCATTTTACATTTCTGTGCCTCCATGTCTTCATCTGTGCAATGGTGTTAATAACTCTGACCTCACAGGGTTACTATGTGGATTGCACTGAGTAGGTATTTTAAAAGGCTTAGAAGCTTCTGGCATGCAATATGTGCTGTGCTATATGACAGCTCCCCTCTGACACATGACAAGTCCTCACTCAGCCCCTTGTGAGCAGTTTAACAAACCTCCTTGGCTCTGTGGCTCTGGGGTCTGTCTGACACCCGGGCCTGGGGTCACTGCGCATAGGACCAGAGAGGGCCCCCGCCGTCTCCTACCTGAGACTCAAATCTTCTCAATCAGCCTTGACTCTCAGGCTTGTTATAATCAGAATCAGTAGGATTATATATTTGACTTATTTTTTTAATCCTCTTTAGTAAACCAGGCTGAAGTCTGGCATAAATTAAAGGCTAGATAAATACTTCTTAATGGATTATATGACATCAGCAACCTGGCTAATGATTTTTTTTTTTTTACTGGGGCTACACTTGGGATTAAATCCAAACTCCTTGACCTACAAGTCCTATTCTTGCCTCTGTTTCCTCCCATGTCATCCTCCCCTTGCTCACAATCAGATCTTTTTTAAAAATATCCTTGAAATAAACACATCCTTTCCTGCTAGCTCTGTCTCACTCTTTAAGTATTAGCTTAATATCTCACCTCCTCAGAGAGGACTTTCTAAAGCAAATTCTTATCCTCTCTTGAGTTATTTTCTATCTTAGCTTCTTTCCTTAATTTTATAGAACATATTTGTAATTGGTATATTTGATTTGCTTGCTTAAATTCTAGGGCTGCCTCCCTTCCAGATGCTTTTTTTTTTTTTTTGTAAGTATGTATTCTATGAGTTTGGAACAAAACAGGGCTCAATACTTACTTGTTCACTGAATGAATAAATTAAATGTTAACCTTTTCCCCTGTAGCAGTGGAGGGAGAAGTCTATGAAGGCATCAGAGCATACCAGGGTCTCAGTATGACAGGAGTTAACACCAAAGTATACTCATTACAAACTTCAACCTCTGAGCCAGCAGGCTGCCAACACTGGGAATGGTACATTCACATGACAGGTGCCTGTCCTACCTCACCACTATGCTGCTGGGTCGTCCTGATGCCCCAAGAATTTGGAACTGGAAACAGCAAATCAGTCTCTGAATAAAACATGTTGACTTCTGGAGTAGTCATTTCTTGCTCCAAGAACTAGGGAGCAGAATATGCTAGTCTACAGAGAGAAAAGAAAAAGAAAATGCACAGAGACACAGGAAACGCACAAAGAAGGAAGAAGATAGAGACAGAGGAAGGGAGGGAAAGAGATAGACCTTCAACTTTCTAGTTCTGTTTTTAGTCCCTTTCTAAGGACTACTGCTCCTGAAGTCTCTGCAATGCACCACTGAGTCCTTACAATAAGTACTTCTTTCTGATAAAACAATTTATCTTTTTTTAATTTTAATTTTTTAGATTTTATTTATTTATTTATTTATTTGAGAGAGAGAGGAGCAGAAAGAGAGGGGCAAGCAGACTGCGCAGTGAGCTCAAAGCCTGAGAGGGACTCGATCTCACGACCCTGAGATCATGGCCTGAGCTGAAATCAAGAGTTGGATACTTAACCGACTGAGCCACCCAGGGGACCCGGAAATCACTTTATCTTCTGTTTCTTAGCTACCTGAAGGGGCTAACAAAGAAGGGACAGAGATGTTTCCATTGTCGAAAAAGCCAAGTTTCAGAACAGCCAAACAGATAGGTAAAGTTAACAATGTAGAATTCTAGGTAGAGGTAGAAGTGTGGAGACAAAGGCTTAGGCTTTACCAGCAGATGGGTGGGGACTAAATCCCAAGGAAAGAATACCATCTCCAGGAGAGTTTGGAGTGAGAGCAAGTGTCGAGACACCACCAGCACAAAACCTTTTAGCAATTCCTGCACATAAAGAGGAAAGGGAAGGAAAAGAGAAAGATTCAGAAACTGTTGTAAATCAGTATGTTGCTAAAATACAGCCGTATTTTAAATGCATTAGGATTGTCAATATTTATAGGACAGCTACAGCTTTTTGCTTGTTTTGTTTTTAAATAGGGCAAATAATCACTTTGTGATGTGACTGTTATGAAATCTAATTTTGAAGTATCAAGTTATCCTAGAGCAAGACATATTACCATGAAGGATGCTGTTTTCAGTTGTGGCAGAAGAGCAAGGCACAGTAAAGAGAACACGCTCAGGCGATCAAATACGCCTTACAGATACAAGAGACCTGAATGTCTACATAAAGAAAGGAAAGAAGGAGTAGTAATATTCTACACTTTAATTCCCTTCCAAAAAGCCAAAACCTGCTCCCTTGATTTTATGTCTCTTGTAATTGGCTCATATTTTTAATATTTGCTATCTTCTATCTAAACATTTTTTTCGACTCCCACTAATATTTACTTTCCAAAATCAACAAAATTATCATGGCCCATTATCAATTAATGAATAGTTTTAAGTTACTTATTTTATTTTTTTAATTAAAAAATTATTTATTTATGAGAGAGAGAGAGAGCTCACAAGCAGGAGGGGAAGAAGGAGAAGGAGAGAGAAAGAGGAGAGGGAGAGAGGAAGGGAGAGGAAGGGAGAGGAAGGGAGAGCACAGAGCCTGATGTGGGGCTCAGTATCAAGACCATAAGATCGCAGCCTGAGCCAAAACGAAGAGCAGGACACTTAACCAACTGCACCATCCAGGTGCTCCTTAAATTGCTTATGTTAAATCCCCAGTCAGACCAACTCTATTCTAATACTCAATAATTAGGTCCACTAAATCTGTGGGGAAAGGAATAGCTACTATCCCAAAAGGGACAGAAATGGTTAAAAAGGAAATCATAGTCACTTGATGAATCCATCTGCAAATGATTAGAAGTAATAAGATTCAAAAATACCCAGCTTGAGTAACATTGTGTCACACTGTACAGAAACATTTTTATTTAAAATTACATATAAATAAATGTGACACAGTGATTGACTTACTATCACTCACGGTGCTTTTCCTCAGTAGAATAATGTAGAAGATTTTCCCTAGAAAAACATTACCATAGGAACATAAAATCCTTCCAGGCCACTACAATCATATATATTGTAAACCTACAATATTTTTTATCTTTTATTTTAATACCAGCATAATTAACACACATGTTATATTAGTTTCAGGTGTACAACATAGTGATTCAACAATTCTATATATTTCTCAGTGTCTTCAGAATAAGGATGCTCTTAATCCCCTTCATCTATTTCAGCCATATCCCCATTCACTACCCCCCTCTGGTAAATTTGTAGTTAAACTTACAAATTTTAAACAATTTGTTTAATCAAAAGCTAAAAACATTTTCAATTAAGTATTTTGCTTTTTCTGGGATTATGAAAAATCAAAATTTGGTAAGTAATTCTTATTATGTAATTGGTAATGAAAAGAAACTATACTTATTTGAACAAAGCTTAACAACAACAAAAACATGTAAGTGTATACCTTTTAGAATTACCTTTTTTTTTTTTTTTTCAGGTGGGCATTTTCTAACTGATTCCAGCACAGTAATGGGCTGTGAGAGAGTAGACAGTTATATTTCAGAGTGACTATCTCTAAAACAGAATAGGCTAAAAAAAAATGGCCTCACTATTAAATTTTGTAGTCAAATTCATGAAACAGGTTTCAGCAAAACAGCTGACTGACAGCTGTCATTAAACTCCATGAATCAAGGAATTTGACCACTGGGTCTGTTATAAGATTGATCATTTACCTTCAGCTACATATGAAATTCATTGCCTTGTGCACAGAAGTGTATGGAGATCGACCTAGTGCCCCCTTCCTAACAAAACCATCACATTTACTGCATCTTACTCCAGAAAATGTATAACTGATGGGGGTTCTGACCAGAGGGAGGGAAACTGGAGTTATCAAACCTAGCTAACTAGAAAGTAACTGAAGGAAGGGGAATGGTTCCGAAAATATTAAATCAGGCATGAAGGTACATGCCTTCATTCCTTAATATGTTTGAATATAGTATATTCAGCTTTAAAATAGATTGTCAAGGATGTGGCTCATTTTGTTCTATACAAAGGTCCCAATATGATAACAAACTCGTGATTGGCTTCACGTCAACCTTCTATACCTTTAGGGCATATAGAATACATTTTTACAAAGTTCCTGACCACCACGACCTTAACCCCAGTTCTGCCACTGCCTCCAGCACATTCAGAGCAACCCTGGGACTTATCAGCTGGGCCACACTCAACCCTCACATCTAATTCTGACTGCTGACCTCCAGAAAAACAGAATAAAGGGGTCGGGGTGGGGTGAAAGAAAAAAAGGGATCGAGACACCTAAAGGTTTATAGTTGCTGAGATGTATAAGGAATACAAATAATGCATTCATTTTAAATAAATTTTAAACTAAGTTTCTTTTTACAAGGTATTTACTCATTAAATATTCCATCTTCTTAAACACGTGCAAACACCATAGAATCCACTAGGAATTAATTTTTAACCTCACTTTAAAACTTTAATACAATTTACAATCAACTGAAGGGGTGAATACAGGAAAAAGTGTTTCTGTATTATGATGTGAAGAATATATCTAATTAATTATATAATGACCTATTATATACAAAACATTAAAACTATACTGCTTCTGAGTACCGCAAAATGTCATTCATTTTGTATTGTTTGATTTTTTTACACCAGATAGGCTTACGTTTTCATTTTAAAATATTTCAAGAATAGTCCTTTATTTCCCCTCATGCTTTAGGTTGAAGGTTAAGTTAGTTGGAGGTTACAATATCCTCGATGAAATGTGATGCTATCATTTATTCACTTAGGTAAATATCTTGCTGAGTTGATCTGGAATTTTGCCTGGATAGAGGAATGGTATTGGGAAAGAAAAACATGGGGCACAGTCCCCTGAATAAGGTTCTGGATAACAGGTGAGGGCATATCGAGTCTCCTTTTTGGGGGTGGGTATAGTGGAGTGCGCAGGGCACAGACACTTTAATTACAACCAATTTCCCTTTTGGGTAGTGACAGTCTTTCCCTCAGGCACATAATGAGTGATCAAAGCTCCAGCAGACATGTCAGGGTTTAGTCTGAAAGCACCAATGCTCTTTGTACCCTCACTGTAGTTCTGACTCCCCAGGTCATCTATAAAATTTCATTCCATGTTCCTGCAGCCAGTGACCCAAAAATCCTTTCCCATCTCTTTAATCTTCTATCCCACGGACTTACTCAGAAATGAGAGCCTCCAGAAAGGATCCTACCTGCACACCAATACAACAGGCAGAATTCTAAGATCCCCATGGGATGCCTTCCTTAGTGGATTATGATGGAACAACACTAAAATGATTATGTTGTTACATGTCCAAAAAAGGGACCTGGCAGATAAAATCAAGGTTTATAACTTAGCTGACCTTAAAATAGGGAGACCATTCAGGTGGGTCAGGGCCAATTAGATGAGCCTGTTAAAAGCAGAGAGCTTTGGGGGCCCCCAGATGGTAGTCAGTAAAGCAACCAACTCTTGGTTTTGGCTTAGGTTGTGATCTCTCGGTCTACCCCAGGCTCTGTGCTCAGCATGGAGTCTGCTTGAGATTCTCCTTCCCTTTCTCTGTATACCCCCTTGTGCTCACTCTTTTTTTCTCTCTCAAATAAATAAACTTAAAAAAATTAAAAAAAAAAGCAGAACATTTTTCTCTAGCTTGTGGAACAAGGGGAAGTCAGATAGATTTAAAGCATAAGAAGGATCCAAAGTGTCACTAAGGCTTTGAAGATGGAGAAGGCCACACATAAGGATAAGAGTGGCCTCTCGTCGCTGAGAGTGACAGCTGGTGAACAGCCAGCAAGGATCTCAGACCTACAACCACAAAGAACTAGACCCCGCCAAGGACCTGAATGAGCTTGGAAGTGAATTGTTTCCCAGAGCCTCCAGCTGACAGCTCAGTGGGCAGAACCATGAATTCGTTCCCTAAGAACGAGGCTAAGTGGTGAACCTAGTTGAGCTCACTTAGACTTCTTACAGAACTGAGAAAGTAAATGGATGTTGCTTTAAGGGGCGAAATTTGTGGTGATTTGTTACACAACAACAGAAAACTAATACAATTAGGACTTGTAGAAGCATTTTTACTTTGAACCAATTTTAGACCTCAATTTTTGTATTATTTTTTTTCATTATTTTTTATGTGAGATTCCTGCCCCATAAAATCATTAATTACCTAGATGCATAAAGTCATAAAAACAAATGTGAGGACTGGTTAGACATTTAATTCTTTCTTTTTTTTTTTTTTAAGACTTTATTTATTTGACAGAGAGAGACACAGCGAGAGAGGGGGCACAAATGGGGGAGTGGGAGAAGGAGAAGCGGCTTCCTGCCAAGGAAGGAGTCCGATGTGGGGCTTGATCCCAGGTAAGGCAGAGGCTTAACCAACTGAGCCACCCAGGCACCGGCCCCTTAATTGTTTTTTAATAGCCGTTTTCCCAACCTCGTGCTCTATTAGGAGCCATGAAGATATGTGCTACAGAGCTGGTGATTAAGCAGTCATATACCACCACCACAACAACAACGACAACAACAACAACAAAGCCTTCTAAAGCACTCAATTATTTTGGGGAAAATTGTATGTAAGATTCATATTTTTCCCTTCCTCTTTATCATCTTCGTCATTATCAAAATTTTCATTAGCTAATGTTAAGTTTAAGTGTTGAAGCGCTTTGTTTAGCACTTAGCAGACATCTTATTTAGTTTTTAAAACAATTCAGAGGATTATAAAACAAACAAACAAACAAAAAACCTCTGAGGCTCAGAAAGGATATTTGCGTGTATCAAATGCCCTGTATGTCTCAGGCTATTTGTGTCCTCTGGTTGGAAGGATGAGTTAGGACAGGCACTTGGACTAAAAGCTAGGAAGGACCAGTAATGCTAGGGAGTGCAGTTACATTTCCACCACAGACCCAGAGGACTGGTATGTTCAGCGTTGAGTTTAAAGTAGATAATGTTTGGCTGGTAATATGGAGGAGAGAACTGAAGAGTCCGGCAAGGTAATCAGTTAAGAAATTTTCAACAGTTCCAACAGTTTACGATGTAAACGATAATAAAGATCCCAACCAATCTGTCTCTAAACCATTTTATTTTTAAATATTTTTTAAAAATAAATTTTTTTAAAAGATTTTATTTATTTGACAGAGAGAGAGATCACAAGCAGGCAGAGCAGGCAGAGAGACAGGAGAAAGCAGGCTGCCTGCTGAGCAGAGAGCCCAATGTGGGGCTTGATGCCAGGACCCTGAGATCCTGACCCGAGCCAAAGGCAGAGGCTTAACCCACTGAGCCACCCAGGTGCCCCATATTTTTAAATGTTTTTGGCACCTCTGAAATATATAATTCCATGTCTTACTGGAGGCTTATAAAATAAATGCAGTACATAGTTTATCTTTCAATGACCCAAGTTCATCACTAGGCACTGTCGATAGTATTGGGCCCAGAAAACAGTACTACCATCTGGGATGACTGATTAGGACTTTCATAGAATAGGTTGTTTAGGTTTCTTACATAGCCAGGGGTCTTTGGGTTGGCTCCTAACTCTTCAGAACCAATTCCTTTTCCTTCTTAGCCAGAGCATTTTTTTTTTTTTTAATTTGAGTAGAGTTTACCTACAATGTTACATTAGTTTCAGGTCTACAGCATAGTTATTAGACAATAGTATACATTAGGCTAAGCTCACTACAAGTGTAGCTACCATCTGACACCATACAGCACTATTACAATATCATTGACTATATTCTCTGTGCTGTGCCTTTTATTCCCATGACTTACTTATTCCATAACTGGAGGCCTGGCTCTCCCATTCCCCTTCGCCCATTTTGCTCATCTCCCCACCTCCCTCTCCAATGCAACTATCAGTTTGTTCTGTGTATTTATATGTCTGATTCTGCTTTTTGTTGGTTGGATTTTTTTCAGATTTCGCATATGAGTGAAATCGTGTGGTATTTGTTTTTCTTAGTCTGACTTATTTCACTTAGCATAATACCCTCTGTGTCCATCCATGTTGTGACAAATAGCATGATCTCATCCTTTTTATGGTTGTGTAGTATTCCATTATATATATAAACCATGGAAGGAGCCTTACAGAATATAGATAGGCCTTCTGGCATCAGCTATTAGAGTCTAAATTAAAAAACAACAATGGAACATTATGCAGACTTAAAAAAAAGACAGTGTTTTGACAGGTGGTATAGATAGCATGGGTGAACCCTGAGGACACTATGCTAAGTGAAATTACCCAGTCACACATACAAAAAGCACAAATATTGTATGATTCCATTTATATGAGTAGTTAAATTTACAGAGACAGAAAGTATAATGATGGTTGCCAAGAGATGAGGGGAGAAAGGAATCGGAACTTAATTTTTTAATGGGTACAGAGTTTCATTTGGGGAAGATGAAAAAGTTCTGGAGATAGATGATGGTCATAGTCTCACAATAATGTGTATGTACTTCATCCCACTAAACCTTGCACTGAAAAACTGTTAAGATGGCAAATTTAGGGACGCCTGGGTGGCTCAGTTGGTTAGGCAGCTGCCTTCGGCTCAGGTCATGATCCCGGCGTCCTGGGATCGAGTCCCACATAGGGCTCCTTGCTCCGCAGGGAGCCTGCTTCTCCCTCTGCCACTCTGTCTGCCTGTGCTCACTCTCTCTCTCTCTCTCTCTCTCTCTGACAAATAAATAAATAAAAAAAAAAAAAAAAAAAAAAAAAAAGATGGCAAATTTAATGTTATGAGAATTTTACCACACACAAAAAGGCATCTGTGTTGATATGATAGCCTAAGGAAAATACAAACAAAAAGAGAAGTACGCTGAGAAGAGACCCAGGGATTAATATAAAGAGGGATTGCAGAATCAGCACAATGAGAAGGAGGGGCTGTTGGCCATCAGGGGACGAGGATGCCATGTAAGGCTGAAGGTGGAGAGACAAGAAGGCCATTGGTGACAGTGACTGCGGACAAGTCAAGTACCTGCCACCCAAAGGATGACAACTCATCTTGGGAGGTGAGGGGACCTCAAGAAAAACAGTTTCATTGGACTAGTGTAGACAAAACCTGGATTAAAATATATTCAGTAAATGGGAGACAAGAAAACAAAGACAGAGTGTAGATGGAATTTTGTAGAAAACTATCAATTACTTTGGGGAGAATGACAAAGATAATAGAAGATAACAGAAGCTCAAAACTCCTTATCCAAAAATTTGGGTCCATAAGGTTTTACAATTCAGGATTTTTTATATTTTGGAGAGATAAGATAATGCACATATGTATATTGTACAACAGCTATAGGAGAGTCTGGGAGAACAGACAGTGATCAAACAAGTCATTTAACTGCAGGTTAAAAAAAAAAGAATATTTATACTTAGCAGAGTAAATAACCTCATATGAGTCAAGTTTTGGTTTTGTTGCTTTACCACAAACTAATAAAAAAATCCCTTTTGTTTTCAGAGCTTTTTAGATTTTAAATTGTGGCAAAAAGTATATGGAGCTGTATTCAAAATAACAGCTAGGAGGTCAGAAGTAATAAAAGTGATAATCTCTGAGATGAGTTTCTAGAGAGCACTGTTAATATAAGATATTATATCACATCATGAATTTGACTTCTCCTTATATCTACACAGGTAAGCTAAGTCACCTAATTCCAAATCCCAAGTTTTACTGATTGTTTTGTTTATGCCATCTATAATTAAATTGTAAGGTGCTAAGGATTCCTTTAAAAATAGTTCTTTAAAAAAAACACAACTTCCTTTATAAAATAATTAATGATGGATAGCTTCACTAATAAAGCAATCTTGGGAAAATGATCATGGTTGTAAGAAATGAAGATAATAAAATTTTATTTTAAACGATAGACATAAAATAAGGAACAATGAAACAATGGGGTTTCCAAACCAGACTTAAAAATCATGCTTCTAAAAGTAAGAAAAACGTGATGATTAAAAAAGTTAAACCTCCAGTGCAAATCATGGATTAAAAGTAAATTGTTTTGTTAAATTTTGTTATTCCCATTATTTTCCTGAACTCCCGGCCCATAAATGTTCTCAGTTCTATCTATCATTTAGTTAAATGATTTGGATAAAGTCTTTATCCAAATGGATAAATAAAAGACTTTATCCAAATCATTTAACTAAATTTACAAAAACAATTTGCTATCCACTTAAATGATGAACTAACTGTAAGATGACATCCTGTGTCCCTCAGTGGAGCTTCTGTTATTCTGAAGCTTCCAAGTGGCTGCAAAAAGCCCTTTGTCTTGTCAGCACAGAGACCTAGAGGGGAATGGAATCCACAGGCACGTGAATGTGAATAGGACTGGGGAAAATAGTGGACCAATCCACGCCAGGGCGTTTTTCGACAGGCTGACATTATCAACCAACCTTTTTTGTAGCACAGGAGATAAAATCTGACATTCCCACAGTCAAATTCTCTGCTCACCACTCCTAGCCAAGGACTTGACCTTTGGATTTGTTTTCACCTGATTCATCCCTAGAAACATGAAAGACCCTTCCCATCAAATCCTACCAAGTAAGTTAGTGGTAGAAGTTGGATATTATTGATACAGTCAGATGAATAAAGTGCATCTGATATCTTTTATCTGTCAGCCAAATCAGAGAACCTACTTTCCCAGAGAATAACAATCATTACAGTCCACTGAGTCTCGCTTTTCCAATCATTTCTGTGGCAGCTGGCTACTGGGAAGTTGCTAGGGAATTCAAAAGAGGCAGCGTGAGGAGGGGCAGATGGCTCCTTTGGGTTTATTTTGCCAAATATGGGAGCTGTGAAACCCACTAACGTTCCAAGTGTCCATATAAAAAAGGGCCTAGCTAAGGAGGGGCCACAGAGCAGTCATCCTGGGGTGTTCTTCTTTCTGCTGCTGTTGAATAAGCTCCTGAGATTTAATTCAGATATGTAACAAACATATCCAACCAGCACGTGATCCAACAGTGTAATCAGACTGCAGGAATCAGTTGAAAGTGATGACAGCAAGTACTTCCTTTATTTAAGTAAAACCCAGGAAGATAGTAATTGACAAGGGAAACAATAAGACAGCAAAGGGTGGGACCCAATTGGTGAAAGTAACTTTAAGAGAAAAAAATATTTAGTTTTATCATTTGAATGAGCGTCTATTGATTTTCATATTTGTTTCTAAGCATACATAATGTTCTAAAGCTATCCTGCAAATATCACAATATGCCTAATACATATTAACATGCCAGATTAAAAAAAAAGTGGGTTGAGTAATATTTTAATTAAAATGCACACACACACACACACACACACACACACATTCACACAAAACCTGTGTATGTGTTTCATCAGATAACCATTAATCATATAATGTAGAATTTAAAAAATAAGTCAGGATGTCTCAAAATAATATAGGACCATGTTCATGTGAAGTATAACTCTGTAATAAAATTAGATAATTGTTTAAACATTTATAGCTAATTAGGATTGAGAAAGAAGTAAATCCAAATTTGGGGAAAAAATACTTGTGTTTATTTTGTTAGTAGCCTTTCAATGTGATATTCAGATTTTAAAGGGCACAGCAGAAACTACCTCATGTAGATAATTTTTCTCTTGAATTTTTCTACATCGTGGAATTGCCTCACTTTGAAAAGATTGTGGACTTACAAGAGCAAATTAACATTGAAATAATTTGACCAAACTAGAGGTCTATGTTCACTAGATGGAATTCTAGAAGACTACTCTGTGTGTGTGTGCGTGTGTGTGTGTGTGTGTGTGTGTAGTGGTGGGGTGAGCGAGCATTCATGTGTATGTGTGTATGTACACACATGCATGTAAGGGTGTTTAATGAGGCTTTATATCAATGTAAAAAAAATATACAATGAGACTCCTATGTCTCTCTTCAGTGATACAATGTTGTCAGATTTAATTTAATAAGGTTAAATTAAATTATTATATTTTTGTTCTGATGTGTGTGTGCATGCATATATTTAATATATATTTTATATTATGCAAATATATGATATATAAATATATAAGACATATTATATATTTAAGATATATATATTTATCTTATACAAGTATATAAATATCAGATATAGACCTATGCTCCCCAATTGTACTGCTACCATTGAGTAACTTCAGTGCACCCCACATTAAAAATATTTCAGACTAACAGAAAGCCTTAACTTTTTACATGCCATGAACCCCTTCAGCAGTCTGGGGAAAACCAGTGAACCAACCCTTTTTCACAATATTGGTTTAAAATGTCAAAAATAAAATACATAGGATTATCAAGGATATCAATTATGTTGAAATGCAATCAGCAAAATGTATTAAAAACCAAGCTTAATTGCTTCTTTATTCATGCATGAAATGACAAGAGCTAGTGGTGTGCCTAAAAGTTTATGGCAGTGGTAAACATAGATGGTACTTTGAGATACTGGGGACAATTGTGATGTGATATGAAAATATCTGTCATGTCTATTGTTGACAATGTCACAGGTACAGCTAATACTGCTGTGAAGCGTTTCCTACATTCAAAGTGGAAAGAAACTCTATATCTCATTTAGCATTCCCTTAAATAAGGGATTTGTGGATTGTGAAGCGAGTGAAGGGAAGCAGCTTTCTGAAGCTCCCTGCTACACCTCTCAGGGTGTTAACATTAATAATGAAAATAATGAACCAAGAAGTGGATAAGGCCTTCCAAGAGACTTACATGATATACAAATAAATATGAGCATGTCTCAGTATATATTAATATGTAAGAAATAAAATACTGGAAGTATAATATATTAGCCATTCATAATGATTATCTGTAAGTGTTGGGATTCTATTGCTTTCTCAAGGTGTCTTCTTCAGACTTTCTTTGTTTTTTCTTTCAATTGAGTTGAAATTGATGTCACATACAGTGAACCGTTTCAAAGCATACAAGTTGGTCGCATTTAGCGCATTCCCAATGTTGTGCAAACAGTGACTCTCTCTAGTTTCAAGACTTTTCATCACCTCTGAGAAATATTGCCTACCCATTACGTAATCCTTCTCTCCCCAGGTTCCCCTCCTTTCATCTCCTGGCAATCATTAATCTGCTTTCTATCTCTATGGATTTGCTTATTCAGGATATTTCATATAAAATGAACCATATAATATGTGATCTTTTGTGTCTAGCTTCTTTCACTTAGCATAATGTTTCTGAGGTTCATCCAAATTGTGGTATGTATCAGTACTTCATTCCTTCTTAGGGTGGAATAATATTTCATTATAAGTGTACACCATAATTTGTTTATCCATTCATCCATTGATGGACATGTGGGTTATTTCCACCTTTTGGCCATTACAAATAATGATCTTATGAACATTTATGCTCAAGTTTCTGTGTGAACATATATTTTCATTTCTCTTGGGGGTATACCCAGGGGTGGGATTTCTGGTTCATATGGTAATTCTATGTTTAACTTTTTAAAATACTGCCCAACTGTTTTCTACAGGGGCTGCACCATTTTATATTCCCACCTTGAGAAACCTTGTTCTTTTTCATTTCCTTTTTTTTTTTTTAAATTATAGGCATCCTTGTAAGTGTAAAGTGATATCTCATTGTGATTTTGATTTGCATTTCCCTGATAGCTAATGATGTTGAAATCTTTGTATGTGCTTGTCGATCATTTGTACAGCTTCTTTAAAGAAATATTTATTCGGGTTCTTTTTCCTTTTTAAAATTGGGCTGCTTATCTTTTTGTTTTGTTGTTTGAGTTCTTTATATATTCTGGATATTAAACCCTTATCAAATATATAATTTGAAAATAATTTTCCCCATTCTGCAGGCTGTCTTTTCACATTCTTTTTTATTTTTAAGATTTTATTTATTTATTTGTCAGAGACAGAGAGAGAGCACAAGCAGGGGAGCAGTAGGCATAGGGAGAAGCAGGCTCTCTGCTGAGCAAGGAGCCAATGAGGGACTCGACCTCATGACTCTGGGATCATGACCTGAGCCAAAGGCAAATGCTTAACCGACTGAACCACCCATGTGTCCCTGTCTTTTCACATTCTTGATAATGTCCTTTGATGCACAAAAGTTTTAATTTTAATGAAGTCTCATTTATTATTTTTCATTTGTTGCTGTAGTTTCTTTTTTTATTAGAGCAATCATGTGGCATGTGTGTATGTAGGTGTGTATGCATACATACATATATGCTTATATGTATGCATATATATTTGTACATTATATATACATATATGGTTATAGAGAGGCACATATATTTGTATATGTATATACATACATATGTATGCAGATCTATGTCTTAATATATGAACATATATATAATTAATGAAAATAATAAATAAATAAAATTAATAAAAATAAAGCCAGTATTTTCACATACAGGAATGTCTTACCTCTTTTCTGCAACACTGTGTTAAGTGTCATCACTATCGTCATCATCATCACCACCATCATGAGGAAACTAAGGCTCTGATCAATTTAACTTAGTGATTTGCCAAAGTGTGAACAAATGAACAGAGGCAGAATCTACTGTTTCTAAATATTAGGCAATAACATCCATTTGCTACATTAGGAGTGAATAATGAGTGATTAATGTAAACTGATATGGTAATATATGAAGGATCTGTAATAAGTACAGATAATATTTATTAGTGCTAACTGCGGAGAAGAGATGGTGAGTCTTTGAGGAATTCAAAGTGGACTGAGGTAATAGAGATTGGAGAGAGTAGAACAAGGATTCAAATGTAGCAGTCTGAATCCCAAGGCTCATGATCCTAACCGCCCTGGATGCTAATTCCCACTTGAGACATTAAACATTGACAACTGAGCAAATATTTAGTAGTTAACCTGCAAACAAAGTTCATCTACACAAGTGTGTACATACACATGGACATATCTATGCACACACACACACACACACACACACAGTATCACATGAATCAAAATCTCAAATTATAGCATAGCTGTGATAACAGGGCCAAAGAGGAAGAAATAAAGATTCAAAAAATAGGCAGCAAACTGAGAATACGTGTTGAGTAATAACACCAGTAATTATTATAATAAAGAAGAAAAGGGCTTGAAAAAGGTGATGTAGGAAAAATCCCATCCTGTGCTTTAATGTACCCTATTTTTGGTTTCTAAAAACAATCATCCCAAGAGGGTTCCATCTGTAATCTACCACGACAAAATAATGTGGCTTTGAGAAAATAACATACTGGGAAGACAATTACCTGCCGGATGCTGCATACCCAAAATCTACCTTTGACATGCACATAATGAAGGTCATCCTCTGGTTGTGCTGACAAGGCACCTGTACCTAGAGAGGGGTGACCTTGACGAAAAAATCAAGCAAAAGTGTCCTTCAGAATGGTGTGGTTGGTAACTAGTGGAACTAAAAATTTTTTATTTTATACACTATATACTACAAATAAAGGCAACAAGACAATACTTGTGGCCTGGAAAATGACCTCTCCAGGTAGTGACCTTGTGTGATATTTTGGTGTAGCAAAATAAGAATTTAACCACATGATTCTATTCTATTGGGTAAAATATGACTGTGTATTTCTGGGAAGCTGTGTCTAGCATTCATCTATATATCCCTCACCCTAAACAATTAAAGCAAACTCCAATCTATAGTAGAGGATTAAATGCTAGATATTTTCTAAAAATATAGCCTATTCTAAAAATATGACCTATTATATGGCTATTACTTGACAAAAACCTTATCTTACCTTTCTTAATAGTTTTATTTTTAAAATTTTCTTTTTAAGACTATGTATTTTAAAGCCACAAAAGAATAAATGCTTCATTTACATGGTACCATATAGACTAAATAATTTTCTAACTAATTGGTATTAATTTCAGTAAGAAAATGAAATTAAGAAAGAAAATTTAACACCTGTGGTAAAAATAACTCTGGAATGTATTTTTCTTCTTCCTGACTTCCTTAATTTCATATGCACAGGCTTTGTTCCAATGGTCTGTTTATAAGAGAATAGTTTTAAAATGCAGAATTTGTTTTCCCACAGAAACCAAGTCATGACCAGAGGCTGGGTCCTCAGGCCAGGCTACTGGAGTGAAGCTTCCTGCTCAAGGTCACACAGCTCACATTACCTGAGCAGAAACAGGAAGAAATGAATAAAAATAGACTCACATGGATCCTGAGTTCTACCCAGTTACTGGCCAAAGACTTCGGTTCCCCTTAAACTCCAGGCTGTCAGCCGCTTCTTAGATTTCCTGAGGACTGCAACCCCACCACAGATGTAATACTTTTCAATAGTCTTCCTGAAGTAAGGAGTGCCCCCCTCCCAGGTAGGAGGTGTGGGGAATGGACTGGCAGCTGCCCATAACCTGTGCAGGCACATCTAAGAGCTTCCTGAACAGGGGAAACCATTTCAGTGTCTCCCGGGGTGACTGTCTTCCCATGAGCTCAGGAAAGACTGTCTGAAGCAGTGATTCACAGGTTCGACTCTCCTTCCTTTCCATCAGCTATTGCTACTGTTGTCAGGAGTGCCTGCCAATAACAGTCTCCCTCCTTGCAATCTGCTGTTTCTAATCTGTCATCTGAGAAATCAGATGCTCAGAACTGTTAGAACTGTGGGTAAATTGAGAGCCAAGCTCTGAGAGATAGCCCGAGGCCCTCTCCTTCAGGAGAGCATTAGCAGCCATTTCTTTTCTTCTCAGAGCTTTCCTTATCTAAGCCCCTTTTTGACAGTCTCAAAAAGCTGACCTCCATCTGGAAGAAGTGTTCCCGTGTACAGTGCAGCGGAGAACAAACCAGAAAGACAAATGCATCCTAGTGCGGGCACTCTTTACCTAACCTGGGCGCCTTCAGACTCAAAAACATCTATGCGTTCCATCTCCTCACTAGCAAACTGGGTATAACCATACAGTCAGGATGGTGTAATGGATTAAAAATTATAAACTGCTGTACTATGAGTTATTATGAAAATCATGATCTTTAGAAAGAACTGCCATCCTTCTTATAAGTCTATAAAGCACACTGCAGGGCAAACCCAGCCAGCTCCCTGCTTTTGTAAATAAAGTTTTATTGAAACACAGCCTCACTAACTCCTTTCTATATTACCTACGGCTTCTCCTGGGCCACGAAGGGCAGAGCTCGGTAGTTGCAAAAGAGATCATGTGGCCTGCAAAGCTTAAAAACTTTACTCTCCAGTTCTTTATAGAAGAAATTTTTCTGATTTATCTTATCGAGAGTTTCATTTTAAGCAAGTAAGGTTTCATTTTTACATACACACACGTGTGCGTGCGCACACACAAACCACACACACAAATTGCTTAATATGGCATATTTCACAACACAGGTCCTAATCTTAACAGAAGACCTTCAGTAATAACAACTGTTATATCAGTAACACATAAGAAATTCATTACACGAGTTTTCTGCTATGTAAATCTGGCATAGTGAACAGAAAAGTCCTCAGAATTATTTTAAATTCAATTCTTAAAAGAATAATGAGCTCAGAGCTGAGATTTATTTCTGGTGTGTATTTTAGGGGGAAAAAAATCAGTATTACATTATCCCTATTGTGTCTCAACAGCAAGGAGGGTGACAAAGCTGCCCAAAGTTGTCAGTGCCAAACACATTGTGGGAACTCAAATATTAATCAAAATGACATCTCCAATTTTTTCCCTTCCTAATCAGGCCTAGACATCATGGGACATCCGGCAAATCAATGAGAGAAACTAGATGCCCTCATCATTCCCAACCTGGCAGTGCTGCATTTTTAGCCAGAAGATGAAGGCCTTTGCTGTTATATAAATACTTCTCTGCTTTGGTTGTTCGCCTCTCCTAGGAGAGGAGCATGCCCACCAGTGATCCTGGACTTTATGCAGGCATGCATCTGACCGTGCCACCTATCACCATGAGAAACACTTCCTACAACTTCAAGATAAAATAGGCATGGGGTACGTGGCTCTAGAATATACTTGTGCATTCTATCCAAAAGAATAAAAAAATGAGTAAATAAATCTCATCAGTAAAGTGAAAACAGGCTGCTTTAAAGTGTGGTGGAAAACTGATGAAGTCTCCTATCTTCCACACTCGGAGAAGGGGGCGCAGGGACTGACTTACACCCCAATCCCCCACCTTCCACCAAAGCGGGCTTCTGGCACAATTGAGAATTAATTACTTTTTAGCTTCATTCCCCTTCCCTCGCCTTTTCTTTCTAGGCTCCTTTCCCACAAATCAGGATCCCACTCATTCCTCCTGTTTTCTCTGTATGAGCTCTGGGGTTGCTCTGGTGCTGAAAGATGCCTTAGTGTCAATTTATCCCTCCTTCAGATATTTAGAGGAAGCAGAGTACTGGAGAAACAGAGCAGAGAGTGGGTCTGTTCACATATGGAATGAAGTTTGAACCTTCTAGCAAAGCTGAAAGGAAAAACCCCAGAAAAATTGCTTGGAGTAGAAAATACACAGACTCATACCCGAGGAAATGAGACAGGTCACATGAACTCTAGAAACCCTAGGGTAGACTTGGAGGAGAAAGTAAGGCTCTACCTGCAGGTGGCCAGCCATGATCTAAGAGCCACAACATGGGCCAATATTAAGGTGAACTTATTCGAACTCAGTCTACTAAGGTCCAACAAAATTAGTCCTCATTCATTTATTCATTTATTGGTCCACGTGTCAGCTACGTCAGTGAGCAAGCACATGCTAGAGCCTCACAGCCTCTTTTCAGACCAATCGTTTTGGTCTTTGTTGGTATTTTTCCTCTAACCGTATGAAACTACAAATGGAAAAGACTTTCCTACTCTACAAGAAGAGGATGAAACCAAAATCTAGCACAGTAAATGAGATGGAAGTATCTTAGCCAGATGAAATCCAGCTAGGGCAAGAGAAAGTGGTTCATTCAATTTCAAACAAAATTGGAATTGCAGAGGTTAATGGCAACCCAAAACAAAGCCAATATAAGACGCAAACTAAAAGGAACAGCATAAATTTATCCAAACAGGATAAGCATGGTAAATGATGAGGGAAGTCAGGGTGTCAGTCATGGGCATAGTGTTGGGGGGTTCAAGTGAAATTGTTAATGGGATGACATTTTGAAAAACTGAAGAGCCACATCACAAATGGGAAGGTGTTTCCATAATTATTAGTAATATTTTCACCATTTTAAGTTCCATCTTAGGTTGAATTAAGGTTGTTTATGAAGTATTAATATAGATGACCGTGAGATAAACAGCCTCATAGCCTCATTTGAAACAAATATTTTATATTTAGCACTAAATGTGGACACACTTGATATGAAAATTCTAAAAAAAAACACTTTTTTATAGGAAAAATGTGTAGAACCAACCATAGAAGATTCCTGAGTTTAAATGTGATGTGTTCATAATGGCCGCGATGCCAATTATTGGCCATTTGACCACTCACTCCACCCCTTCCCTGCTCCTCTGCACCCATTCTGCGCCCCTGGCTAATGCCTAGAACTGAATGTCCTTCCTCTTTGACTTCTACTTGGATCAAACTAAGGAAGGTGATTGCAGAAGGACAGAGAAAATCATTTCTTCCAACTCTTTCTTTGTCTCAGTCCTGCATCTCTGGGAGGAGCTGTTACTCTTCCATGACTTCAGAGAGTGACCATTCCTCCATGGTTTCCACTCTCACACGGGGCCACTGACACTACTTTCTCCTCTTGTTGCTTCAGCCCTGGGCAAGTGGTGAGAGCTTCCTGATTCTACCAGCATCTGGGTGATGGGGGCTATCCATTCCTATCACTATCCATTCCTATCTCAGTTCCCTAAGTCCTATCCACACCCTTATAAATAGCCCTTTCTTTAAAGTCTCCTCATTTAACCCATCTGGGTTAAATTCAATTTTCTGCCAGGAGCATGACTGAAACACAATTTTGGCATCTATTTATTGACATAAAAAGATGTCTGGCAGAAAGTAGATTAAAATATTAATAGCAGTTATCTTTAGGAAGTGGGACAGGATTATTTGTTTTTCTTTATTTTTCTCTGTATTTTTCAAATGTCCTATAATATTCGGTTATGGATTGGGGAGTATAAAAAGAAATGATAAAATTAAAACAAAATGTGGGAATAAATACAGTTTCAAGAAGTACTAGCAGTTGGGGCTCTTAGATGGCTCAGTCGGTTAAGCGGCTGCCTTCGGCTCAGGTCACGATCCCAGGGTCCTGGGATTCAGCCCTGTGTCAGACGCCCTGCTCAGTGGACTCTCCTTCTCCCTCTCCCCTTGCCCCTCTCCACCATTTGTACACTCTTGCTCTCTCTCCCAAATAAATAAAACTTAAAAAAAAAAAAAAAAAGTACTGTGCTTTGGCTTCCCTCCTTTACTGCCCACCCCATCAAAAAATATGTAAGTAAAAAGATGCATGGGCTGAAAGGTGTCCTGATGGGTCAATGGAACTATAAACATTTGTCAGTTCTCAGCTATTTCTTTATTCTCACTAGATTCTACTTTCTAGGAAATATATGCTTGATTACCAAGTCTTCACAATTTCACAATTGAAAACAATGCAACGGCACACATTTACCTGTTCTACAGGCTTAGATTCCACAAGAAGAAGTCAAGATTTTGCTGCGTTCTTTGATCATATTAATAATAGTTAACTATTATTAAAGGTATGGCACCTATAGGTACTGTTTACAAGCATGGTCAGTATTAGTTAATTTAATCCTGACAGGAAGGTGGTATCATTACTCCCATTTCATAGATAAAGAGATGGACATGTTGTGAAGTCAAGTTGCTTGCCTGAGGCCAGCCTTTGTTAGCAGGTCCTGGAAACAAGCCCAGGCTTTAGAGCTCATTTTATCCATTATACTCAAGTGTCACTCAGGTTGATAGATTAACTAAGAATTCTAAAACTCTCCTAATTTTGTGCACATTGTGCAAAGAAAGATGGGACCCTCAGATTGGTTAACTGCTTATTAGCAATGTAATCTTGTGCACCTACAAATCAGTTACAAATTCCTCATCAATTAGATGGGGAATAAAGTCTCTTCCACCACCCTAGCAGTTGTGATAATCTAATGGGAAATGAACATGGGAGGCCATCAAAGCTGTAAAGCAAGGGACAAATGTAAGGCAGAATTACACTGTACCCTCCATCCACCAGCACATTAGTCATCATCATTAACACACCAAAGTCAAATGTAAAGAAAATAGCAACTATTTTGGTGAAGTATGACTCTAAACTAGCATATTATACACTATCCAGTCTGTTAATAATATCCAACATAAAACCACCACTGATTAATCAATAAAAATCATGCAACGGGTTCAGTAAAATGTACTCTTAGGCGCACTCCCGACTCACATTCATTAATTACCTTGCTGTATTTGATAAGTTCCAAGTATCTGCCTGAAATGTGTTAATCTCAATCTTAAGTTACAGAGTAAAACTTTTTTGAAAACTTAAAGGTTCACACTGTACATTCTCTACACTATGACATCAAAAGTTCAATTGAGCCACTCAGTTTTCAGTTTCCCTGACTCAACTTTTCGGAGTTTTGTAATTAATTATATTCCATTATTACTGATCATCAATTAGCTCAAAATGTTGCTGAGATGGTGAGTATGCTGAAGAAGGCAGAATTTAATGATAATTTGAGACTGGTAGGACACTAAATTTCTCTCTTGTTAATAATTAACGTAGATAACTTATGTTTTTATTTATAGCTTCCAGAAATATCCGGCTCATTCCTGCACACTGCTCTGTCAGCGAACCATCAGTTGGTCAAGATCTGACTTGGGCCATTGTGTTTTGTTTTCCACACACACCTTCAACCGAAGCCATTAAATGCAGCCCAACCAAAGGTTAAAGCAGGGTTCTCTGGAACCCGCTGCCTAGCCAAATGCTTTGATGCATAAATATAGAAAGAATGAAAGGGGTAAAATTCCAATTTACCTGTTTCAATTTCCCAGATGTAAACGGAGTCATCTGCACATCCAACAATTAAAAAATTCTCAACTGGGTGCCATTTTATCAGCCTCACAGGGAAAAGGTGCTTGCGGGCATGAAGGAGACACCTCTTTCCCTCAAGGTGAAGGAGAGCCACGGAATGGTCTCTGCACACACAGCAAATAACCTGATCGGTTCTTAGCTGTTGGGGGAAAAAAAACCCACAAAAAATGGCATTATTTGTAAGTAAATAATCAAATGCTTTCCTTAACACTAAATCTAATTTTTTCCCCTAGTAACATAAAAATATTTTGTTTAAACACCATTTACAAAAGGACATTTTTGCTTTCTACAGGATCTCTTCACAGAACACTGTGAACACGAGCTTTAAATACCGCGTAGATTTGAAATTCAACAACTTATTAGGAAAAGTCAAGAGACACAAGTGAAAAAGGAGAATTCCAAGCCAAATCTACTTATAAGATAAATGAAGAACTTCACCGTCACTCAGCAAATTCAGGCAGTGAGGCAGCCATCGGAAATAATGCAGAATAAAATAAACCCCAGAACTAATTTGTTGCCACAAAAAGAAGCTATTTGTAGACACAAGCTTAGGCCCAAGGGTATCATGAGCTGATATTTTCCACTTAGAGCCTCAGAATGTGATTTGGTGCTGTTCCCAGAACTATTCAGATTCTAATCCAAACAGGAAACTCAGTGTAGACACAATCTAAAAGAGGTAAGCATTAGATAGTTCTGACTGAATGCACAGCTTCAAAGATACAAGGACCAAAAATAGCCTCTCAGGACAAAGATTAAGATACTTTTTAAAAAGTCAGCATGTGGTTACCTTGAACACAGTTTAGGACAAAGACCATCCACGCTGGGTGCTGCGAGGCTAATCTGGGAGGAGTTTACAGGGCAGGTCTGTGCCTCACCAAGAGGGCCCTGGGTTAGTCAGCTGGTGATGGGGGTGGCTGGGGTGGCTGAGGGGAGGAGGGTTGGCTGGGTAGTGGCTTTTCCACCTCTTTGTTTCTTTTCTAACCACTTCGCTATGTGGATGCTCCTACTTTCATGAGGGCAACGAGCCAGAATTTCAGCTGCTGTGTTTAAAGCATCAGTTGGGATCCCTTGGGAATCTCTCTGTGCCCATTACTGACCTCTTTCTGTGGGGTGCTGGGGAGCAAGTTATTTTTCCTAATTCATTCTAAGAAGACTACAGAAATCCTGAGGGGAGAAAAAAAATCACAAAATGGCAGGTGTGCTATATGGGGAGCCTGCACTTGTAGAATAGGGCAGATGGTGTTGCCTCCCCATTATTACCTCTTAGAGAACCTGCACAACCCACAGCCTCTAGAACAGAGAGCCCAATGTACTTAAGGAAACATATACATACATACAACTTGTGAACATACACATAACACGTGAACACAGATCCTACAGCCGGAGGTCGACATATAGTAGAGATCAACACTCGGCCAATCAGATTCTCTTCTCCATGCATTTGAAACTGAAAAGCTAAAAGAGGTCATAGGTAGAAGCAAGAGAAAGGAGAAATCACAGAAAACAGACTCTTGACGTAGGGGACTTGAAGAGTAAGTAACCTTCGTTCCTGCATTTAAGTTCAAATTCCACGGGGCCCTTGTTGTAGTGGTTTGTTTCATATGTCTAAAATATTGCCTCTTATGCCCTTTCAATAAACTCCTTTTTTATTTGGTTTGGTTTGGAGTTAAGTCATTTATGACTGAGGCAGAAGTAAAAGGGGTCAGGATTTGACTATTGTCCTGGAGCTTTGAGGGGAAAAAAAATGATTTAAAAAACAGGAGGAACTTCAGGAATAAAAGACATGTCAAAGTATCCCAAATCACCATACGGAAAGCTTTTTTTAAAGTCTCTTCACTTGGTTGCACTGATTTGTTTCATCATTTGTGATACTGAAGTATTTCTTTCATTATGTCTTATTATAAAAATACAGTGTAAGTTTTCTCTGAGTTTACCTTGCAACTGATTTTTTTTATGTTATTATTACAGAGAAATACTTTTGACAAGTCAATCAACTGACTGACAAACTCAGGAAAATCAGAAGTTGATTGTTCATATTTTAACAAAGATGTCAGCTTTGCGGAAGCTGAAATTAAGTTTATATGACATGCGAAAATTATATCTGAAAGTATTTCCTTTTGTCTTGCACAAGGTAGATGCTCACAAGTTTGTTAAACAAATGAAAGAGCAAACAAAAATCAGTTTAAGAAAAAGAAAATATAAACTATTATTATAAAAGTATATTATTCAAGTAAAAGTAAATTATTCAAGGCAAATGTTATTTTCTAATTTACAGATTCCTATACATTTGAATTGTTTCTACACTGAGTGTTTATTACTTTTATTTAAAAAATTATTAAAAAAATAAAAAAGAAAATTCTGTTAAGATTAAGATATAGAATTGGGGGAAAAAGTAAAAGAATTAACTGGTTTTTGTAAACACAAAATCTTTGCTTGAGAATCAAATTGCCTGCATAAATTGTAATAATAGTAATGCATATAAAAATTAGAAAGGAATTCATAAAAATTATCCAGTTGTATTATGCATACATAGAACTTTTTCCTGTGGGAATATGGGTTAATTTCCCCAATTTTTAAAAAACATTCTGTAATGTTATATAACTTTTCAATTTATGGTATGTTTTACTCTTTGTCTTAACTTACTCTGAAATTATCTGGCGACATCAAAAGACTTGTTACTGGACCAGCTTCCAAAAAGAATTTATGCAAAATTTCTTCAGTAAAGATATTCCACAAGATGACACATGAGTCCTGGTCCCCAGACACAAGCCAACTTTGGTCTAATTTTGAAGAGAGACCATGTGGATAAAGTAATGAAGTAACACTTTGGTGATGGCCTTTGAGAACTTTGTAAGGAAGGGACTCTGGAAAACAATCAAACAGCAACTAATAAAAAAAAAATATTTTGCTCAAGAAATAGCGCTAACATTTTCTTTTATAAAATATTAATGCAAAGAAAATATATAAATAATTAAAGCTAGGCAGTTGGTTAAAAAAAAAAAAAAATGAATGAACAACCCTTGGGCCATCTCAAAAGGCAAGAACGTCCTCATAAGCTAGGTCAAGCTTTTGATGAAGACTGGTTGTTCAAAGTCTGCCCATTCTTTAAGGATGTTAGCAAGTTAGCTAGCACCAATGTTAGTTTACCTAGCAAGTTAACAAGCACCAAAATTAGCTAGCACCAATTCCAGTGCCATCAAACAGCAAAGGCTACTTTAAAAGAATGAACAATTCATACATTTTGCTTCTACAAAAATTCATCTCAGGACTTCACTGCTGCCCTTTCAATACACATAACCAAGGCTAGTATAAAAGAAAAGCAAAGTTTCGCAGAACACTTTCTGCCTTAAAAAATATTAGAGATCACTTTGTTCGATCTCTGTGTTTTACAGAAAAAGTACCGGAGGTGCAGAAAAGTTAAGCAACCGGAATACAAGTGTAAAAAAGCACAGCATAATGTTTGAGAGCAGAATTCTGCTCTTATATGAAGCCAGCTTTGGTCTTCTAGGTATATCCCTTACCAGGTGGGTCACCATGACAAATTGCTTTTCCCCTCTAAGTCACAGGTACTGTGCATGAAAAACTTGGAATAATAATAGCACTTACTTCACACAAGACTGGTGTGTGGAACTTGCTGGGAATGTGGGCATTGCATACCATACTTGTACTAGAACACAGGGCTACTGACGCCCAGTTCCCATACTGCTTCTTATATTATCATTAGCTAAAACTTAAAAAAAAAAAAAAAAAGAAAAGAAAAGAAAAGAAAACCATAGACCACAAACCTTCTTTACTCAAATTGAAAAAGAGTCCCAAAGAATCATTTTTACTTCCTTTAAAGAATCATTAGTTATTTCTATTCCGTGAGGCACATCCTCACTTTATATCCCTAAGCAAACCAAGATGAATATTAATTAAAATGCTCCAGTCAAATGTAGGTTGGTGCTGGTTTTATAGATAAGAAAAAAATGGCCTAGATAAAAAGTACTACGGTCTTAAGCTTTTCACTAACTTTTAATAGCAGCCATTGAGCTGTGTAGCAATATATGACCTGTCCTCTGTTCATTGCTATTCACTCCTCTCTCTTAGGTAATCACTGAATATAAGAGAGTAACATTTAGTAAGTAGCCAAAGTAAGCTGAGAACAGTAACAAGATGTGTCTTAAAAAGTGAGATTTGACTTTTACTGTTAAGGACCTTGCAGTCTAGTAGGATCCACGCATTAAAAAATACTAGATGTATCTACACATCCCCAAATCTCAATCACTTCCTGTATATTCCTTCCTTTACATGAGATAACTTACCGCACAACAGTATTTATTTAATAGGTATTCACTGATGCAATGCACAAAAATGTATAAGAGCATATTTACATTTCATTAACAAAAAAAATAAAAAATTAAAACAGGAAGATACTATTTTCTCCTGACTGACAAATACTAAAAAGTTTAATAGCACACAAAGTTGGCTCAGGTGTGAGCTGTTAGTGGACATACATATACAGGGAACAATGTTAGATATATTTTCAAAATTAAAAATACTCATTAGGTGTCAATCCAATAATTCTACTCCTGAGAATTAATACTATAGATATCCCCACATGTATGTGCAAAGATGGTAAATTCAGCATTGCCTCCAGTAGCCAAAGACTAGAAAAAGTGAAACACCCATTAATGGCAGATTTTTTAAAAATTAAAATTTGATTATTAGTAGTTATTTAAATGGTACTCATAGAGAATGTGGGTGTGGAGTGTGGAACTCATAGAGAATGTGTTCCAAAATATTTTACTAAGATAGTTTTAGGAGATTTCAGTAAAGTGTATAAACTATGCCTCTATTTGTATAGTATTATTCAAAGAATGCATATTGCTATGTTGGTATGTACTTGCATATGCACAGAAAATTTCAAGGAGGTTATAAAGAAACTTATTAGCAGTTGCCTTTGTTGAAGGGAGCTGGAAGATCAAGGAAGAAGAGAAACATATTTCTTGTTGTATAACCTTGACTTAAAAAAAAACTAGATGTTTTTACTTAAATATTAAAATATGTACACATTAATTAGCAAATGTCGGCAAATTTTTTAAGCTTGGCAATCTTCTTAGTACAGCTTGTTAAAGTTGAAGCTTAAGTAAATTAAACAAATAGGGTTAAATAAAATTCAACGACCTTTTAATAAAGAACCGCCTTCTAGAAGTCCTGCTTTGGCAGCATTCAAAGCCTGTGTAATGAAAATTGTCCCGTCTTCACAGCCACATATTAGTTTATCAAGACTTGGAACATACTCTGATGAAGTGACTCCCACTGTTCCAGTCCCAGAGACACGGTCAATAATACTTTGTGACATGATATGATGCTTATCAAAATTATCTTGAAGGGTCCAGGTGGCCGTAATGGGTATTTCTAAAAGGAAAACACACAAAAAAGGGAAATTTGGGTTTATAAATTCAACACTGATAATGAAAATGTTCTCAAGGCATCATTCCTTGGGGGTACCTAGAGGTTCTTTCTCCATCCTAACAGTGGCTTGGCCATCCACAGAAGAGTTCTCCTGTCATCTGCTGCCTTTATTCCAAATGCTATTTCATTGGTCGTCTGTCCTTCAAGGAGCCTCAGAAGAATAGGTGTGTATTCATTTTAGGTGCATTCATTTTAGACTTAGGTCAACTGAACAGAATTGAGAAAGTCTTGCAGTGATGTAAAGTGGTGATCCAATGTCACAGGTTCTCTATGTGTCTCAGCAACATTAAGAAGGAAAACTGGGGGTCTATTAGTTATGTGAGGAAAATGGAAGAAATGTATTCTTTAAATATCAAGAGTATGAATATCTCAAAATCATACTAGACCCCCAGGAAATTATCTATTAGTACCAAGAACACGGGTTATCATTTTGTACAGCTTGCCACCCAACCATTTGAACTGGGCCTCACGTAGGCTCAGAAAGGGAGAGAAGCTTAGATTCAGGAGCAAAGGGGGCAAGTCAAAGCCAACTTACCTCTCTATGAAAGAGACCCCTGGTCTTGGAGCACACATGCTACATTGACTGTGAAAACCTAGAGCCCAAACCTGAGACAAGCACCGAGTACTGATATAGATATCTGTGGTTCTAATTATAAAGAAGATTAAGTAGATGCTTACTTAATTCTGCTGCTGGCAGTGGAACCTATGTGAGAAATCCTAGGCTCACCCTCAGGTGGCCTCAGCAGGGGCATGGTGTTATTTTAACTCTTAAAATTGAATTTGTGAGAAACTTCTTCATACATTGTACCAAGTTCTACATCTATTTTTTGACCCATTTCTTATTAACCTAGGACTAACATGAACCATTTTGAAAACATTTGGGACAAAGACACTAAAAGTTATACCAGTGAATTTGTTAAACAGTGGAAACTTGCGCTTAGAAATTCAAGTATCGAGGACCTTGTTTCTGCTGTGCCCCAGTTAAGCGTTCACAGACATGACTTAATGATTTGGGGAAAAAGGGAAAAAGAGTAAGACAGGCTTCCTCAATTTGGAATACATGGTTTCAGGAGTTTGAAGGTTCTCCACAATAATGTTTACTCGAATAATCTCAGTTTTGTATTCTAAGAAAAATTAAAATAAGCAAATGTTAAATGTTTTAGTGGCCAAGTTTATATCTGTGCCTATAGTTCCAAGCAGCTATAATAATACCAATAGAGAAATTGGTTGAAAAGGTACAGGATATGGGCATGACAAATTCAAAAACGAGTATGGTGTATCAGCCTATCCTACAGTGATATTGCAAGCATTCATTTCATTTCAGTAAAACACAATTCCTGTGAAGTTGGTGTTAATTTTAATTATATTGGTTGCATTATTGTACAAGATCTTTGAACACCATGTTTGGGTGCCTGGGTGTCTCAGTCTGTTAAGCATCCAACTCTAAACTGCTCAGCGGGTTAAGTGCCCGACTCTTGATTTTGGCTCCGGTCATGGTCTCAGGGTCATGAGATCAAGGTCTGAGATCAAGGTCTGAGATGAAGCTTTAGTTGGGCTCTGCACTGGGTGTGGAGCCTGTTTGGGATTCTCTCCCTCTCTCTCTGTCTCCCTCTGCCCCTCCCACTCTCTTTCTAAAAGCAAAAAGAAAAACAAAAACAAAAAGCGTTTATACCTACCGTTATGTTGACTCTAATGCATAGTGGTACATGAGAAAATTTGTCTTACTTGTAGCCTCGTGCAACTCAAATGAGAAAACATTGAATTAATTATGAACTCGTTCTCAGAAGACATGAGATTAGAAGTAGATGGGAAATTGTCTTACCTCTAGGAGAACCATCAAACTTAGATACAGGAACATCAGGGATATGCCACAAAGTAATTCTTCCTGAGACTTCTCCAGAGAAAAGTACCTTATAAAAAGGCTCTTTCCGTTCATTCACGTAGCCCATAACAAAGGAAAGGCTCTGGTCCAAAAAAAAAAAAGTTAGCTTTTTTGTAGAAAAAACATTTAAACATAAAATGACAACCACTGGTTTAACATGGAGGGATAAGACTTCATAGAGTAACAAAACTGTCTCAATTTGTTTCCTGGTCTTTCAAGAATTCCAAGTAACTTAAATGAAATAATCTCTTACTCAAGAAAAAAAGTTCTTATAAAATAGAAGCAAAATTATCAGCTAGACTTCAGAGAGTTAATAAGAATATTTAATATTTACCGAACATGTTCTGTGTATGTATGACCCATACTGTTAAGGGCTTTCCATCCATTCAACTAAATAATCCTTGCAATAATACTGTGAAGTTGGTACTATCATTGTCTCCAGTTCACAGATGAATAAACTGGGAGTGAAGATGTTGATTTACTCAAAGTGATACAGATGGCATCTTGCTTTGAAGTCCAATAATTTTGACTCAAGAGTCCATGTCTTCATGACCATATTCTACTGCCCACTAAGGAGGCCTGATTTCTTCATGGCCCCTTGTGTTCCAATTGTCAATTAAAATAGCAACAACTAATGCTTGTATGGTAATTTTGTCTTATTAATATGCTCTCTACTTTCTTTTGGCTATTTTTCAGATTTAATATATTTGATTGTAAATACTTAAATGGGCACACATAAAAATGAGTCCGTAACATATAAATAAATAAGTAAACAAAGAAACAAGTATTATATTAATATAAATAAATATAGTCATAGTTTATATTAATATATGTTGTATATTTATGCCCATAGAGTTATAACTTTGCTGAGACAGAGTATGAATAGTGGGCACCAGAGTTCTTGAAGATATGCATTTACTAGTGAAGGAGTCTAGAATCTTTCTAGTACTTCGGTGCAGTATACATGTTCTTTGGGCAGACTTGCATACAGAGATTCTGCACAAGGGATCAAAATGATTAAGTGATTATAAAAACAAAAACAAACCCTTCTTTTGATCTACAAATAAAAGGCACCCTGGAAAGAAAGCCAACTGCTGGTGCTAGAATTAAAGATGTCTAGGAAAGTGATAGTTCCTAGTCAAAAAATAGGCTTGAAGGTCAGGACTTTGAAGTATTATTGGAAAAATTCTATAATATATCTGTAGAGAATAATAAAGGTCAAAACACTGCTCTATTTAATCCTCACAACAAAGCTACAAAGTAAGTAAACATTATTATTATTCCTATTGTGGAGATAGGAAAACCAAGGCGGGAAGAGGAAAAGAAAGGAATCAAAGACCATGCAAGCAAGACTTGTAATCCTCTATTGTCTACCAAAATGAATGTGTTGCGGAAGAGAAAATGGTTCCTGTGAAGTCAGTTCTCTGAATAAATCTTTTTCTTTCTTTCTTTCTTTCTTTCTTTCTTTCTTTCTTTCTTTTTAAGATTCAGAAGGCACTTTGGAGTCTTTTACTTCTCAGGCTATCACTTTTGTGGGTGTTAGAAACGCTGTTGATAAAATTTGAGTAAACTGGCTTCTTAGACACCCTTGACCTTGAGGAACCTTAGCAATGACTAGTCCAACTCCTTCAGGCTTTTGATACAAGAAAGAAGCTCCAGAGAGGGAGCCCAGTTACTCAGGTTGGTCGCAGGTAGCAGGCATCTGCCCTCGCAGCTCGGGGCACTGCCCCTGTGGCTCACACTCCCAGGCTATTGTCATCCCCTCTGCCCTCACGTGCTCACACCCATTCCTTGTCACTTCTGCTCTCAACCTTTCCAGAGTTTCTTTCTCCAGTTCTGCTATTCACCTGAAAACCTCCTCAGAGCCCCTCACCATATGAATTCCAATTTTTCATCACAGTACCCCATACACATCCCATGAAGCACTCATCGTCTGAGAGGGAGTACCTCCAAGAGGTAATAAAATAAGAGTGAGTTCTCTTGAGTTAACTGCCTGGATTCAAATTCCAGTTTAGCACATACTAACTCTATAAAAAGAGCCAATTACTTGATTTAGACAATTCACTTAACCTCTCTGTGTCTCATTCTCCCTAACTGTGAAAGAAGGCTAATAAAAGCACTTATTATATGGAATTGCTGTCAGGATTAATGAGTTGCTAAAGGTGAGGCGCTTAGAATGGTGCCATTCCTTTGGTACATACTCAGTGAATATTAACCATTCTTATTACCCACTTTTCAGGACAACTGAGAAACTTGCTCCAAAGTCCCATTGCCAGACTCTGGACAAAACAGGTTCAAATCCTAGGAATTATCCTCTCTGAACATCCGTTTCAAAGTGAGGTCATGGTGGGAATGCATGTATATGAAGGAGTCTGTCTGTTTGACAATAATAAGGCCTCGGACAAAAAGTTACCCAACATCGTTATCGTTGTTATTACTCTTAGTTCATGCACCCATGTTCCTTGTCTGTGAGCCTCAGGCTGTTTCTATCCCGGCTACTCCCACCTCAGCACTGCAGAGTAACTCCATAGTCAAGACCCTGGTAAGCCCAGTACCTCATCTCAACAACCTGGACACCCGTCATGGGTCTCAGTGATCGTCCGCTGTGGTTTGAAGCTAGGGAGACTCTCACAAACTAGTGAAAGGAAGGGGAAGTCTCATTTTGTTACTACAACTCCGTCAGCAGACAGGTTCCTAGCACCACAAATGTTAATTCTGAAAACCCGTTACTGTCAAACATTGAGATTTAATTCTCTGGTATCATTTCCAAAAGAAGAGTCTGGTTAATACTACATATTTATAGATCCCCCTTTTCTAAACTCATTGTACTTATCAAACTCGACTCCCCCACCCCGACCAAACTGTTAACCTTCTAACTGCAGGAGAGACTCAGAAGTCTTATATTTAGTGAAAATTGGGGATACTTTGAATAAGGAGAATACTGTCAGACTTCAATTTCTTGGCTAGACAAAGGGCAAGCAAGGGCATAAGGATGGGCAGACCAGCTTCTTCTTCTTCTTTTTTTTTTTTTAAAGATTTTATTTATTTATTTATTTATTTATTTATTTGACAGACAGAGATCACAAGTAGGCAGAGAGGCAGGCAGGCAGAGAGAGGAGGAAGCAGGCTCCCCACTGAGCAGAGAGCCTGATGCGGGGCTCGATCCCAGGACCCTGAGACCATGACCTGAGCCGAAGGCAGAGGCTTTAGCCCACTGAATCACCCAGGCACCCCCAGACCAGCTTCTTCAAGATTCCAATTATTCTAGTCTCACATTTCACTGGCTTTTAAGTACTTACAACTTTTAAGATAAAGAAATGGTTATCTAAACAAGAATTGTTGATAGAAGACCCATAAATCTACGTCTTTACATTTTGAGGAACAAAATACGATGGCTTCCCCTAAGATTAGTATTTTTAAGTTAATTTGTTATTGCTGTACTTTTTCTGCATAGCTGTGTATAGCATTGATATTTGGAGTCAACTAGAAGCTCTTAGAGGACACTACTCATATTTTAGCTTTTAGGAAATGCCTTATAAGAAATGCATTCTGGAACTAAAAGAATGGGCAGGCAGGTCCTTTAAAAAATAACTAAAAATGCTTCTCTGAGTAAGCCACAATACTGCTTTTATGACCAAAGCAAAACAAGACTTGATTGCCACCAACAAATGACTTTAGAAATAGCGCCCTATGCCACAATTCTAAAGTTTCCCTATGCCTCGGTGTCACTTAGAGTTTTGCTTTCTGGCTGGCACCTGCTTAATCAAGTTTTTGCAACAAAACCTTGTAGATATGTTAAAGGGACAATCACGGAACCACAGGATCTCCAACAGCAATGCTACCTAATTAAACAAATCCTCACTCTGTAAAAAACAACATGCTTCCTTGGTTGACACATCAGTAATCCAAAACTCCTCCATTCTCTACAAAATACTTCTTTGGATAATTAACTGATGACCAAGTCCATAGGTAACAACAACAACAACAACAACTAAAACCTCATTTTGGTTAGCATTACTAAAATAAAATAACTTTAAATGTTCAGACTTCATAGAGTGTTAAAGATATAATTCATTCAAGTAAATACACACAATTATATCCTCAGCTCTGCCAGGAATCACAAATATATTGTTTGAGCAAGAAAATTTATTCAGAAGAAGAGATAAATATATGCAAAAAATAATATTGAGTTAAAAAAAGCAGGATATAAACCATTTGATAAAGTTTAAAAATTGGAATAGACAAATCAAAATGATAATAACTTTGTATCAAGCCATTTATCCAAAGGTCAGTGAAAAATGTGTGTGTGTGTGTGTGTGTGTGTGTGTAGAAAGAGAGAATAAATATGGCAAAATGTTGACAATTGGAGAATCTAGGGAGACGGTAGATGAGTGATCATTGTATTATTCTTGTAACTTTTTAAATATTTGAAATTTTCCTGATTAAAATACCTAAACACATAAAAATAACTCTTGTGAATATTTATGGTGGCAAAATTAAGAATTTACATTCCTCCTTCTTTAATGTTGGTAATTTTTCTATAATAAATATATAGTTTAATCGGACTTTAAAAAATACATTTCTCAAAGGCAACATTTTCTCTTCAGTACCCATTAACAGATTTGATTTTCTCATTGATACTTGCCGTGATTCTTCAATTCAACTTTTTCAAGTCTGACTCTGTTACAAAGCAACACTTATCTAAGATGCGGACTGAAACAGTTTTGAGACAGTTACTCTCCCCTTGCATTACCTTATTTTCCTGCACAGAGGTAGAGCACAGTAAATGAGGATAAATGGTCTCTTTAAGCACTCTTCCATCAGCAGGAGATATGCTTTTGGAAAGCCCACTGCATGGAGAAAAATAAAAAGCAGAGTTTAGAACTTTGGGGTTCTTTATTCGTTTTTTTTGTTGTTTTTTTTTTCCTCCTCCCACTTTCAAAAGCCGGATGGTACCATTCAAGTTTCTAAACTCTAGTTAGAAATTGTTGGGTTAATAATTACAAGTGACTTTTTGAAAACCCAGCACCAGCTGTACAAGTTATACATGGTTAATCTCATTCCTTCGTCCCCTGCTGTTTTATACAAAGGCTGAAGCCTACCAAGCCCAGAGTAAATCTTCGAGTGCCAAAGTTGTTTTGTTCTGGTTTTTGATCATGGGCGGCATGCGGGGAGTTTTCCATAATAAACCTCCCAAAGTTCATTTTCTACCTGAATGTTTTGTATGCCGCTCCCATCTGAGCCCACCTGTTCAGCAGCTGATAGATGTAACTGTGACCATCTTCTGTCCAGATGATGATTCTGTGAGCAGCAAGCACTTCTCCTCCAGCAAAAAACTGCCCACTTCTGCTAACTTCAGTCCGAAGGAGGGAAAAATCACAATAATCATAAACCTAAAATACAAAATTAATGACACACATTAACAAAAGCTCCTAATCTAACCTGCCAATGAGATGAAAGATAAAGTATGCTTATCAAGACCATGTAGATGGCAGTGTTAACCTAACAATATATTAAATATTAATAACAGATCACACTGGACTCATGTATCAAGATATTTTACTGGTACCTATTTTTTTGTATTTATATTAAGGTCGGTTTCAGTGAATAAGCTTTGTACCATTCCACAATGTGCCCATTCAGCACAGAGACCAAAAATCCTAAAATTCATATGTAATTTTATTTCTTCCATATGGTAGTTCAATTTAAACTTTGGAAATTTATTACACAAAAGTTTATACAGCTGAAATCTTTTGTTAGAACACATACTTTATATTTTTGTTTAAAAGTATATTATCTACATATAAGTTAAGACAATATGGTTTTGTTAACTGGACCAGGTATATGGAACATTAAAGAAAAAAGGGATGCCATCGAATGATATAATAATTCAGTTTTTCTTTCTTATTGGAGATATCAGTGACTACATTCACAAGAAAGGACTCTCTATTTCTTAAAAATGAATGTAGTGACTAAGCGGAAAAAGAAAAAAGGTCTAAAAATAAAATCAATGTATGTAGGTGAAAAGTATTAGTTTTATTTTTAGTTCTAAAGTGCAGTTCTCTTTAGCCCTAAAGTTCGAAACTTTCACTTCTAAAGTTCTAATTTTACAAATAATCTAAAGATAAATGATCACTATCATAATAGTTTGTTATTAATAAAATTAGGATATATTTTAGATATATAATCGCCTGAGTAGCAAAACAGCTGAGTGCAGGGAGAAGAAAATTGATTTAAAAAAATGCTCTGATATTATTACAGAGTTTGTATCATATTAAATCAAATTCTTAAAATTATTGCATTGATCAAAAAAATTACATTTGTATATACATTTGTATATCACTGGTATTTATTTTGTTATTTTATAATACCTTCCAACATTTAGAAAATACCACCAGTAAAAGTCTCTCCGTATATGTACAAAATCGTATTGTCCGGCAGTTGAAGGAGTCGAGAAATTTGGATTCCTTTTCATAGACATCTTGTTTTTCCTTCAAAAGGAGTGAGAACATTTTAGTACTAGTTCTAGGTAATTTATTCATGACTATATGAGAAGACTTGCCCCAATATACACCTGAAGTAGATCACATCATCTTTATAAAAAACTACCCCAGTTTCCTTTTGAGTTTTCTGAACTAAGAAGTTACTTGCAAAGGAAACCATGAGCAGGATTCCTCATATAATCATTCAACAAACATTCAGTGGGGATTGTGCTGGGTTCTGAGAATGTAAAGATACAAGTAAATTTCTAATTTTCAGACATGGCAGAAAGATAAAACAAAAAAGAATATTGAAGAGAAAACCTGCAGTACCTTAATTGCTAAAACAGAAAGATGAATAAAATGCTTTGGGAAAAAAAAAAAAAAAAAACCACGAAAGAGTGGCCAGCATCCGACACCTAGAATACTATATTCAGAATAAGTTTCTGATAGTGCTGGTGTGTGCTTCTTGGATTCATTATGCTACCACAATTCCTAGACTTCCCCAACAAGACATTCCAAAGGAGAGTTCAGAGCATGGGCAGCTGAAACAATGTTATCATCAGCATAAATACTATGACTGTTTTCTCATCCCCCACCTCAACTTGTAGCCTGATGCTGGAGGTGGGGCAGGTAAATGTACTGGACTCTCAGTGCACATGACCTCCAGACATTCAAAGTCATCTCCCTACCACCATTCACATACACTCAGAAGAAAGGCGTCTTTCTTTCTGCTGTCAGGGTCGGAAAGATATTCCTCTATGACAGATTTATTTATTTCTTTTAAAATGTAACCAATGTGTGTGTGGGCCCAGGTGCCTGTGAAGTGTGTGTGTGTGTGTGTGTGTGTGTGTGTGTGTGTGGGTGGGGGTGTGTGTGTGTGTGTGTGTATAAATAAAAATATTGGTATATGCCCTGACAACAGACTGGAAGGACACAATCTAATTGTTACCAATGCCCACCCCTTGGAGGAGTGATGGGGGAAGTAAATGGAGATGAAATTTATAGACTTTTACATTATTTGAACTTTTAAAAAAATATTTTATTTATTTATTTGAGAGAGAAGGAGAGAGAGAGCGCATGCACACAGCACAAGGTGGCAGGGGTGATGCAGAGGGGACAGGGAGAGAGAGAGAAGCAGACCCTCTGCTGAATGGGGAGCCCTACTTGGGGCTCAATCTCAGGACTTGGGATCATGACCTGAGCTGAAGGCAGATGCTTAACCAACTGAGCCACCCAGGTGCCTCAATATTATTTGAACTCTTAACAATGAATGGGTAACATCCTTAAAATTAAAAAAACTTCAATAAATATGTTTCAATTCAGAGAATAAAAAATAGTTTCACAAGCCAACCTGAATGCTGTTGATCGATGAAGAGAGATCCCATACTTTGAGCTCACCCGCTACCGATACCACCAAGAGAGAATCTTCTGTAAAAACAAGAAAAGTCCTATACAAGCTGACCGCTGCTATAACTGGTTGCTGTAAAGATTGTAGCATAATCATTTAAGGATTATGCAGGATTACATAGGTGGAAATTATTCAGCCTTGGGTTTTTTTATTTTTACAAAAAATAAACATTTTAGATCATGTTTTAAATTTGTTTAAAATATCAAAGTGACCCAGATGTATTAGAAGAACACCACTAAGAGCAGAACTACATTGAAAATCACTATGTTGTCAGTATTACACCTTCCTGTTTCAGAAACAAGTAAGGAGCCAGCTTTCCCTCAAAAGAATCCGAATTCGCTACTACACGCAGAAGACACAGCAAGGCAACAGTTCCAAGAGTCTTGTTAATCCACAACAGATGCCTTCTTGTCACTCTTGAAGTGTACCAATGAACTCGGTCATGGAAACAGTCTCCTCTTTTCATTTCATCTTGACCTCTTGCTGACTCTCTAATGACCTGAACCACCAGCATGGGTGTTCTCAGTTTCCTTGGTCTGGCTTAGAGAACTGTCCCCACGAGTCTACGGCCATACCACCCCGAACGCACCCGATCTCGTCTGATCTCGGAAGCTAAGCAGGGTCGGGCCTGGTTAGTACTTGGATGGGAGAACTGTCCCCACGAACAGGTAAACTTAAAGAAGTGTTCTGAATTCTTGCCCATTTGTTTAACAAATCTTTCAAAGGTGGTATTTTTATAGGCACTCTCTTAGCGTTATATAACACCCAAGTATTACCTTGAATTCTCATGGAGTGAACAATGCACATGCAGTTGATCCAATCAGGAGACTGAGATGATATAAAAGTGTGAATAACAGCCAAACTTTTGGCATCAATGATAAGAACATCCTGATATTCTCCACAACACAAAAGCCAGCCTTCCCCTGTCATCCGGAATGAGCAGTGGTAATACTATGAAAATGGAATCAAAGCAAAAAGTTAATTATCACTAGCAATTAATATAATTTGGGCTATGGTGAACACTTCTCTAGATTTCAGTTTTAGCACCTATTTAATTAAAGTATTTACTTGCTACTGAATAGCAATAAAATTTCTTTTAGTTCAGTTATTCCATATTTTTGAAGCATTGATTCGGGATTTTAATCTCTTTTGTAATTCATCATTTTTCTGGAGGAAGGGGGATCTTTTAGGAAGAAAAGAATCTTATTCCCAGTTATGGAAAGCTCAAAATTGTTTAATTTCCAGAATGCTATGTAGAATTAAACAACAACAAAAAATCAGGTTCCTTCTCCTAGCAACATTATTATACGTTAAAAAGAAATAAGTGTTTGAAGTGTGAGGAATTCTTGTGCCAAATAAGTTTTGAGAGTAGCTTTTGTCAAAGATTGAGTAATATATTGTGCCCTTGACAAATTCTCTCACTGGGCAAGTTCTGGTTCCAGAAAGGAGTTTGTGAATATTGCTGTGCAAGTCATCAATGCCAAAAGCAATGAGTAAAATAAAAAAATAAATAAAAAAACAAAAACAAAAACACTGTGAGCACCATTGGTAAAACACAACTGCCTCACCCATATGCTTGGAGTCCATCTACCAAAAGCCAGAATCTGTTCTATATATTGGGAAATGATTATAAAGATACAGCGATACTTCCTGTTATCTTTTCATAAATAAGAAATTCAGGAATTAAGAAAGTATCCACTCAAAAAAGGTTAAAATTGAAGAAAAAAAAAACTTTTTTGCTTTATTAAATAGCATGTCATCAAAGCGAATCTTTCTATGGGTATGTCTCTGTGTGTGTGTTGTGAGTATAACTAAGAAAAAATTAAAAATTGTCTTTCAAATTTGTCCATGTTAGAAAGATACTGAAATAAAGAATGAATCAGAAAAAAAACAGAACAAAAACAAAAAACAAAAAACAACAAAAAAACCCCACCAAGCTCGAACAGTCACTTTTGGGGAAGAAAAATGACAAAATAACAGATGATAACTGACACTATTCTACTCCAGGGACAAAATAAAAATCAAAGAAAAGTCATTTCTTTAAATGTGTGCTTAGCAAATGCTCTAAATGAGTTCCAGAAAGTCCAAAAACGTTCTGAAGGAAGTGAAGGCACTTACACAAATTGCAGTGTGCCTGTAAGGAAGTACGGCCTCCTCCACGCACTGTCCGTTGGTGACATTCCAAACACACATCTCCCTAGGAGAGATACCTTTGTATTATTCTCTGTCATTTCTACTCAATTGGCTGAAATAATTTTTGTGTCACCAAGTTTTTCTTTAGTGCTGCACTTAAATGCAACCTGATCGTTTATGTGGCTTTTTGTTACAGATTACTGAGCAAGAAAATGTTGTGGTCATTAGCAGGGATGACATACTGTATCTGTGTCTTTTTGTTTGGGTAATTACACCCTGCCGCCAGCCTACATACCTTACTTTAGTGCCAACCTGACCTAAAACAAATTGTGTGGATCCAGTTATCACAGTCTGTTAGAGCGACAGTGCCACGATCTTTCTATGGAAACTGCATCCTCTTGAAAATGGCTTATTTCACTGAACTTAAACTACATATTCTGAAAAGCATAATGCATCAAGGGCTGCATCTTCTGGAGCTGAGGTATCATTTTTATAAAAATAAACAGTGCCACCAAGAGGCTACATTTGGTCTATCATTGATAGGGTTTATTTCTTTGCTTACCCTGAAATGCTGAAATCACACTTGCCACTACATCTATAGAAAATTCTCATTGTTTAGACAACTCTGGCTTGCTTTCCCGTATGTTACAAGAATGTACATAAAATTATGAAATACAGTAACAAAATACCTTGTCCAGCATAGGGCAATTTAAATCTACATGATTTCAGTTCACAAAAACCAGAATGGCTGTTTCAGAGTTGTTGGTAATAATATCTTTCAGTTTTGTCACTTTCAACAGATAAGCAAAACTTCCCATGAAAGAATAAGTGAGAGATTTAATGGCTTTAAGGGAGAATCTCCTATTAAGAAGCAAAAGAGGGACGCCTGGGTGGCTCAGTTGGTTAAGCCGCTGCCTTCGGCTCAGGTCATGATCCCGGGGTCCTGGGATCGAGTCCCGCATCGGGCTCCTTGCTCGTCAGGGAACCTGCTTCTCTCGCTGCCTCTGCCTGCCTCTCGGCCTGCTTGTGTGTACTCTCTCTCTCTCTGGAAAATAAATAAAATCTTTAAAAAAAAAAAAAAAAAAAAAAAAGAAGCAAAAGATATGAATTAATAATAGTAAATGCTGGATGGACTTAGTGTTTGCTGGACATTTTTTGTTTTTCTGGTCAAGCACTGGAAATCAATCTTTAAATCAGTAGTTCTCAACCTGGAGCGATTTTGCCCCCAAAGAACATTCAACAATGACAAGAGTTATTTTTGATTGTCATAACCAGGAACACACTACTGGCATCTAGTGGGGAAAGGCCAGGAATGCTGCTAATAACCTCGAACGCTCAACAAAGAATTCTCTGGTGCTCCAAAGTGTCATTAGTACTCAGGTTGAGAAACCCTATTCTGGATATAGAAACAAAGTATTCATAATTTTTTTCTCTGTTTATTTCTGACCATATTCCAAAAAAGGATTTGAGGTAATATGAAAACTCAATAAAACAAGGGGGAAATGTGTGTGTGTGTATGGGTGTGTATGAAAAATAAAACTGGGAAAGACATAGAAATTGAAATACTTTATCTCAAAGGTAAGAAAAAAGTGTCAAAGGTAAAAAAAAAAATAGAACCTTAACTTGCTCTTAATATAAAATTTTAGCTTCACAAGGAATTGGAGTTTATTAGCATGATCCTCAACTCTAGCTGTGTATCACCTGTGTATATTTCAAAAAAATTGTCCATAGAGAGATAAATTCCACGGCTCTGTGTTAGGGTCCTGAGATATGGGTTTTGCAAAGCTCTTGGTTGGTTAGCTAGATAAGTCTATCTCTAAACCAGTGGTTCTAAACTGGCTATACATGAGAATTATTGGTGAACTTTTGAAAAATACTGACATCTGAGACCCAACCCAGACATTAAGCCCTGCTAATTAAATCACATTTTCCAAGGTTGGAGCCTGGACATCAGTAAAAGCTCTCTTGGTGATGCTTATGTTTCTAAATTCTCTTGGATTCTAATGCTTTCCCTATTTGTTTTCTTATCATCTTATTTTTTTTTAAACTAAAGAAAGAAAGAAAGAGAGAAAGAAAGAAAAGAAATACAAAAATGCCACAAAGCAAAAACTGATTCTGCCTATCAATTCTTTTTAAGGAAAGAAAGCAAATGTGTTGTGTATCAAAAGTAGCACTGACATTTTAGCTAAAACTGTACAAGTTACATACTTAATAAGAACACAGGAAAGTTGACTATTAAAATGTACACTCTTCTTTTACTTTTGAAATACTATTCCCAACATTTCTACAGAGATTAAGTCACCTTTAATTATAAAAAAGTTAAACAATTTCCAAAGTTCTTAAATTCTTGATTTTTTAATTTCCTTAAGAACACAGGAGAAAATACCTACAACATATAAAGTTACAAAATTTTTAAATTCCCACTAAATTCCTGGAGAAAAGGCCTTTTTTTTCCCCCCTTATTCAATTCTACATCCCACCTCAGCACCTTAATAAAAAATTCATCCAGTGGATAAACAGATCAGTCACCACTCTTCCGTCCATTTTTCTACTTTCAGAAATACGCTATTTCCTCTTAGCCCCCTTCCTATTCTTATATTTGTGTGCTTATAAAACTGTTATGATTTCTATTTTAATGCAACATCTAGAAGGAGAGGAGATAAACATGGTTTGTCATCTTTAATTCCAAGTCCCTTATATTCTTCAAACTCTCTTTTCTCTGGTCTTCAATTATTTTTGGGATTTCATCAGCCTTCTCAGGCTCCACTCTTCTGCTGCTTTCAATGCTGATTTTCCTTAAGATTTTTGTCTTAGGCTTTCTTATATTCTCACATTCCATACTCTCTCTGGGTGAATTATCCATCACTTCAGGTACCATGTATGTGATGTTGGAAGCTCAGACCTGTTCACTGAGCTCTAGACTTCCATATGTAACTAGCTATTAGATATCTCTCTGTATGGATGACGTGGGAGTCTCCACACTCCTCATATTCATAATAAAGCCTAACACCTGTCCTCCTTAGTTTCCTATCCTCATAACTGGTATCATCACCAATGAGTTTCCCAAGTCATTCTTCACATCACACTTTCTCTCCCGGTCCCCATTGTAGGATACTCGCTACCCCAGGTTATGTTCTCTGAACAATCAGCCTCAGCTTTGTCAAGGAGCGTGTTAGAAATGCAAGTTCTTGAACCCCAGCCAGGACCTACTGAACCCATACCTCTGAACCCATACACAGAAATCTGTGTTCGCACAAGCTCTACAGGTGGTCCCGATGCAAGCTCAGGTTGGAGGAACACTGTTCTAGAAGACTCTGAGACTGGGTGCCTGCCTAACTCTCTGGTCTCATCTCCTGCTGCTGATTGAAAGTTTTATTAATAAGTAATAACCCTCTTTATCAATGCCAAGGCTTTTGTGCCTTAAGGTTTTATTAACAATGTGTATTTATTAATATAAAATATTTATACAGCTATATCAACATTATTTTGGTCAGTATTCATCTGATAAATCTTTTTCCATCCACTTACTTTTAACCTTTCTATGTCCTTCTGCTGTTTTTGTTTTTTAAATTGTATGACGATCCTTGTGATTTAACTAGAGAGCTCAGTCCCTCTACATAATTGGAAAGATTATGGTTTTAGTCGGGTTTATCTCAACTACCTTATTTTGCGCTTCCATTTACCCCATTTATTTTGGTCTCCTTTGGATTAAATAACATTATCTTTTTTCTTTTCCAAGTTGGAAGTTCTGTATTCTATTTCTTTTATTTTTATTTCTTCTCTCTGTTCTTTTAGCAGCTACCCTGGAAATAGCAACATGTACATCAAGCTTAAAGTCTAAAGTTAACAGCTTTACCCACCTCTAGAACACCAGAACATGTGGAATCTGGTCACTACTCTATCCTATGCAATTGCTGACGAGGATTGTGTGCATATGTATGGGAGCAGGGCATGGGAGAAATATAAACCTTGCTGCCTACTAGTCTGTATTTATTTACATTTTCTAAAAATTTGCTAGTTTTGATCAATATTCCTTCTTCCATCTCTGCTCTTCCTTCTCAAATCATTGCTTTTCTTACTGAAGAATATCATTCAGAATTCTGCTGCTAATAGAGTATCTATTGGCACTGAGCATTCTCAGTATTTGTCTTAAACATTATTATTTTGACCTCGTTTTTAGGAACATATTTTTGCTAGACATGCAATTCTAAGTTGGCAGATATTTTCTCTCAACTTTTCGAAAATATTTCATTGCTGTCCAGTTTTCATTTTCCTGCTGAGAAGGCAGCTTAATTATATTCCATTATAAATAATCTGCTTTTTCCCACTAACCACTTTCAGGATCTTCTTTTTCTTTGGTGTTCTACTGCTTCAACCTCAGGCTCCAGGTATGCATTTCCTTTCAGTCATCCTGGAATTCACTGGGATTCCTGAATTTATGACTTATGCCTACTGATGAACTAATACTTTGGGAAAAAAAATGAAAACCTGAGGGGCGTCTGGATGACTCAGTGGGTTGAGCCTCTGTCTTTGGCTCAGGTCATGATCTCGGGGTCCTGGGATTGGGCCCCACATCAGGCTCTCTACTCAGCAGGGAGCCTGCTTCCCCCTCTCTTTGCCTGCCTCTCTGCCAACTCGTGGTCTCTGTTTGTCAAATAAATAAATAAAATCTTAAAAAAAAATGAAAACCTGAATCACAGTAATTTTGGGTCCCCTCTGAACATTTTAGAAGCAGAAATGCTAAGTCTACAGTCACTTCCTGAGTCTTCTCAAAGCTAAAAAATCATTATTGTTTAGGACATAATGGACCAAGCCTGTTAAGTTTAATAACTTCCAGTAGACTAAACTAGGATCTGTTAAATATGCAGTAGCTAAAATGTAGATGCTGCCTTAAAAGTATCTTACAGATGCAGGGCAAGTTTTGCATCTTGAAGGAACAGAATTCTAGAAAATTCAAATCATCAAAATTCAAACTAGACTCCTTGGCTCTTTAATAATCATATTTGCAGGATCATACAGTTTAATTCATTGATCATCAAGAATATGTCCATTAACCTTGGAGCTACACTACCACGGGCAAAATCCTCAGGTTGGAACTCAGTTACTTTCCAGAGCTATTTCTCATTTAGCAATTAATTTTTTTCAATTCTCCAGGTAGTCTCGGGGAAAAAAAAAAAATCACATCTTCCAAATTCTCTAGACTGGCAGTAAATATCTCAGCTTGTGTAGCAGGAGCTACAGCACCCCCAGCACTACTAGGGATTGTTAAGAAAAGAATGTACCAGGGCATCTCACTCTAGCCTCATCCACAGTACAGTCTCTCCAAGTTTAACAATGACGGCTTTGCTGTAAGCCATGAGAATAGGTACCTCTTTGATATCCGTTTCACTAGCATTTTGTTAAACTATTCAGTTTTTCCAAGTTGAACACTCATTATTCTTTTGGTTCTCAGAGTTCAGGGCCAGGTACTTTCTCCTCAGGTTAGAAACAAAAAAAAGGAGGGGGTTCTCTTGTTTCAACCAGTAATCCAATCCCTGATTCACAAATGCATGCCACATCAATTCCGCATTCCTGAGTCTCTTTTGGCAAAGAACTCATCAGCACAGTCCAGTTCATAGTAGTTCTTCCATCGGTCAGGCTTTTTCTTACAGTTTAGTCCTATTTCATTGGAATAAACTTTGCTTCCATGAAACTGTGTCCAAATCACAGTCTATGTTTTCCCTTCTCTCTGCCACCCCCCGCCATCCCTCTTACCTTTGAGCCCTCTTCTCTGCTTCTCCGATAATAATATCAGACAAGTGTATAATATGAAGATTATAACTGCTGAGTTGTCTTACAAAACAATGAAGGCTTGGATAGGTTTGCTGAAGAGCTCAAAGTGAGTTATTACATGAAAAAAGACAAACACCCAGAATTTTCCATTTTCAATTCTACAACAGGTGGCATTTGTCATTATCCTTTACATAGTGAGGCTGACACAAGGCCCAATACACAGGTTGGTGTGTTTATTTTGGTCTTAATCCAGCAAGGGGAAAAAAAAAAAAAAAGAGTAAAATTGGGAGACATAGCACTGATCACATTCCTTGGGATCATCATACAAATTACTCTACCATCCACGATCTAAATTTTCCTCTATTTAAAAGGAACATGATAATCACTAAGATTTCCTTCAGCCCCAGAATTCTGTACCCCATCATTGGTTTTAAAAAGGGAGAGGCAACAGAGATGGTCACCAAGTTGCACACATCTTACCTACCCATTTTCAGCAGCGCTAACGATATAGGGCTGTTTTGAGAAATCCCTCGCTCTTGCCAAACATGTTACTGAAGCCGAATGACCAAATAGAAGTTCTTTAGCTGAAATCTGAAAATGACGAGGGTAAGCTTTTAAACAGCTATAAATTTTTGAAGAACACAAACATCACACTATGTAAGTATTTATAATTATTATTAGAAAATCCTATTACATTATGTTTTTGCTCTATGCAGCTTTCAGAAAAACTGATCTATGCCATATAAAAATTCACAGAATAATAACCATCTAGATACAGGGGCGCTTGGGTGGCTCAGTTGGTTAAGTGTCTGCCTTCAGCGCAGGTCATGGTCTTGGGGTCCTGGCATCTGGCTCCCTGCTCAGCAGGGTGTCTGGTTCTCCCTCTCCCTTGGCCTCTCCCCACCATTCATGCTCGCTTTCTCTTTCTCTCTCTCAAATAAATAAAAACAAAAACAAAAACAAAAAAAAACCTTAATGAACATCTAAATACCGGAGACATGCTGTACACATTTTTCTTGTTTTTGGTTTTGGTTTTGTATCCATCATGAAACCTAAATAATCACCAGACCTGTTTTACAACATTTAGGTTTTGAATACAAATAAGTCAGTGTTGATGTTTATCGTGCGCAAAATGTGCCTCAATGGATAGTAGCATATTAATGAGCAAATTTCAGAATTCAGAAATGAGTTTACAAAACAATACAAGGAAAATATTACCTTTTTTGTAACCATTATAACCTTATAGTGACCTTATTTGGCTTCCTGCTTCAGAAATAGTAAAAATTAATTTTTCCACATTAAAAATAAAATTTTAACTAAACTGTTAATGAAAATGCCAATGTCTTTCTCCTGTACATGAATTTAAAAATATGGCACCAAGGGCTAATTCTTCCATTATCTCATGTGTGAAAAACGTGTATTGCTCGTTATTTTATAAAACAAGATTATGAAAATCAAACTACAAAACAAAAGACAAGCAGGATACCCTCAAATGGAGGAGAGGTTGTCAATAGGGACTAAAAATTTAATTTGAGGGGCGCCTGGGTGGCTCAGTGGGTTAAAGCCTCTGCCTTCAGCTCAGGTCATGATCCTGCGGTCCTGGGATCGAGCTCTGCATCAGGCTCTCCGCTCGGTGGGGAGCCTGCTTCCCCACCTCTCTCTCTGCCTGCCTCTCTGCTTAGTTGTGATCTCTGTCAAATAAATAAATAAAATCTTTTTTAAAAATTTAATTTGAATGACTAGACAATTTATAAATAATAAAACTTGTCTTGAAGGTAATAAAAATCTATTTCCAAATGAATTAATATGCATTATGCTTTTTCTGAACTATGCAAACATATCCATAGATGATAATCAAGTCATACCGATGAGGAAAAATTATAATCATTCTCTGCCTTCATCTTATTTCTATCACAATCAGAAATGCTTCTCTAAAGATCTGTTGTTAGACTAAATTTCCAGTGCTACAGAGAAGTTTTGTGGTTAATTAGAACCATTTACCTTATTCTACCTTTTTTCTGGGAAATCCAGATGGTTCCATCTCAGGAAACAACATACTATCTTTCCCCAACATTACATTATGAAATACAAACCCCTATGATTTTAATACCTTTCCATATATTACAGGCTAAATTAAGAAAGGAGTCAGGGCTAATCAAGGAATTTTCTTCCCCTGGAGAAAATCTGCTATGGACAAAATATCATAATGGTATTCCATTGCTTTGCAAATGGAATCCTCATTCTACTACTAAATCCCCACATGTAGTTAAATAAACTGTGACAATTCATTATAATCTCTTCATTTTATCATATTTTGGAACTGCTGGAAGGAATAAAGAAAACAAAAAAATCCATAATCACACCTACTCATTGTCATGATGTCATGATGAGATCCAGGAGATCTTTACCTCTATTCAATGGCTCTACCTCTATGACTCATCCCCCCTCTTTCCCACCACTTCAGCAACTTCCAATAGCACAAATGGGAGCACACAACTTGATGAGCATTTACCATCTCCAGGCACTGGTGCAACTGTGAACAGGGTTTAATGCCCATTTCACAGATGAAGAAACTGAGGCTCAAATAATATGTCATTTGCTCCATAGGAAAGTTGCTAAATATCAAAGTTAGAATTGACCAAGCTCTCCATTCTTTTCCTGTGCACAATATTGCTCTTCTTGCTATTCTTCATCTTGCCATTGTTGTGCTTCCTTCTGAGTATTAAATAGGAAGAAAAACAACATAGCGATATGAAGGGAATATATCTGGGAGGTTATTCAGCTCAGCTTTCGCTATGCTTACAGGTGTTATAAATACCAGCAATCAATACCCAGAAAGACAAGTGAGGTAGTTCCTATCCTGAAACTTGGAGAAGCTCCTCACTGGCAGACCTCACTGAGAGGTCTTTGGGAGTCGGAGCCTGAGCCTGGAAGCAGCGTGCATAACGCTGGGCATTGATGAGAAGCTTGTGCTCCACTCCCCTGCAGCCTGCAATCCCACGCCCCATGGACAGGGAAAAAATGAGATTGTGTTCCCAATCCCCTGATAAATACTTGGGTACTCTGAGATGTCCAGAACTTAAATCACCTCTTTTCCCTTCCTAGTCTTATTCCCTAATCACCTCTATTACTTCTACAGATCGTGACACCATCATACCACCAGCCTCATCCAAACCCCAAATCTGTAAGGTATCCTTAACTATCCCTGCCCCTCTACTCATACTCCAATCAGTTGCTCAGTTCTATACATACTTTCTTCTTAACATCTTTTCATTTTTCATCACCTTTTCACCCCTTCTGTCAATGATTTGGTTCCTACTCAAAATCTTTCCTGACTAAACTAATGTAGAAGCTCCTACCATAGTCACTGCCCCTTATCTCTTCTCCCCCTCCCTTCGGTATGCCCTTCACATTAATACCCAATGATAGTCTCAGTCACAAATATACTAATATAAGATTATGTCATCTCCTTGCATAAATCATCTCAAAATCCCTTAATACTGTCACTGCTTTTAATTAGCATGTGGCATTAGCTCTTGCTAGTTAATTTTTTTTTTTTTTTAATCTAAATCTCTCAGTACCTCAGGTACTCGGAATACCTTGTATGATCGCATCAGTGCACTGCATCAACCTATGCCCTTCCTCTACTATGGCGCAGTCCTTGGGACAGCCAGCACCAAGTCTTCTCATCTGTGTTTGAACGCAGGTACCTAGCATTCTGCCTTAACTTATAATATTTGGTCAATAAATGCACGTTGAACAAATGTGAATAAACAGCAGGAACATATGTAAAAAGATAAGATGCTAGGATTCCAAATTTCTTAAGCTTATTGCAACCTACATAGTACAAGACAACTACTCCAGCTGGGAAAACACTATATTTGAAACATTAAAAAGAGTAGCAAGACCACTTAAGCCATTTAGAAGCGTGAGTTTAAACTCTAAGAGATAATAAATGTGAGGGCCACTTTTCAAAGCTCAGCTCTTGCAATAATACCAGTGCCTTCTTTCAGGAATGTTCATAAACACTGAGCTGAGCCGGTCTGCTAGGCAGTTCTTGGCAGTCATATAGTGTAACTCTTCTGTGATGGGAGATGTTAATTAATTACACTATAAAATAGAATTACAATTAATTGTTAATTTAGGTTTTAAAGTGACAAACTTTAAAGGCTAAAAATAGTCTTTGATCTTTAAAAGGCTTCTTAATGAGGGCAGTATACTTTAAGTACATCATTAGTTTAAATGTTCAAATTGGGTCCAGAGGCTGCTAGCATTAAGCAAATATCTATTCCAATATGTTAAATGTTTATGACTTGGGACAGGGACAATTAATTGCTAATCAATGGGCCAAATCCTAGGTGAGGTCAGGTTCTGAGATAGGAAGACGACAATAGTAAATTGGATTTAGAGCTTTTTGATGTGATCTTTAAAAATCCCGTGCAAGCAGAGACCAAAAGAATAGCAAAAAGGCCAAACTGACAGAAACACCCAGATAATTAAGATATTACTCATTTAGCTAATAGCGGTTTTCAAGGGTGCCCTTTGTTTAGATTAATGAGCCATAATTTTTAGAATTATACTTACATGTCTGTAGTTCAGTTACTTAAACATATAATTCAGGATGTAAAATGGTAAAACTCAGCATAGCTTAAAAGGTGATAACACTTAGTTGGTAGCTAAGATTAGCAATATTCATAATCTGATTTTTAAATATGATCTTGATCCATCATATAGTACTTCGTTTTCTCCAGATTCAGAAGTAAAACCAATTTATTGCTTCAGTGGGCACCTTTTTAACAATCATGCAAAACTCCCACCATCATGGCAGGTAGAACCAAGTTGTGCTTATTTTGTGAGTGCTGTCTGCTTCGGTATGAATCATTTTCACTAACCTTTAGTTCAGGTGAAAGATTCCAGAGGCAGAGCTGACCTTCTTGACTTCCAGTCACAATGGTTTGCTGGTCATCAGTGATCATGATGGCAGTGATGCTGTGCGGAGGGGCCTTCTTCCCCCAGAGTGCTACTGCCTGCAAGGAGGACTTCATGCTGAGAGGATCCTGAACAGAGAAGAAAGTGGACATCATTCATAAATGTGGGGGGACTGATCATGTCACAGATAGATTTGCCAAGATCTAAACGCTGGGATGTATCCTCTCAGAAGGGGAAAAGGGTGCTTCCCTGCCTAATAGAGGAGAAGGCAGTCAGGAGACATTGAAATTATCATGCCCAGTGTTAATCCATCCAACGGCAATGACTTTTAGCCCAATTTGTGATTATTGATGCTGACAAAGGCAAGGGTAGGAACAGTATACCCACTGCACTCACAGCTGTGACTACGGGTGGTCCTGACTTGCTCCAAAGTCCAGCGAGGCCTCTCAAGAAGAACAGAGCTGGCTACACACTATAATTTGAAGACAGCTTTGCATACTTTCTCTCCCCAAAAATGTCATCACCTCACCTGAGTAACAAATATGTGAACTTTGTTGTAAAGAAATAAAATCTTTTCCAAAAAAAACCATGTTTCCTAGTCTTCAAAGA